>NC_090870.1:33040871-33078371 GCF_036669935.1 Montipora foliosa | reverse complement strand
GATCCTTCAGTTCGCGTTCAACTTCTTTTTCAAAAGCGACCAGCACCTTCCTGATGTTCTTTGTCGACTCCACCAACGATCCAACTGCGATATCGTCATCGTGGTGACCCCCTTCTATCTGGTTCATAACTATAGACAAATAGTCAACTACCTTAAGTTCTTTGCCGGATGCAAAGCATGCCCACAAGACCTTTCTGTTCCACTCCTCTTTCTTGCATAGAGATTAAGGAGGATACTAAGGTCCCTCTTGATTTCAAATACAGTCAAGCATTTGAAGAGATCTTCTCGTTGCACCGCACGCAAACCTTCCTTTAGGTTAGACACATCCTCCCACGAAGAACGAGAGCGGCGAAGAATGTCTAGAGCTGTGGAATCCCTCTCAGTAGTGAGTCCAGTGCAGTAAAAAAAAAGCTCATCCAGTTGATCTTTCCTCAAACTGCCAGATGTTTGAATCACAACACTATGAAAAGCTCGTCGGAGTTTGTCAGTTAAGCTGTTGTAAGTTTGTGATGACATGATGGCGGTGTCATCGATGGCGGCAGGACAAATTCATCTTCATTACGCTTTTATACTCCAAATTAGTAAATAACACCAAAAAAGGGCAAAAAAATGACGTTGCTAAGATCTCGATCATGCATTACTTATCCATGCTGACTTGCACGTAACGTGTAGTAGACCTCGCTCCAATAATCCCGAAAGATCGCCTAAGAATTTACCTCAATTTTTTCTAAAAATCTCAAAGTTTTACCGAAAAATACCAACATTTTAATAAAAAATACCAACGTTTAAAGATCCTAAAGGGAAAACAAGCCGCCTACTCAAAAGTTATTGTGAAATAAACATAACTTCAGTAGAGGCCATTCAATTCTTGTACAAATCCCATAATACACCTCTTTTAACTCCCAAAAATCTGCATAGGCATTGTTTTCGACTTCTCTTGGGACATTTTCATATCCCAAGAGAAATTGCAAACCGGAAAATTTCAATTTAAAGAAATGTTGGCCGGCGAAAATAAAACGTGGATGGATTCCTCAAACGTGAAAAACTGACTGCTATATTAAAATTTGGTTTTATCAACGGAGTTCATAATGTAAATTGGCCACCGTACAGAGATTCTAAAAGCTGACGTTTCGAGCGTTAGCCCTTCGTCAGAGCGAATCGTTATCAACTCCGTTGATAAAACCAAATTTTTGTATACTACTTCCCCATCGACGCAGCACCACAGTTTCTTTAGAAACTACCCCTTCATGACTGCTATATTGTCTGTTCGGGTCTGTCATTTTACCAAGGAGGACTTCAAGCGGGATCTTCAGGTATATGAACATTGGTATTGGTGACATTCGCTTCATACAGAAATCTCAGTCAACTAGTCCAAAATATCATTATATTGGAGCGAGAAAACTGAATCAAGCCATATATAGACGACTTTCACAGCGCTAATAAACGTAACTTGAAATGTGGGGAAATTTTGTCAGCAGTATAGAAACTACCGTCGGAAACCATTTACCCTTATCATTTAATGGAAATACATTTGATGGAAATACATAAATCGATCGTTTGTTTTGAAGTTGTAACAGGGATCTCGTAGAAAGCCACAGTAGACAGATTGAACTTGATTTCCAGGCATTTACTTCACAGCAATGAGCGCGGGATATCACTGCAAGCTCTCTTTCGCTTTGCAAAACTCCTGCATGACTCAAATATAAAACCCTTTTAACGACCACGAGGTAAATATGTTCAGAGGTGGAGCTAATATCAATACAATTTAGCCTCTGGATTAAGATTCAAGTCTACAAAGTATTGTTCTCCTCGCCTGTGTTTTTCTTCTTTACATCAAGTACATTTAGTCATCCGGTTGTCATCCGGAGAAATCCTTGACCATTGCTAAGTCAGCCTCGTTTGCATATGCAAAAACAAAAATGGCGGATTTAAATTTAAATTTGCCTATTTTTGAAGCGTTATTGTTGGCTATTTAAACACATTTTAGTCCAAATGACTGGTCAAGTATGACAATACAGGTAAAGAACTTTCGATTCCAAGAAACTTTTTCTAGACCGTACTTTCCCTTCAAAGTACATACCCGCTCGAGAAAGCGACAAATTATTTCATACTATGCAACAAGGTCTACCCATGAAATGTCTTTGTATTTCTATGTCAGATTTGATTACTTTGCCTGATCAAACCCCTCGCAAATCGTTCGGTGATTAAAAAAGGATATTCCACTTTTGTGTTAACCCTGAGAATGTGCTTCAATGTTTTTTCTTGCTTCTTTTATCCTCTCACATCTTCCGCAAACCGGTCGGTTGACAACGACCGGTGTGGCGTGCCATTTCTCTGGGGGAATAACTCTATTGATCTCTTCGACTGCGGACTGAACTGGAAAGCTACTTTGATTTACTGTTCCAAGTGTCATGTGGAAGTCTTGCAGTTGTGTGTGCGGGATGTGTTTGTCTACACCGGCAATTTCTTTGAGATCTCGCTCGTTCTGCAGGACCCACTGTGTTAAAACCTGTTGTGATTTCTTGTCGGCCATGAGCACAAGTGAAACCGCGTCGCCATATCCATGAATTGCACATTCTATCTTATCAAACCATATTTCGCGAGGCGTCCACGGATAATTGTTCAGAAAATGCCCGATTTTTAATGCCTCATCTTCTGTGTAGCAACAGTAATAGTCGAAGGCCACATGAAGATTTCCAACTTCCTTCGTGTTCAAACTTCGTGGTTGGCCAAACCTTTTCAAAACTGACGCCGCAAGTTTCATATTTTCTGTAAGTTCCGGCGGCCAAGAATTGTATTTCTGGTAAAAAGCAGCTCCATACATTTGCGTGACATCATCGTTGCGTGCGACACACTTTGGACTGCAACCAGGACCACCAGCCGATGGAAAAGCAGGGCTGTACACCAGACATTTTTCTGATCTCCGGAATTTCCGGTCAAATATAAACCATCTAAAGGCACAAAATGACACGATTAAAACAACCAAGAGTACTAAAAGATAACAACTTTGAACACTCGGGCGTACAAGCCTCATTTTTCTGCTGAATCAGTGGTCACGCTATCTATCTAATTTTGTTCCGTGATATTTTAATTTGCTCGTCACTCTCGGGTTGGTACTTTAAGTAGGATTATTAAAGTGTATCGTAAAGAACATAAATTATCATATCGACCAATATATCAGCATCTATAGCCTTCTGCAGCCAAGTACATCCATGCATAAATATGGTTATACACATGTTTATACGCCATACATGGATACACATGGTTATACATACATACACGTTAATACTTACACATGTACATGTTCATACGCTGCAATACATGGATATAATTAGTTAAATATATAAAAACATGTGGTTATAAATGGATTGCGTGGTAATAGATGGACATATATGGCTATACATCATGACTATACATAGCATTTAATTCATTCTTGTACATAGCTTTTCATTTTTGTACATAACCTTTTCTGTATTACATACAGTAAACACCGGTCACGCCAAAACGCAGACTGCAGACTGTGCAGACCGTGCAGACCAGGGGTACAGTATGACGTTACTCTCACTATTATTAGGAGCTAACCGTAAACAGGCTAACCTGAATGTTATTTAGGCCTTATTAGGCTAACCGAATGTTATTTAGGCCTAATTCAGGCTAACCGAATTTTCATTTTACAGACGGTCTGCACAATCTGCAGTCTGCGTTTTTCAGTGCTCCAGTAAACACCCACACATAAGAACCTAGATTTTCCAAGCGAGGCTAAATAGGTTCTTATAAGAATGGTATTTACAGTACTTTTAGGCTATCTAGGTTCTTAAATTTGTTCCTATTCCACAAAAGATATCTACTCTATGATACATATGGTATGACTGATTTCCTCTGATGAGTGTGCTGATACCTTTATATTTCAATCATTACCATGAAAAAAGAGTTTTAAAAAAGGTCTGTGCAGTTTAAAATTTGTTCCAGACACTTGAAATTTCAAGGTCATTTTCTGAAATAAGAACGTGTTTAAACTTTTTAATGCTAAACTGGTTCTTATGTAACGGGGGGTTGGGGAGGGGGGGGGGGGGTGGCGTCTATAATGAAATTTTTAGCCTAACAGGTTCTTATGTGTGGGTGTTGACTGTATCATATGTATTACCCTAATCACGATATTATGATAACTTTAATAATCCTACTTAAGGTGGCTGGAACCAGTTTCACCACTTCAAGAGACATTCTTATTAGAAGCTGGGTTATAACTGAAACACTGTATCACGTAACTGGAATGTTATGGTTCCATATGAAACACCAGTGATAACTTAACAAAATGCTTCCTTTATTGTGACATAATAGGTTACCATGGCAACATGAAAGCTCTCCAAAGACATTCTATATTTCGTCTTTACTTGCATATATCTAAAAAATGAACCGGGTAACCCCATTTTTTATTGAAGAATAGTAATTAGCAATCTGAGATAGAACTATGACCAAAGTTTCAAAAAATTCTTGGCAGCCAATTCAGGGACACCTTAAATTTTTCGAAAATGACGGGGCTTCAATGTTTTTTTCTTTCTTTTATTAAACTCTCACATCTTTCGCTTGCCATTTCCTTTGGGAAAAATTTCTGTTGATCTCTTCGACTGCGGACTGAACTGGAAAGCTACTTTGATTCACTTTTTCCAAGTGTCATCTGAAAGTCTTGCAGTTGAGTGTGCGGGATGTGTTTGTGTAAACCGGCAGTTTCTTTAAGATCTCGCTCGTTCTGCAAAACTGTCAAAACCTGTCGCGGTTTCTTGTCGGCCATGAGGACAAGTGAAACCGCGTCACCATATCCGCGAATTGCACATTTTATCTTATCAAACCATATTTCGTGAGGCGTCCAAGGATAATTGTTTAGAAACTGCCCAAGTTTTCCTTCTTCAGCTGCGGTGTAGCAGCAGTAATAGTCGAATGTCGGCCAGCCCCTTTCGTGTCTCTTCGACTGCGGACTGAACTGGAAAGCTACTTTGATTCACTTTTTCCAAGTGTCATGTGAAAGTCTTGCAGTTGAGTGTGCGGGATGTGTTTGTGTAAACCGGCAGTTTCTTTGAGATCTCGCTCGTTCTGCAAAACTGTCAAAACCTGTCGCGGTTTCTTGTCGGCCATGAGGACAAGTGAAACCGCGTCACCATATCCGCGAATTGCACATTCTATCTTATCAAACCATATTTCGTGAGGCGTCCAAGGATAATTGTTTAGAAACTGCCCAAGTTTTCCATCTTCAGCTGCGGTGTAGCAGCAGTAATAGTCGAATGTCGACCAGCTCCTTTCGTGTCTAAACTGCGCGGCTGGCCGAACCGTTTTAAAATCGACGCAGCAAGTCTCATATTCTCAGCTAGTTCTCTCGGTCAAGAATGAAATTGCTCGTAAAATATTGCCACATAATTACACGTGGCTTCCCCTGCTGTCCTTGGAATACATCTTGGGCTACGTCCTGCACCACCTTCTGATTGAAATGCGGGATTAACACCACGCATTTTTCGGATGTGGGCAATAATTCGAAAAAAAAAACGCTTTTCGGACAGCCAAAGCAAAGCATGAAAACATAACAAAGGTGGTAAAATAAATAAACTTTTTTGACTCAAACAGCGTCGGTAACGCAATGAATGCAGCGTTGGTAATTGGTTCACCCCGGGTTGCTCGGGTGACCCTCCACCCAGGAAATGTTTTGTTCTTAAAAGCGGGGCCTAACTGTAGTTGATACTTTCTGACAAAATAGAGATTTTGGTACAGGTTTATCCACCTTTCGAACAACTAAGGCTTGGCAGTTTATTTTGCAAAAGTCCTGAAACTTTTCTGGGGTATTATACACCATATTCCAAAATTTCACCTTATTCCAATTTGAAATATGGTGTATGGATGACGTTAATTCCTCCTAGTCTGCAAAGGAAAAAGTCTCAAGGTATACATATAAACATGTTAAAAGACCAGCCTTTCATATCTTGGAAGGTTCTTGGGAGTTTTGGGAAATAGGACCCGGGACTTTAAACGTTTTTCCAAGAAGTAAACTAAAAAATTCCTTTCTTTGAAACATCTTTTTTTTAAGATACAGAGGGCCTCTTCAGGAGTGAATACCAGACCCCAGTTATTCAAGGGGGTGGCGATAGCTACTGGAAGAACACCGGATGAATCACTATCGAATGGACAATATTGGTTTTGCCATTCCCTTTTGTTTGTCTTTCCTGCATCTAGACCATGATCAATAGCACAAACCTATTCTTATAATTAAAACCTGAATTCAATCCTTAATTCATCATTCGGTTGCAAAGTAAAACATTGGTTTAAATATGATTACCAGGACTAGGATGAATTTGTTCCTATACTCTTTACCTTTAAAGTCACACAAGGGCTAGTACCAAGTTATGTCGACCAAGGTTGACTCTAAAAACAACTCTTGATAACTGTTGCTGTAAACTAACAACGTCTGTAAAACTAATACTAATCCTGACCAATATTGTACACTAATTGTTCCAATGCTAAAATCCCAAATAAAACTGTGATCAGGCAGCCTCGCTGCGTTTCAAAGCAACGCATGTGTATTAGAAAATCTCTCGTCCCAGCAAACCGGGCTACAGTGTAAACGAGATTTGTCAAGATCTTGGCAAGCAGGCCAGCCTACTTTCTCATATGAATAAACTGAAATCCCACCAAAGAAAATAGCCGTCAGTCATAATCTTGGAAAAGGGGGCCAACCCGGTTGGGCAGGCTTGTTCACCTCATTTAAAAATACCCTACATGGTGGTGCATGCACAATATGTAGAAGAAATGCAAAAAATCAATAAGAATGAACAATTTGAGAAACATGTTGGGCATGCAGTATACATCTGAAAACCAATGCAGAAAATGCAATAAACATTATACATTTTAAATAAGCCAGAAAGCATAAGTGTCCAAAGGGAAAAAGCTCCACCAGGTTACGTAGAGATGCCCAGCTGGTATTCTGAAGACAAAGTGAGCGCTGACAGTTTCACAATTCTCTACGTTCTCAACTGAATCCCATAATACACCTTGTTTACACCCCCAAAAGTTTGCACAGGCATTGTTTTCGATTTCAGCGATGTTCCCTGCAAGAAAGGGGTTTTTACATAAAGAAGTGGCGATGAAACCGATTCGAGGGATGATTTCTACACATCTATACGTTCTTGAACCGAAACTATTTCAAACTACAAGTCATGCCGGCCAGCAGTTTCCTTTGACAGTGAAATTATGAGTGCAAAGAGATTATAAAAAATTTTTAAGAAAAAGGACAGGGTTGTTCAAAATCCGCAAAAATGTAATCAGATATTAATTATCTCTGGGGAGCATCATATAACTTAGGATAAAATCTCGATCAAGCCATTTGGGGGAGACTCTGCTCTGTTAAGGTTCTATCGGTGTAACGTTTGTGTCTTGCAAAGTTAATTTTCTGCGTAGTACGCTGAGCGTTGCATTGTGTTGTGTTTACAAAGTGGCCGCTTATAGGAAATGGTCGCTTACGACAAGTTGTCGCTATGAGGGATTTGACTGCCCGGAACAAAAGACAATCGTGAGGACCAGAAAACTTTGCGTGGCTCTTATGATTAGGCAAACTGTTTCAATTTTACGAATTGTCTCTTAATTTCCGAGATAGGAGAAATGTTTTGAATAAAGAAGCGTAACTCCACTGGCCAATTGAAGTCGTTGATCAATTACAAGAGGATAGGAGTGAGGTACCCAAATGTCTGTTGAGTACTAGTTTTTCGGCCAAATGGCAGTTGCGAGTAGCAAGACTATTTGTGACTGACCGTGCAGGTCCTGGACACTTGATGAATACCACGACAAATTTCGATCGTTTAAAGCAAAATTATATTTCGCCCACGATGATCTTGCAGTTTGTCGGATTAGCGTCAATAGTTGCCAAATATGTGCGTGCGCAGCCTACATGGTCTCTGTATCGCTTTGAGACAGAAGATTGAACCAAAATTGGTTTCTTTTTTCATAAATATTCCTCCTTCCTTAAATATATTAAAGCAGCGAGTTGTTGTGTTCTTTGATCTATTACCTTTTTGATCGCACTCGCCGTCGTTGTGTAGAGGAATATGTTCTTGAAGTGTGTGTTGATAAATCGTGCAACGACAAAAGCAACGTCAACTTAAACGTCACTAAGAAATTAAACTTTGCTAAACGAAATTCTTAAACACTTCTTCTACAGTTATAGCGAAGTATCTTATAACTGCAAGGAGGGATTACGTTTTTGCAAACGTTGGCAGTGTAGCACTTATATTTGAGCAGACGTAACTGATTAGAATGTAACGTGAAGCACTAAGTATCAACCCCATATGAACCATGTGAGAGTTAGCCCTACTGATGGAAATGGGCCCACACAGGGACAGAGAAAAACTTTGACCAGGGTGGAAATTGAACATGGTTCATATGGGCTAGATACTTAGCACTTCACATTACACTCTAATCAGTTATATCTTATAACTTGATTGAAACGAACGTTCTCAAGGTCATGAAAGAGAAGAACATTCACTCTTATAACCTTCCTGCACATGGTCGCCAAAACCTTAAACGTGGTTGTTATAGCTCCCTAACTAAATAAGTTTTCGATTGAAGGAGAACGTGTCACGTGAAATGAGTCATAACTCATAAACTCCTCAGGTTTTGCATCTTGAAACCAAGGCTAATCTTTGTGCCGACCCGCATCAAGAAAAAAAAATCTTTTGCGTTGGCAGCCTAAGTCTCTAAACAAGAACTGAGGAAGAAATTTTTGCCTCTGGTGCCTTTTACAATTGTCAAGTTACTATCAATTTTAATTGCAAGAAAAAGCATCCTTCTACTGGACCTTGATAAAAGACAATCTTATAGCATATTCTCAAAAACTATAAAGAAAACTAACATTCTGTAGTGGGCCGGCCTTCGTCATTCTATACCACCCCATTTAAAAGGCACCAATAAGTCTCCGTCTATAACAGCGCTCACATTTGTGACGGAATACAACGTCTTTGCCACGTTTTTATCACTGTTCACATTCCAGACATTTCTGGACTGATTTTGAGTCTTACTGGCATTTTTTATCCAATCAACGGGTACACCTCTCTTTGGAAAATGTTTTATATGGAATAATATCGCAACAATGCCTTTACTTAATTTACTCAACTATTTTGTTATCATTGGGAAATTGTTTTTATAGGACTGTACAAGAAGCCAATTTAATCCAGAAATTACTGGGTTTAAATTGCACCTAACCCCAAAATATTTTTTTCGCTAAAATGAATCTTTGCAACTGCTCGAAACGCATTGCGGCCATTTTTTCATTTTTCTAACAAATCCTGGCATTTTATAGGCTTCAAAAGTTGCGAAAATCCAAGCATCTTTTGCTCACGACCGAGTCAGAAGGGGAGTGGGTCTATTCCTGATTTGACGCCACAAACTGATTTACATTGCATGAACTCTTCGTAAAAATGCATGCAAAGTAGATTGTGACGTCAAATCAGGAATAGACCCACTCCCCTTCTGACTCGGTCGTGAACAAAAGATGCTTGGATTTTCGCAACTTTCGAAGCCTATAAAATGCCAGGATTTGTTAGAAAAATGAAAAAATGGCCGCAATGCGTTTCGAACAGCTGCAAAGATTCATTTTAGCAAAAAAAATATTTTGGGGTTAGGTGCACTTTAAGAACAAAATTGTTCTCAAGTGCGAAACAGAACGGAAAATTAAAAACACGAAAGACTATTTTAAAAAGAAATGGGTGCTCATACCATCTCGATAAGCCTATTCGTCTGTTGTTCTAGTGTTTGTTGTTGTTGTTGTTGTTGTTGTTGTGTCTGTTTGTCTCTCTCTTTTTAGCTATTTATAATGTAAGGCGTTTTATCCTAACATAAAAATCCACCTTCAATCTTTAATTTTTTAATAATTAATTTGTTGTAGTTCATTGTTGTAAAACATTGTTAATTAATTTGTCTATTAAGAAAAAAAGAAAAAGAAAAAAAAAAAAAAAGAAAAAAAAAAGAGAAAAAAAGAAAAAGCGGTTAAAGTGGTACTATGATCAAAAAATCATTCCTTTTTTTCTTCAGATTTTGAAAGCGTGTTTGCTTAACACCTAACTGGCAAAATTTTGAGCTTTGAGTTTTATCCAAAGGCTGTTTATTTTGAGTGTAAGTTTTGGATTTCACGGTCCGCCATTACTCACGTTCAAAACTGGCCGATTGGACCTCAGAGGGTTGGATCTAGAGAAAATGACGTCATTTACTCACTAGCTTAAAATTTCAGCGTGTAAACGCAATTTATTACATATATAAAACACGGGTTTAAAAGTCTGAAAGCCCGAAACTCCCGTGCTGCATATTAATTCGGCCGCGTACACACGCATTGCATTCTTAAACTAGTCATTTTCTCCTCGACCCAGCTCTCTCAAGATTTTAAAGTTAGTAATGGCGGACCAATAAATAAGAAAATTCCAGTTAAAATAAACAGGTATCTTTTTAAAATCAGAACTTAAAACTTGGGTCAGTTAGTGTTTAGTTAACATAGTTTTGAAATCCAAAGAAAATAAAGAATGGTTTTTTTGGTCGTAGTACCACTTTAAAAAAGGATTTTCACCAAAAGTTTTAACATTTGCGATACTTAGATTATTTTTTCATTTGCAGCTGGAGTTTGTAACATCTTGCATTGAAGTCGTAACGTTGCACCTGTATAGAACTTGTGCTATGAGCGAGTTGGGAGGTACAACAAACGCATAACAACTGGCCCAACGGGAAACAGTGAGTTTTGTTTCCCTTCGATCCTAAATGTACTCCTTGGAGAACATTAAGGTTCTTGGGAAAACAGACTCTCACTGCTTTGCTGGCGGCCAGTCGTTAAGTGCTATTTCTTTCATGTCGCTGTTCATCACGTCCTCGTCCCTAGAGCCCTCGTTTTTTCTAGTAAAAATATGCAGCACGATAATTTGTTTCTCATTTGGCCCCTAATGTCATCGTTTTGTTTGCGTTGTCGTTGCCCAGTTGCTACAACTCCCAAGTATTGCAAGTGGGAGCCGGAAACTGCATGCTTCATTCATTTTCTTGTATCGGTTTGCAGCCATTCTCAGTAAACGAGTGCTAGCTAGGGTTCGAAAAGTCGGAAAAATCACTCTTACTGAAAAATTTCATAATACACTCCGAATTGTAGAGCATTCTCTGTAGTACGTTTGTCTGGAATGAGGCCTACTCTGGGACTTTAAGTCGCCTTAAGTTACCTTAACTCCATGAACACAACACACCTTGAATTTAGACTAAAACAGTTGAGAATGAATTAACGAGGTAGTGACAGATCAGTCAAGGGAGGCATCGTAATGTAATTGTCTCTTGGTTAATTTCCAAAAAAAGAAGGGGTACGGGGTTGCCTCCCGATACCCATTTGAAGGGTGCTAATGAGCCTGGCGAACTCCTGCCGTAACACATAGGAGAGGCCAGAACACACAAGAGGACATGCAGCAGAGATAAGTGTTTGCACGAATCATGTAAGTCCTGATTAAATATCTGTGACGAGCCTTTCTTTGAAACTTTGCCTTGCAACAAGTAGCTCTAATGAAGACACCACAAGCAAGATTCTAGTCTCCACACGTTTTATTTTCGGCAAGATATTAGATGCTATTTGCTTGTTACAAAAACAAGTCTTCAACATGAAAGCCCACAAAAATATTACAAGTCTTAAGCTATTAATTCCTCACCTTTGTGAGGAACAGTGATATGATGACTCAAAATATTTTTGCAACTTTAAATAACAAAATATAACGGATGAAATAACCAAACAAATTTAAGCTCAGTAACAAGAACTGAAATTATTTAAGACTTACTTTAGATGTAATACTGATGTAAGCTTAACTTTAACTAAAGAAAGGCCTAGAAAAGTGTGTATTGTAAGGTTGAGAATTCATCATGCAATTTTGTTCGATTTACATAGTCGAGTTCCAGATGGCGATGCTCTTCACAAGAATACATGATTTAATCAAGCAGAAGGGTTTAACCAACCTTTATCTGTTATTCCGCCATACAAAATTTGAAATCTTGATTCCATATTTTGGAACCAAATGCACGATTTGTATGATGACACTGCACATACACTAAACTCCACAAGTCCAAGGAAACCTGCTTTAATTTGCTCTTTAAAGATGAATATATAAAATGGATCATATATTGAACTGCGGATATGAAATCAAGTGAAGTTATGATCCTCACAATTGTGAAAGCAATTTTGCAATTGCATAGAGAAGACTGAACATATCAGGACTTCAACGGGGTTTGAGCCCGTTACCTCGCGATACCAGGTCGACGCTCTAACCAACTCAGCTATGAAGCCACTGAAGTTGGGAGTTGGTCAACTGTGGGTTGTAATGTTCCCGTGAGGAATGAATCAATGATGAAATAATATATGAAATGGATCACATATTGAACTGCGGATATGAAATTAACCCCGATGAATTCTTGAATTTTCCAGGCCTCTCTTTGCGTTCATAACTGCGAGGATCTTGGCTTCACTTGATTTCATATCCGCAGTTTAATATATGATCCATTTTATATATCATTTCATCGTCGATTCATTCCTCACGGGTAACATTAGAACCCACAAATGACCAGCTCCCAGCGTCAGTGGCTACAAAGCTCAGTTGGTTAGAGCGTCGCACCGGCATCGCGAGTCGCGAATTTTTCAGACTTCTCTACGCAAGCACAAAATTGCGTTCATAACTGCGAGGATCATAGCTTCACTTAATTTGTTCTTTGTACAGGGTTCATGGGGTAACTTGATAGATGAATTCACAACCAAAGCTCAAGGAAAATCTTTTATATTTATGTGCCAGACAACTAAACCAGACATCCGCATAAATTCACGTGTAGGGCAAGTGTCACATGAACGTGCAGGTTTTACATTTTTGTGTGGGCTTTGCTTACGCTAAGCTGTCGGTAAGGCCATTTTGCGGATATGGCGGCCATTTTAAAATCCATTATTTCAAATTGCTATTATGGGATTTTTAGGGATGGACAATTTTATTCTTGAGGGGGGGGGGGGGGTTGGGCAATTCCAAAAAAAAAACATTCCTGCACGGCAAAAAAAGATAAAAAAATTCATGCACAGTGGGCGTAGGAAAAAAAATCGGACAAGCCTTTGTACTCGAAGGATCCTGTTTCACAAAATGAAAAAGTAATCTGTAATTTTTGTCATTAAATTTCAACACACAAAAATGCTGTGTACTTATTTGTATAATAATTAATTTCTTTGTTTTTCATATCATAAATATCATAAATACATCATTTCCATCCATCTTTTGTATTCTAACATAAACTTGATCCATTTCACGGGATCTGGTATAAATATAAAATTTATGTCATAAAAATACCATTTTCCATCTCTTGTATTAAAATATAACTTTCAGCTTTTTTCAACATGTCTGTTATCTATCAGTTATAAAATAAACAACTATAAATAGTGTTCATAGTCTTGAATATATACAACTGTAAAAGATAAATGGTAGAGTGGTTGTACTTAAACCCATTAAATACTATGAAAACAAAAACAACCCTGAAATAGTGAAGGGTCTGAGAGTGCCCACTATACTCTTGGATCACTTTGCCACAAGGGGGTTTGCGGCAGATATTTCCTAGTTACCCCCAGAGATCGAGCTTGAAGGACACAGGTAAGGAGTACTAGGGTTCACCACTCTATGTGTATGTCTGTGATACTGTAAATACACTTTTAAAATGTGCTAAGAGCAAATCAAATGTGCGAAAGTGCATAAGTGCAAAGAGTAAATCATACCGCTCCTTGTGAAACATTATGAGGTTGTGATTTCGCAGACCTATTTTACATTTTCAATAATAGAAAATGATGTACTAAATGTGTGAAATGTAATTGAAATTAGACAATAAACTTTGATCTCAATACAAATCTTATTCTTGTTTATGTAGAGAATAATGTATTAAACAATTTGTCATATTTATTCCAGACATGTCCTAAACGTTGCTAGAGGCAGGGCTGGACCGAATCTCCCGATCTCAAGATTACGATCTGAAATCTCCCGATTAATCGCCGAAGTTTGTCATTTCTGGTGAGAATCGACTTCTTCACAACAATAAAATTTCAAATACTTGTGTTTTTAGAGTTATTTTAACATCTATAATAACAAAGTTCAAACGTTTATTTTTCTCATAAACTCTGATAAACCGTTCTTGCAGACGTTGCTGTTGACGGATAATGTAATTTGTGCAATAATTAATGTGAATGGTCCGAAAAAAAACAATCAAATCAAATGTTGCAACGGCAATGACATCTTTTTCGGGGGATTTTTGACTTTTGCCAAGGTTTTGTGAAAGTGTACTTTCTTTTTGCTTAAAAGAAGCAATATGGCGTCATCAGAAATGACGTCACAAGTGTTATGACGTCATCTATTATCCCATTGCTATCAATTCTCAATATTTGAAGAGTTTGGGGGGGTGACAGCCCTGTTGAGGTGCTGGAAAGAGGAGGGAAGGGGCGGGGGCAGCCGATTCCGCTATGATGGTCTATGGGAGAGGCACCAGCCAGGAAGTTGATTAAGACTGAAGGGCACAGCTACAGCACATGGCCTTATGCAGTCAAGCTGCATTTTTGTCAAGGCTTTGTTACTTTGTTACTGGCTGAGGTCAAGATGAAGCTGTTGGCCTTGAAGAACAACAACTTACCCTACTGCGGAGGACTTGGACTTTGCTTATTTTATATCAGTTAGAGAATTTTTAGAAAACGACGAAACCTTTGAGTTTGTAAAACATGATTCGACAGAAACTTCTGCCATCCTCAGTTAGTCAGAATACAAAGCGATGGAAGTGTGGGAATCAAAAAAATAGCTTAAGGTTGACATGATGTAATTGTTGAATAAAAAGGGTTGTTCTCTCTGAATATGAATAGCCTCTTTTATCTTAAGTTGAAAACTGGTGGAGGCGTGATCTAAACTACGAAAACAATCTACTGAACACGAGGCGTGACCGGCAATGTTCAGAATTCTTCCGATGTTTGAAAATGTGAGAGGCCGTATGACCGGTTAAATCCTCCTTCGCACGAGTGGAAAAATGCCGGACCGTTTCGCCGACGTAACAGGCATTACAGCCCGCACATGTAATTTTGTAAACCACACTTGAACGGAGTCCGCCAAGGATACGGTCTTTTACGCCGAACATGTTGCCGATCTTAAAAGGAAAAACGAGTTTGATATCTAAATCCTTGCAACAGGACAACAACTAACGATTATCTAAATTAGGCTTGGGCCGAGCCGAATTTGTCCTTGTGGATAAGTCCTTGTCAATAAACCGAATGTGAATAAGCCGAATTTGTCCTTGTGAATAACATCTCACATACCCACGGCCTGCTTCCGTTCTGGCCTTTCAGCTCGGTCGGTCCCACCCTGGTCAGAGTTTTTCACTGTCCTTGTGTGGGGCCAATTCCAATATTAGGCTTGATCTCTGATGCAATAATTGGATATAAAAAATTTCACAGTAGTGTTAGGCCTCACTCGAACTTGCAATCATAAACTTGCAATACCACTTAATGAAATGGCAAACACAGAAAAATGGCCTATGTAGGTGGGAAGGGAACCCAGGGAACAGTGATTGCTTTGGTTGGTAGTGATATAACGATTTATGACCTTTTCAATTAAGTAAGCAGGAAAAAGATTTTTTTTTGAGGATATCCATAAGCTTAGTGATGTCCTCATGAAACCTTAACCAGTACGACGGTGTCATGGATCCGGGCAAAAGTCTCGTTTGCTCTACTGAGGGGGGCCCTTTTATGCCTGAGAGGCTCTAGGGGTAACAGAAAACTAGCAACGAACATTCATGAGACTGATTTTGAAATTGAAAGAGGACTTGCCCGACTTTTTTAATCGATATATTGTATATAACTCTGCTTACTAGCTGGTCTAGTATAGTACGAAACCTTTTAGTTTTTATAGATTTCTATTAGTTATAAATCTTATAATAATAATAATAATAATAATAATAATAATCAACTTTATTTTTCGAGGGTAGCACTTGACAGTATAAAATACTGTTACTCGTGGCCCTCTGAGCCCCTTAATGAGAATCTTAATGAGACCTACTTTGTAAGAGTATGAGGTAAAGCTGAAATAATTAGTTAACAGACCAGTGAAGGTTTTCTTACGTTAAATTCTAATTAGAGAAAAATTTGGGTTGTTATTATCGATAAAGACGTTTAAAAAGGGTAATTTGTGATTGACCTCTTTTTTCATAGTAAACTTGATGTTAGTGTGCCTTGAGTTGACATATTCGAAAAATATAATGGCATCGAGCTCTGAGTGAAATAAACAGAAAGTATCGTCAAAATACCGGCGATAAAATAAAATTGCAGAGCCGTGAAAGTTTCTCAACCAGAGTTTTTCCTGATATCCCATAAAAAGATTAGTTAAAACGGGAACAAGTGGGGGCCCCGTGGCTACCCCATCTATTTGATCATAGAAAGAACCATTGAATAGGAAATGAGTCTGGGCGGTAGCTGTAGTACAGAGGATTGTAAGCTCAGGTTTTGTTAGCTTAAGGTCGGGATTACCCTCGAAAATGTAGTTGACCACTAAGTCAATACACTCCTCAAGGGGTAATTTAGTAAAGGGACTTTTCACATCAAAAGAAACCATACATTTACGAGACGTGGATAACGATTGGATGTCCTGTACATAAGCAGTGGCACAGCGATCAGCTGGAATGTGAGGTGCTAGGAGATTTTATCATCGTTCTTAATGTTTACAGAAAAAACGGTCCAAAACGGTTTTTGTCAGCCATTTTTTCTCAGACCTTCAAAAAGAGTTTTCAGCTCGCTTTATTGCTGACGCGTTCCTTGGCCATATTAGGTATTGCAGGTATATGAACCGATAGCCTGTGTCCGGCGAACCAATGAATATGCTGAAATTCAGGAGCCCATGAGTGGGAGGGAGCAACTCCCATACTAATGTCACGGCATTTTAACAGAGCAGTCGATTTTGGGACTACCTTTGCCGCAAAACAACAAAGGCAGCTCCGGTTCGGCGACGCTATGACGTCAAGTTAGTTTCCTGTGATTGGTCATCCTGCTCCTGCGGGAGTCTCAATTGCGGGAAATTCAATCTAAAAATAAATCGGGCTGTGAAAACGCCGTGACAGGAATATAAGGAAGTTGCTCGCTGCTACTCATGGGCTTCTGTGGAATTCTGATATTCGTAGTTCAGTTTTTAATAATATTAATTATCATATGACTAGCTCCGTGAGCGGGCAAGATGAACCAAATCCCGCGCTGTGATTGGGTACCCAAGCGGGCAAGATGGAGCTGTACTGCCCGCTCGGGATTTCTCGCTTGGTCCCGCAAGATCAATGATCAATCGACTTCGTCTCGGTCCATAAACACGCAAAAAAGACTGAATAAGCTTGGTCAATAACCCATATTTAATATATGCAAGTATGGTATTAACAACTTTCTCGAAGCTTTCGTCACTGCATAAAGACGAAATACCTCATAACGAGGTCCAGGTCAAGGTGAATGATGATTCGCTGATCGGTTTACCCTTATGCTTATTTCTTTCTCACTTTCATTTCCGGTGCAACGTCAGAATAAGAAGGTCGAAATACGCTCGCTCCTCTGGTGTTTATGATTCTAGTAATAATACAATTATAATAATTGTAATGATTCTTGTAATTAACCGTGCTTATCACCCTCAAGCACTCGGGGGACTGGGGGCGGGGGAGCATTGGGCTTGACGTGATATGGTGGTGTTGTGACCTATATATGATGTTGGAGAACAGCACTACAACCAGATATTTAAGCGTTAGAGGACTTTTTCCGTGTTCACATAGCCTCACCTAAACACGAAGGGGAGTTGGAAGAATTCTCGACAGTTATGCAAACCCGAGACACAGATGAGGGTTTGCATAACTGTCGAGAATTTTCCCAACTCCCCGAGTGTTTAGATGAGGCTATGTTTAAACATGAAAAAAAAATCCCCTATTGCTTTTATAAAATATTTCTTAAAAATAATTCCACAAATGAAGGAAAGTGCTGGTTTTTCACTTCTTGATTGAAATAGATTTTCTTGATACAGGCTCATATTTGCTACCAGCCAATCAAACTGCGCGTCAGACAACCCATAACCAATCAAAATTCGTGTGATGTCAGAGCCATGTTTACATACTCTCCTCTAAACACAGCTATTGACCAATGAGAGTGCGCGTACTATCCTACTTATTTTATAAAATTTGATAGGAGTCGATTTTGGGAGGAAAACCGGGGTATCGGGAGAAAAAAGACCCTCGGAATAGGATGGTGAATGACTGAAGCTCGCATACGAAGCTTATAACCAAGGAAACCAAGGCCTAGGCTTGGACCAGTGACACGCCGATGAAAGGCAAACTCACGGAAAGAAAAACCACAATCACTGAATTGTCACATCCTTTTATTCACACTAGTTACCTGTGTAAATAACATTGAGTACACTTGCGAAGTGTCTAAAAACGACCATCCTTTTTTTGTGGGTATTTTGTGTTTTGTCCTTTTTGTTTTTAGAATAATCCAAGCCGCCATGCGGATTATTTTCTTTTTCTGGTCTGGTTTTTCTGGTGTTATGAACTTTTTTATTGTATTTTTTTTGTCAATGCCCTTTGAACCATCATTTTGAAAAGGTCTTACTGTACACTCTCAGGGCATTACATTTTTCTTTTTTTTTTTTTTTTTTCCACTTTTTTTGCTTTGTTAAGTGTGTAACTATGTGTATTACGTCTGTTTGTGTATGCTAAGTGTCAACGTTCTGTAAACAATACGCCGCTTAAATGTGTAAACATGTACAACTTGCTTATGCAATGGGCCATTCTACGATACAATAACAAAACTCTGCCAATTCCTCCCTGTTTATCGAGGCCTGAGGCCCTTAAATATCCTGTAAGCAATAAATTGCTACAATAAGAACTGTATCTAATCACTTTGGGTCTGGCGGAACGAAAATCTCCCCAAATCGTTCAACAACTTCACTTATCTGCCTCTGCAAGGAAGACTGCTTTGGAACCTTGGAACCATGATGGTGGTAAATCAATTGACATCTTTTCTTTGCGCGATCACAGAAATCCTCCTAGAAATCAAATTCATGAATTACGTAACCTTAATCATATGTCAGTAAGTGAAATAGTTCAAGTACTCGTCGTATGTACCGAGTAAATTGATCCTAATCTTTGTGTCCTTTGCTTCACAAGCTCGCTTAATGAACTAGACTCCTCACTCTTCGAAACACTATAGGTTTGATCAAATCGTTTTGCATAACCCGCATGCACTTGATTACACTTCTTTCACGTCACCTGCAAAAAAGGAATAGGCCTTATCACGGTTTTGGAAGCCATCTTGACGGGTAGGCAAATGTGTCCGAAATAGCGGTGTTTCTACGGGAATCTGCGTTGAAATAACGTGAGAAAACCTTGAATAAAGTCGACAGTTACTTGTGAAAATACATTGTTCGTGGTTCGTCTTACGAAGCTCGTTTCACCCCGACCAAGGGACTCATCAGAGACCTTTCTGCTTGGCAAACTCGTTCGCTAACAAAATTATGACAATAATCTCGCCTTATGTCGTATAAGGATTCCCGACCGCACAAATTCACGAGCAAACATTTACCTTGAACCTTGAACCTTGAATGATACCTTGACTGGCAAACTTACGTTGCTAACCAAAGGAGTTTACTGACAAGAATTTGAGGGTCCAACCTGCACTACTGGTTTTTTCCCTTTTTTTCCCACAGACGAATGTCTGTCTGAGCGTAAATTTCAAGCAATTGTATGGCCAAACTTAAAATTCCGCTTTGCAAATTCTAGTGCAGGTAGGATTCTCTTGGAAAAGTCCGAAACCGAAAATTTCAGAATCCTAAAACGAATCTTGCGTTTCGGTGCTAAAATCTATTAATGGATTTTTCAATCCAAAGTATCCACAGTCGTATGAGTCGCGGGGATCCTGTTTCGTTAGGAATGAACCGCAAAAAAATATTTGGAAAGCAGTCGTGAGAAATAAACAAATTTGCTTGCTGGGTAGGCGTTTTCAGTGTCGTTTCTTTGCAAAAGTCACCCAGAAATGTTATCGGACAGAGTTGGGAAGATTTCACAGGAAATAAAAAAATCTGGGACGACTGAACGAGTTATAAGTGTTCGCTTTTGGAGGACGAAAATTAACTATTAACAGGTTATGGGCTCCTGCTAATGTCCTATCAAAACAATTCGTAGGTGGTTTATTGTGAGAGAGAAATTTGGCATTCAGTCAACGGACAAAAGGCCCATTTTCAGTTTTTTCTTTCCTTTGAATGCGAAGAGTCTCTATCCTTTTTGATCAATGATTCTTTTAATTAGACAAAAGTTAAGATAAAGTGCTCACCCAACTTCCAAGTTCAGTCATGTGTGCCCATAGTTCTTCAGCTGCAGTAGAACACAACTCCACAACCGACTCCGACCCGCAAGATCCCGTCGCCATCGCTGTAAGTTCTCCGGCAGTTATGACGAGAAATATAAATTCGTTCCACGAAAAAGTCAACTCTTTCAAATCAATTTCCATCGCAAAACTACTGATTGCTTTCTGAATGTCCACGCTTGATTGCACTGGTATGTCTAAACATGTTAAGTCTACTATCCCTCGTAACTTATCTGCAAGTGTCGTTAAATACCCTGTAACTTTTTTCACTGATGAAGAACAACAATGTATGTCCAGTCCACGTCTCTTTCGCGTGAAGAGATCCAAAAGCAACGTCAAGTCCCTTTTAAGTTCAAATTCAGTTAACTCCCTGACAACATCTTCTCGAGTCAATGATCGCATTACTTCCTTCAAGAAACTGACATCTTGCCAGGAGATCTTCCCCTCGTATTCTAAATCACGGAAAATTCTACAAGTGTTCGCGTACTGTTGTAAACGTTGTCCGGTACAGTAAAGACAAAGCTTTTTCAGATGTGCTTGTTCCAAATTTTTAGAAATTTGAAACAGAACAGATCTGTATTCCCGTCTAAGTTGGCTAGTTACTGTCGTCGAAGTGTTCGTCTTATGCATGGCGGTCAAAGTGAGTTCGAGAAAGCAAGTCACGTGACATCGAGTTGGTTACTCCGATTCTAGGAAAAACCGGAAGTTGCATGTGAGTGAGGCTTAATTAATGGCCCTAATCGGACGCCACAAACAGACTCCTGATATCCTTTGCTATTTACATCCGAGCAATTCGCGCGGAATTTGCGCCCGAAAATGTTGTAATCTTTGCAGGAATAAATGAGTTAAAATCATCTCACTGTTTTAGTATCCACCACTAGTCACTTCCACTTCGGTGAATAGTTGCTAAAGATATACACCTCTAAGCTCATCGCTTGTAACCCTTTCGATGACACTATCTCCGACTATGTGGGGGCCATGGGGAAATGGAATATACTGCATGAAGTTAATAATCATTTTTTTACCTTCCTTGAATTCAATTTCATGCCTCGTATGGAGGCATCTGAATAAATTCCTGATACTGTAAATGGTAAATATGAAAGCGAGCATCTAGGAATGATTTCCATGACTGTAGCGTCACCTACATACTTGACTCTGCCCTTGGGCACGTATCTGCCATACCGTTTACAAGAATGCAGAAGAGCAAGGATGCTAACTTGGCTCCCTGTGGTGCCCCGCCATTAAGCTGAATAGGGAGAGACAACGAATTACACACTCTAACCATCTGAGTCCTATTTGTTAAAAAAGCAGCAATCCATCTAACAAGATGAGGATCTATATCTCCATAATAAAGTTCACTTAGCAGTACATTGTGGTCGACAAGGTCGAAGCCTTTCCTTAAGTCTGAGAAGAAAATTCTAATGCATCAGCCACAAGTACCCGAAGACAATTCCTAATTCTTTGACCACGAATGCTAGATCTCTCGCAAAATCTGGTGCTTTACCTGCGCTTCACTGTGAATTAAAGACTCAAAAAGCTGATATCTGTTGCATCTCCGGAGGCTTGGTTAAATCAGAACGTTCTTACTCATCTTATCTGTACTGAAGGTTTGTCTGTTCTACGTAAAGGCAGGACTGGTCGTCAAGGCGATGGAATTGCTATATTGTCTAGAAGTAATTGGCAATTGGAAAGATTGGAAGGGAATTTCTCCAATGTTTTTGAGTGTTTATGGGCTAAAATACCAAGTAGTAACCCTGAATTTTTTCATCGCTGTAGTTTATCATCCCCCTGAACCACAATATGATGCTTATGACCCGACTGGCCTTTTTGACAAACACATTCAATGATTTTCTGGTTGCTGATCCTAACTCAAACTTATTATTTGTGGAGACGTAAATAAACTACGATACGAAGACCTGCGTTTGCAAAATTCACTGTTTCAAATAATTAGACCTCCTACAAGACAGGACAAGATCCTTGATGCCGGTCTTCATGCTAACATACCCCACTTGTGGGGTAAGATACTTGTGATCAAATGTCTGGTTAGGTCTGATCATTTGATGGTAATGGCTTCTCCTCTTATTCCTGCCAAATTCCTTAGAAAGACAACCTGTTTCAGAGATGCAAGAGAACAGAATAAGATCAAAATGAGTCGTGGTTTACCGTCAGGAAATGGATTGGTCTGAGGTATTTTTAAGCGAAAAGATTGATGATAAAGTTCAACTGGTACAAGATAAACTCGTGTCTTTGTATGGCAGCTGCTTTCCAACAATCTCTGTGAGAGTACTTCGAGAGACTCTCCTTTTGTGTCACTGCATGTTGGTGAACTGCTTAATGAGAGACGAAAGCTATTAAGACAGCACAGAGGCAGCATGCAAGTCAAACCCTAATCGATAAAGTCAACGCTTCAATTAGAAGAAATCAAATTCTAGCGGTGAAAAATGACATCAACGAGAAAGATGAAGTCTCCAAATCGTGGTGTTAATTCAATAACTGGTCGGAAGTTTACTCATTATCTGTCAGCTCTATCATCAGTCATTGTGAAAATAATGATTAGGTCTGCAACATTAACACTGACCCTAATTACATGGATCCTTAAGCCCTCTCTATTCCTGATGGTACTACGATTCCCGAGGTCATTTCTCTGGCCATTTGAAACGTTGTACTTAATCTAAAGAGAACAGCTGCCGGTCCTGGTCAACCTCCATTTTGGCTGTGGAGAGATTTCACCCCTTTGCTTTGCCCTTGACCTTGCACTAATCATATCCCACGTCTTCAATTGCTCCCTTAGATGTCAAATAGTCCCCACTTAGTGGAAAATGGCTGGTATCATGCCTTTACCAAAGGAAACTCCATTTAAGGACGTTCGCGCGAAAATCTCCCCACATTGAAATTTGTTTAATTTCTCGCCTGAAGTTATGCCATAAATTACTTATTCCAAAAATTAAGAAAAATTGGGGGGTCACCGACTTTGTTTCAGAGAAAAAGGCAAGGAAAAAATGCCCTGATTTTGATAGATAGGTAATCATAACGAGATGTGGCCTGATCTACTCATCCGTCGAAAATCATAAACTTAATATGTCAGAGTGAAGGTTTCTGTGCATAGAAATATAGGAGTGGGCTTTTTAGTTAATTGCATGCCGCTAGGGATGTCGTAAAGAGTATAGTTAATCCTCAATGAGCGTTTTCGCAAGCACTACCCGTTGTAACCACTTCCGGAATTCAGGACACACAAGCAAAGACAAATTTTAAAAAAGATAACTTCTTACATGGTGATTTTTTTCATTTCACCATATTTTGTAGATTGTAAGAAGAGCAAGTGATTAATGTCTTAAAAAATAGGGGTCACCAATGTTCTAAAAGAGTAAAACCGATTTGATGTTGCGAACCTCTTGGAAAATTTCGCTTGCAACGTTGTTGCGTGACCTGTCGGGGAAGGACTGGAAACCAAGACAGGATCCATGGATTAAAGGTTTTTGTAAAAAACAAGAACTTTCTGGAGCATAGCAACGAAGTTTCAAGCAGGCGTTATCTTCATTTGGTTAGTTTTTTGTATCATATCTCTGCATTGCCGTCATGCTCATCTTCTGGAGTGTGGTTTTTGTGAAATATAATCTCTGGCTGCTTCCTCGCAGGTCCGCACTATTCAAGTGGACGGGGAAGACAATACAATTCACCTCTATTTTCATGAAACTAAGGAACAGAACTTCAAAAACATGTATTCATTTTGAACTAAGAAGTTCGTAGTGTAATAAAAACATTAAAAACCTAACCCAATTAAATTTAAGTAAACCAACCTTCCTCGAGTTTTCCAAAGCTTTCAGCCACTACTCGATTAGCTACCTTTTCCAGACCTTTTCAATCCTCCCGCTCCTTTCTCTTTAACGTTTCATGATGAATTGGAAATAAATGTGCCATTCCTTTGCCGGCCTGGAATTTTTTCCCCGGCGTTTTTGTCGCCATAAGATCTTAAGTAATGCTTGAAGTAATGTGTGACATGTTACAGTCGCGTTACCAGCGCAGTAAAAGTTGCGCACAAACAATTAGCGCGAACGTCCTTAAGATTTTAAACCAGCTTAGACCTATATCGTTAACTAATATCATAATGAGGCTTTTTGAGAGAGTTGTTTTTAGATCTGAGCTCTTCTATCCAATGTCATTAATAATTCTATTGGTTCTGGTCAATTTGCATATCGCAAAGGCTACAATACCACCATGGCCTTGGTTAAGTGTCAGCACGAATGGCTTAAACAGCTTGATATAGCGGTGATGTTGACTTTATTAGAATTTTTTCATTTGATTTTAGTAAGGCATTTGATTCCTGACAATCCACTTCATCACCTCTTACCACCTACTAGGGATCGAGTTTTGAGATATAGGGGCTACTCTTTATTATACCTAGAGTAAGGACTGAACGTTTTAAAAGTGTTTTTATCAATAGGGCTTTATTTTGTTTTAGATAATTAGATAATTTTAGAAATGTGTAAACTGAACACGTCTGACTATTAATTATCCAGAGCTTCCAAGATAGTATGGAAAAAAGAGGTAAGTGCTTGGTTTGTTGAACATCCTGGGAGAGAAATTGAACTGTTGAGAATTTAGTTTGTCAAATACGCTAGTGAACAGAGACTCTGCAGGGAACCTTCAAGGACTTTAGCTAAAGAGAGGGTCAGAGAAATAGGCTTTAAGTCATTTTCAACATTCTTTGGAGGGCGAACCTTGGGAAGTGGGGCGACAATTGCACACTTCATCATCATCATTATCATCATCATCACTGCCGCTCGACACGAGCACGGCGGTCCAAACGAGGTTTGTCCAGGCAGCTAGCCAGAAGGCTGCCCCTGTTTAAGCGCTGCAGCAGCTTTTCGCCTTGCGCGTTTCTCGTCCTCAGCTATCCTCCTATTGGTTTCAAAAGTCTTAACGCCATCACAAACCGTTCTCCTCCACACCAGTTTGTCTGCTGGGGCTGTGGCCCAGTCAGCAATCTCACAGTCTTTAAAGGTCCTTTCAAGTGCGTCCTTGTATCTCTTTTTAGGAGCACCGACTCTTCGAGATCCAGTAGATAGCTGACTGAAGAGAAGCTGTTTTGGGAGGCGTTGTGCATTCATTCTGACCATGTGTCCATACCATCTGAATCTATGTTGCTGTACTTGTAAGGGAAGCTCAGTCAAAGACTGCAGCATTGGTGACACGATCATACCATTCGATATTCATGATCGACGGAGGTATCTTTGGTGAAATGTCTCGAGTTGCTTCATCTATAAGTAGTCCACGTTTCTGACCCATACAGGAGCGTTGGCGTAATGACGGTTTGATAGACTCGTATTTTGGTGTCCAACTCAAGTTCGTGGTTGTCGAAGACTCGCTTGCGTAGCTTTCCAAAGGCTGATGCAGCAGCGCTGATCCTGTTCTTGATCTCACCGTCAAGTGAAACATCACTTGCCACATAACTACCAAGATACTTAAAGTGTGGAACTTAAGATTGGTTCCATCTGCAGTAGTGATGGGAAATATCCCTGCTCAAGCTTCGAGTTATAAATATCCGCCAGCACAGGGGAAAAGCTCAAAGGCGAATTCTTTTCAAACAACATTGGGAATCTCATCAGGGCAGGATGATTTCTTTATCTTCAGAGCGTGCATGCAAAAGTCTTGTAGACCTTGTAATCTGAAACATAGAGGTGCTCAGCCACAGGACCCCATAAGAGCAGGGAGAGGCTGCGCGACGGCTTGAAATGACTCGTGAGGCTGCCCAAAAACTCAATAAACTTCTGCTCAAGCGACGCATCGTCAGTGACCTCATCACTAACCAGTGGACCATTGATTGCTGCACGTAAGACCTCCCAATTCTCTAATATCTTTCCAGTATCTTGAGCTGTTAGATTCTTGGAGGCTTGCAACTTTGTTGTTATAAAATCGTTTCTTACCCATAACACACTCCCTCTGTACCCTAATTCTCAGTGCCTTGTACACCGTAAAGAATTTTCCATATAAGGCCAAAGCTCTTCGTCGCCGCTTGGCAATACGTAGACGATATCCATGGCTTGTCAGATATGAACACTTTCACATAACACTCGGGGAAAAATAAATCCACAGCGTAAGTTAGAAAGCTGTAAAGCAGGTCAACTGTATCTTGGACATCTGGAGTCTGCTTGATTAATGACTTGTCCATTGATGTGATCCACGCCCCAAACTCCTTCAGTCGACTGCTCATGGTGTCGCGCTGTGAAACAGTTCTTGGCTACGTTTTACTTGTGAGACCTTCATTGCGTGTCGGAAGAAAAAATTGGTGTCGAATTGAATAATTGAATGATTTTACGTGTGATATATTGAAATGTAGGGAAGCTCATGTGAGCTACATCGAGTGCTAGAGCAAACAGCGGCGATGCGAAATACCCGATGTTGTCGAGAGTCGATCTGTGGATGTGTACGTCTCCTTTGCTAGTTCAAATTAATTATTCCTTGGTTCAACATAGGTAATCACAAAGAAAAGTGAGTTAAAGCTGAAATCCGCGTTTGTGCGATCGCCTTCAAATGCAATGATCAAATCACAAGTGCCACTGGCGAGCGCATTAAACTGGTGTATTTTGATAACAAGTATGAGAAAAAGTGGGTACTTTTGCAAACTGTAAGAAAACAGCAAGAAAAACCAATCCAAGTGCATGCGATTGGCGTGCGATCACGTGGTTTTCCAATTATAGGTATCCAATTTGAACAACACCAAATTGGATACCTGTAATTGCATGCACTTGGATGGGGTCTTTCATGCTGTTTTAATTTCCTACAGTTTGCAAAATATTATTGAATAGTATTTTAACTTTTTCACATAAACAGTATTCAAAGACCTTTTATCCTCGAATTTTGCAATAGTTAGGATTACCGGTAATTAGTAATTGAACCTCGTGCCGTACAATTCAGGGAGTAAACGTGCTCGTAATTTCAAATCAGTCTCGCCCTTCGCGCTCGGCCGATTTTAAAATCACTGGCACGATCACTCCCTAAATTGACTTGAACCATGGTGTGTCTTCTTTGCCACCAAGTGTAAACGATGCTGCCCCTCCCTCTAGTCGTGGGCCTTCATTTGCCTCCTGGAGATTTTCGTTTGATGCACCATTTATCTTACCCCAGGGGTTCTTCTGTGAATGTTGGCATCTTCTCTGACCATAGAAGTGTATCTTATGCCACTATTCAAGAAGCTATTCGCCATATGAAAGCCTTAGGTTCAGGATGTTTTTGGCTAAGACGGATATAAAGAATGCTTTCCGGATAATTCCGGTGCGGCCACAAGATTAAGGCCTTTTGGGCATGAGATGGCAAGAGGCATACTTCTATGATCACTTTATGCCCATGTGGTGCTCTAGCAGTTGTAAAACCTTTGAGACTTTTGGTACCGCTTTGGAGTGGATTGCCACTTCTCAGCTGAGTATTAACACATCATTCGTTTGCTTGATGATTTTCTTGTTATAGCCCCCTCTCAGACCCTATGCCAAAATCAACTAAATTTATTCCTGGACCTTTGTTCTTACCTTGGCGTTCCCATAGCACCAGAGAAAACACTTGGCCCTTCTACTACACTCTCGTTTACGCGTATTGAATTAGATTCTGTTTCATTTGAAGCCCGTTTGCCCAAGGGGAATGTTGACGAGCGCCTAAACACCTTATCCAGTTTCATTGCACGCAAGAAAGTGACCCTACGGGACATTCAATCCTTAACTGGCTCAATTTTGCTTGTGCTGTCGTAGTACCCGGAAGGGCATTTTTACGCAGATTAATTGATCTTACTTTGGGGGCTTAAATATCCTAAACAATTGTTCATATCACTCGCGAGGTTAGATCAGATTTGTGTGTTTGACAAACGTTTTTGGATTGTTTCAATGGTAGGTCCTTCTTTCTTGAGGACACCTGGTACAGTTCCAAAAAACTAACTTGCTGCCGGGGCATTAGGTTTTGGGGCAGTTTTTGGTCATAAATGGTGCTATGGGACATGGCCTGAAAAGTGGATAGGTGCCAATATTGCTATTTTAGAGTTTTACCTCATTGTCCTTAATTTGTATTTGTGGGGGAGCAAAATGCTGAATCGCTGCATTCTATTCTTCATCAATAATGTATTGACAAGCAGTCTTGTAAAGATAAAGGGTTGATGTTTTTTGTTAGAAAACTAGTTTTGATTTCTTTGCAAAATGACGTACTGGTTAAAGCTAAACATGTTCCAGGTGTCCAAAACACTCTGGCAGACTCATTGTCTCGGTTATTGGTGGAGAAATTCAAAGGTTTGGCTCCAGCCTTTATGGACCAAAGTCCAACCGACATCCCCGTTGATCTGCAGCCTCAAAATTGGCACCCATAATATCAACATTATCGCAGTCTAGTCTTCAGCCTTCATCCATTCCAACATATCGGCCCGCATGGAAGCTTTTTTCTTAGTTTTTGCTGTCTATGTTATCAGAGGTTGTTACAAGGCTTCCTATTTCACCCTCTGTCCTTTATTCCTTATATGTATGATCATGATTACGCTCCATGAACTGTTAATACCTATGTTTCTGCTTTGGATTATGGTCATAAATTATCTGGGTTCCCAGATACTACAAAAGTATATTTCATTATTCAGATGCTTACTTAAGGGGTCAATCACCAAAGTTCCAATTATCAACATCACTATCAGAAGAGATCAGCATCAGAGCTACTAGTCAAGTACAAGACTTTCAAGTACCGAGGGAGTACTGTTTCAGAGAATGCTAGGTTGGAGGATGAGCTATCTCTCAGAATGGGAAGAGCGAGTGCTGTGTTTGGAAAAGTGAGGGAGAGACTGAGGAACAATCGACATGTGTCTATCCGTGTGAAATGCAAAGTGTACAGAGCGACAGTGCTGGCGACTTTATTGTACGGTGTTGAAACTTGGACTGTCTACAGAGTGCAGCTGAAGAAACTCCACGCGTACATGATGAGACACCTTCGAGCCATAATGAACATCTCATGGAAAGACAAAATAACCAACATAGAAGAAGTGTTGAATCGAGCTGGTCTACCATCAATGGAGGACTTGCTAATACAGATGAATCTGAGGTGGCTCGGACATGTTGAGAGGATGGACCACGCACGTCTCCCTCGGCAGCTACTCTACTCACAGTTATGCGAGGGAAAACGCAATCTGGGTAGACCAAGGATCAGATTTAAAGACACTGTAAAAAGAAACCTGGAGAAGCTGGACATAGACAGGAGTTCCTGGCAGCAGAAGGCTAAGGACAGAGCTGTGTGGAGGAATCTGATCAGACCCAAATGAAACAGCCATTGTCACCCACTACAGGTTGCTATGATGATGACTTAAGGGTCATGGAAAGCTGTGTTCTCGTCTAGATACAAGGAAAGGTTACGTTTATACAAACGTTGGCCGTGTAGCACTTATATTTTAAACAGAGTTAACTGAATAAAGTGTAATGTGAAGTGCTAGATTTCTATCCCATATGAACCATGTGAGCGTTAGCCCTACTGATGGAAATGGGCCCACACAAGGACAGAGAAAAACTCTGACCAGGGTAGGAATTGAACCCACGACCTTCGGGTTAGATCTCCGTCGTTCTACCGACTGAGCTACAAGCTCAGACGGGAGCAGGCCGTAGGAACTGAAGATGTTAAAGTCACGGCAATGAACATGTATAAGTACAAGGAAAGGTTACGTTTATACAAACGTTGGCCGTGTAGCACTTATATTTTAAACAGAGTTAACTGAATAGATACCCGGCTACCCATCACACTGTCTAACCTTCGCAGAATCATCGGTTCCGCTGTTCTCTTTTGCCAGACACATGATGATATTCATTTAATCAGAGCGCGCCCTGGCTTTCTTTGCCTGCGCGAGGATTGGTTCAGGGCGCAACCCACTGCTCAACTTCACCAGCTTACCCAGTTGGTAAATAATTCACGGGCAGTTAAAGCCCTAAAGTTCACCTTTCTACACTTTAAGCATCATTACAACTAGCGTCCTTTTTCAGTCGTGATCAGTCATCAAGAATTATTCTGTCCTGTTGAAATTTTACTGCAGTATTTGTTCCTTTGAAAGGGAAAGCCTGGGTCCCTCTTTGTTTTGGCAGATGGCTCACCAGTCACCAGATCATATTTTACAGCGAAGCTTTCCATAGCCATTAAGTGCTGTGGTTTTGACCCGTCCCCTTATAAAGGACATAGCTTCCGTATCGGTGTTGGCTCTTATGCTGCAGATGCCGGCATGTTGGATGCACAAATTATGGCATTAGGGCGTTGGAAATCCAATGCATTCTTGAAATATATTTGCACTCCATCATTAACTTGAATTCATTCCCTCATAATATCCGATCATGTCATTCTATATCTGTATTTAAAGGCTTACTTAAAACCTGGCTTTTCAAACAAGCATACCTGGACTAGTTATTGCCATTGAGTTGGTGCAAGATTTTATGATAAGATTACAAAACCTGTGTTATCTCATGGGTTTATTCTATTGTTTATGTGTTTATTGTTTTATGTTTTTATCCTTGTCTATTAATCATGATATTTTTATTAATTATTTCACTATATCCCTTTTTATAAATACATTCTTTGTAAATATTTACTTATATTCTTATGTACATAATTTTATAATCTAGTTTTTAACTTATTGTCATTGTAAAGCGGTTTTGAACCTTGGAATTATCGATATATAAATTATTATTATTATTATTATTATTATTATTATTATTATTATTATTATTATTATTATTATTATTCACTTTTACTAAGGCTTTTTGAGGAATGTAAAGATAAAAAGGTGAAATTTCTTTGGAATACTGACTGGAGATAGGCCGCTTCATTCGTTTGCTTTGGTTAGTCTATAAAACAAAATACAGTGTAGGGCTTTTTACCCAATATTCTTTTCACGTTTTTGATTCCTGTACTAGGAGGAATGGGTTTATTTTTTGTTGTCGAATGTCATTGACTTGACCTATCACATGCCATATTTTTTTTTATGTTAGGCTAATTGTCTCCTTAAAAAATTACTACAAGAGAGCGCGTTGGATATGAGAGAGACCACTGAGTATTGTCCCCGCAGAGGACTTTTAATTTTATATTTTTGAAACTTCTTTTCCTTTGCTTGATTTCATTGTTGTTTTTGGTTGTTAAAAGCTTTTTTCAATCCTCTTTTCCCGTTTTTTCATTTCTGTACTTGGAGGAATGGTGATAGAATCCCCAAGCAGTGCCGTTGCTAAGTGGGTCTTGTGAGCGCTCTGGGCCTGATTGCCACTTCTATGTTTCTTTTTGTTGTCGTTTACACAACCTATTACATATTTATTAATTTACGATCTTTCATCTCCCTGAGAGGGTAAGATAATGGCGGGTGTTGGCTCACAATGGCCAAATGAACACACTCAGAGTGTCTGTAGACTGTCACGTAGTAAATAAATCCGAATCCGTTCAAAGAAAGAAGCCAAGAAAATGATATGTTACAAAAGACTAATACAAAAATATCTGCTTCAAGTCTCAAGTCTGGTCGGTGAATTGTTTGTAAGTTATTTGCCGAAACATGTCACTCATTTTTACAGAGCTTTTTATGGAGACGCCATGTTAAGTTGGGAAAGCCCTACTTCATGGAGTACCCTATGGAGTACCTAAATGGAGTACCCTTAAAAAGCATTTATTGGTCAACATGGTGAGGCATTTAGATGCACGTACCTTTATTTATTTCGAGTTTTGCAGCTCTTCGATTGTTAGAGATCGATTCAGTTCACGAATTGGCCGCCATCTTGAAATTTCGTAGATATTTCATGTATTCCTTATTGTAGTGTATTTATTTTTTTGTGAATTTAGACAAATATTCATACAAACCCTTAACTAAACCCCTATATACCCATATAGACCCATGTATGCCCGTAATATACCCATGTATGCCCTGTAGTATACAGTGTCAGGAGCCCATCTGGAGCGTGCAACTTCCATACAGCGTCTGTGAAACGGCGTTTTCACAAGTAGGTTTATTTTTAGACTAGCCCTTCCCGCGAATTAGGTCAAAAAACAAAGGCAGTTCCGGTTCGGTGACCCTATGACGTCAGCCTAATTTCTTGTAATTGGTCATCGGGCTCCTGTGGGTGTCTCATTAGCGGGAAATTCAATCTAAACATAACCTTACTTGTGAAAATGCCGTTGCACGAAAATAGTTAATTTGCACGCTCCGGGTGATGGGCTCCTGACAGTGTATACCCACACATACCCATGTAAGTGCTGCCCCTGTTTACCAATATATACTCATGTGTGCCCCTGTATACCCACATATACCCATTTGTAGTCTGATGAAATTACCGTGTACAATAAAGTTTTCCCTTCCATTCCATGGAGGTATATATGGGCATACACAGGCCTGAATGGGTATGCATGGGTACTCGCTTTTTATGAATATTTGTCTAAAAATACACTATATTAAGAAATACACGAAATACCTACGAAACTTCAAGATGGCGGCCAATTTGTGAACTGCATCGAACAAAAGGTATGAACATCTATATACCTCGTCATGTTGATGAAGTATTCAATTTGACCAATAAATGATTTTTAGGGGTACTCCATTTGGGTACTCCATAGGGTACTACATGGAGTAGGGCTCCACGTTTTGTCCTCTCCCTATTAAGTTGGTGTTCCTCGAATGGCCTCAAATGAGCAAAACATCTGGACCTCAGTTTGCGATAAAAGCCCTCTCTTTTTGCTCGTGAACTGAACTAAATGAGCACCAACATGTCTTCTACAGCTTTTAATGCTTAATTTGCCAAAAATCACAAGTCACAGACGGGAATGCTCGTCGGAAATTTTGAATTTAACCCCACATAAATGATAAAAAAAGCTCTTCAGTCATGCAGTACTATTCCTGATATTATAAATCGTGTGTCCACTTTATGGAATACTTTCAGATGTGAAGTTCAATCATCGCGAACGAAAAGGATTTGCTATAGCTTATATTGTGAGCAAAGAGTGGTCTAGAGCGCGCTCAGAGAAGAAGAGAGAAGATTGAGATTTCTAATCGCCGTACGGGAGTTTGGAAATACTGAAAGGAATAAAATTGGAATCCCGAAGCGGGGCTTAATTTAACATCGGTGGGGCACATTTATGACTACGAACGACGTAAATATAGCAAACCATCACGTGATCAGAGTTGCTTCGATGGTTCAGTGGGAACTTACTCGCTCCCGGGGCGCGTGGTCTCGAGTTCGAGGCGCGATGGTTCCGGTTGTATCATAACGGGATTCTTATCGAGCGGGTAATCTACTATCCCTGGGGTATGAACATTTGTGACTACGATGAAAACAAAAATTTAACTGGATTATTACCGTGGTATGCATGATATACATCCCACGTAATAAAGTTACATTACTTAATTGTCTTATTAGTGTCGGATTCCTGCAGCCCCGCGTGGATTAGTGAAAAATCCTACAAGCGCGTGGATTCCTGCAAATTCCTACAAGCGCCATAATCGTTCATTATTGTTACTTTAGCCATAGCCATTGAACTCCATGTTGTTTTTGAAGTACTTCATTTTGGCCCAGTAAACTAGCTTCAAAATGCAGCAGCTATCTAATTTATCAGGGGTCGGAAGGGAAAAGTATAAAGAACTTTACGCTCTCGCTGTCGCCAAGCGCAACACTAGTCGATCAATACTGATACACATTTCGAAAGCTCTCAACGACGCATACCATAAGAGGTGTTTTAGGCACCCCTTTAAGTGGCAGCTCCACATACAAGAAATGAGGTTAGCTAGGTTAGCTGGGTTGGGAACACCCGCCTAGTATAATGGCTTTGCCATGCTGATGAAGCCCAAAATGTGCGAAATAGCACTTTTTCCTCTTGTTTTAACGGCAAATAAAGAAGCAATTCAAGTTTTAGTTGGTGAAAACAGTTATTTTGGGGGCTAAGGATTGGCACCATCATTATGAAAAGGATCCAGATCCCTTCCAAAAACAAATGGATCGCGATTTTAGGCCCCAAAACGGTCTCGAGAAGAGATTTCTCTGGACTGCTCTTTGAAGGACGGACGGTGACCCTCTTCTCAAGCCCGCGTTTATGTTATCCAGAAAAATGGTTTTGTTTTCGTTATCATGTCCGCTGGATAGGTGTAACGCGTGTCTTGGAAATCACGTTTCACTTCCTCCATGAATAGGTGCTAGAGGTCATTTGCTTCCATTTCATTAGGGAAGATTACGTTTCAAAACGAGACGGAACTTAGGTAACAGAATGATCGTTAAGTACAAAAGAAAGTGCAAACATTAAGTGCATAAAACAAAGCGAAACTCATCACTGAGAACAATGCTTTATTTGAAATTCTTACAAATAGCATTTCACTAAAAGGAAGTAATATAACTGAGAAAAGAAAATAAGGAGTCCGAACCGCCACAATGTAATTTTTTTGTCACTAAATTTGTTCCGCCACAACTTATGTGATTTGCCACTTCTGGTAACTTCTGCTTGTTTGTTTGTCTGTTTTTTGTTCTTATTGCTTCTTTGTTTTCCTTTTTTTTCTGGTATTTATGTTAATTTTCATGTTTTTGTTATGTGTTTTCTTTTTCCTTTTACCGTTTTTTTCTTTTTTTTTATTTAATTCCTGTGTTTTCCACTTTTGTTTTTTGTTTTTTTATTTTCTTTCTTTTTTTTGTTGTTGTTTGTTTTTTTTTTTTTGTTTTTATCTGAAAAGTCTACTGATCATCCCTTTCATCCCTTTGGATTGTTGAGAGACGACAGTAATGTTCTATATTGAGGAGAGATAAGTTGCTTCCCCTGGCTCCTTCTCCAGCTTCACATTTGCTTTCTCCTCCTCAGTTTCATTGTATTAGTGTTCACCATCATCAACATCATCATCATCATCACCATCATCACTATAATTGCTGCTATCATGTTTCAGTAATTTTTCCGTCGGTGTCTGCAATATAATTATGTTGCCCTCCTCCTTTACCTGGGCTTGGGACCAGCAAGATATCACTGACATTGGCAGATCTATCCAGGCGGAGTTGCATCTCAGGTATGTTCTGTCAAATTTTAAAGTTCATTCACTCACAGCTTGGTTGCTGGAAAAATGGCGTTTTCATAAACTGGTCGACTGCATCAACCACAATTTTCTTCGAGGAAGTAGTGTTTCCGTTAGAGTCGTGATCATTGTAAACTTCATTGAATCGTTGTTTCACGTGCTGGCAAAATTCCTCCTGAAAACGAGATCATAAGCTGGTCAGAACGATGATTTTGCATCAGTGGCCAGTTGTCCAAATAGTGACGGAAATCATTCATATGTATTTTGTATCTATGTTAATTTGGAATAAGGACGATAAGTCTGATACCCGTCGTCACAACCTTGAAGAACCCGCATAAGACTTTTATCCTAGGTTTATACTAGATACTAATGTTTATGATTGGACAGGGTTTTCTATTTTTTTTGCACGAGCGAGTTATTGTAAGGCGCATCGAGCTACGGTATCTTTCATTATGATAATGATGATGACGATGATGACGGTTATTATTATTATTATTATTATTATTATTATTATTATTGTTGTTATTATTATTATTATTATTATTATTATTATTATTATTATTATTATTACATTTTCGCGCAGCCTGCCACAGAATACTGGGTTAACCCTTGGAGCAAGTTGCTACACGCAACCTCAGGTCCTAGGTCTAAGCCACTGATCCAACGTACACCGACAGGAAAATTGTCCACGGTTGCTTGCTTCGAAACTCTGTCTCCTTAATGTCCAACACGCTTCTAAGAATTCTTGCCGTCCCAAATAGAGCAGTTTTTTTTGCAGTACTTCTACCTGTATCACTATTCCAATCTTTTTCAAAAATTCCTTTAGTTTTTGTGACAGTCTCCAGAGCGCTAACGACTACTGGGACAACTTCCACTTGTCTTAATGTCGACATTATCATAATTTCCCCTTTAAATCTCTGTACTTAATTATTATTATTATTATTATTATTATTAGTATTATTATTATTATTATCATTATTATCATTATCATTATCATTATCATTATCGTTATCATTATCATTATCACAGTCTTTGCTGGTGCCCCTTTTTGTACGTCAGCTGGGCGCAAACCATGCACATGGGGTATCATTTGTTCAAGTCAATAATTCTGTTCAGATATTATTATTATTATTATTATTATTATTATTATTATTATTATTATTATTATTATTATTATCATTCGCATATTAATTGTATCAATTTTATTTTGTGAATAATCTTGAATTATGAATAAAGTTCATCATCATCATCATCATTATTATAATTATTATTATAATTATTATTATTATTATTATTATTATTATTATTATTGTTGTTGTTGTTGTTTTTATTACTATCATTATAATTATTGTTAGCAGGTGAGATATCACACTAACCAATGAAGACCAGTGGAGGGGCTTTAAAGTCCAACAGCGGCCCAAAGATACCCACCAGCTCTCAAAGTATAAAAAGATTTGCCTTGTGTACGCTTTGATATCCCCGCGAACAGCACGAAAATAATATCATAGCCCCTCAGGAGGAGATCCTCCTCAATCTCATTGTCCACTTTGCTCAAACTAACATAACTGCGGGCTCCTAGCTTGTGAGGGCAAGTTTACTTGCACTCTTATTGAGAAGCAAGTCAGACCAGATGATCTTCTCTTTCGAACGGCTATTTCGAATTTCACAGATAGGGATATTAGCACCAAAGAAAAATTTTGCCACTAGATCATCAAAGAGGTCTACTTTTCAGACAGTAATAAACAGTTCTTTGAGGTAGGGACATGAACTATACACAAGGAACAAGTATGCTATTACTTTCTCAATATCTCTATAATTAATTTTCGTGACCACTGCCAACATAAAATATTTGACGACACGAAATAAATTCCCTGGCCTTAGGCAATATATCAACTTGAAGACAGAATATTAATTATCAAACAAAATTAAACAAATTAAAGCAATGGGAATTCCACAAACGAAGACGTTAAAATAGTATTACTGATCACATTTCAAGATAATCTGAGAGTGTGTTGCATCACCACATGTATTGTGTTAAACTCAATATCTCTGACAGCCCGAAATGCATGCGCGTGTT
>NC_090870.1:33015871-33030871 GCF_036669935.1 Montipora foliosa | reverse complement strand
TTCGATTTCATTTCTTGGACTCCAAATCATCGATAATTGATAAATATGCATTATAGTGCTTTTCTAAAGCCGTATTTCGTCTAGATTTAAACAGAAAAAGCAAAAAAATCAACGGCTGCTTACCATTTAGCCAAAAAATCCGGAAATTTCGGTTTGAGGTCAAATGGAAAGGCAATTTTCCGGAAAATCTTTTCGGAAATTGTGGACAACCTCCAGAGGTAGTCCTCTTGTTCCGTTCGGAAGGGAATTCACGAAATGCGCTTACCGTTTGCGAGAGTCCTTCGTTTCCAGGCCCTTTCTCACAAGATCGAGTAAATATCCGGGATGGAATGCTGTGTACTAAATGGTAAGCGCCATTCTCATCCAGTTGGTCTTTTAAATTCGGAAAATCGCTTACTTTTATGCAATGGTCATTCCATCTGGATTATTTGGCTCATAATCTGCCAACTACGGACATTTCACTCTAGCAACATTACCTTTCTGCAATCTTACCAGTATCCCCAAACTTGAGACAATTTATATTTTCGAATTCCAAAGACTGGACAGAGAAATACATTTAAAAGGAAAGGCAAATCACGCTTGTTAGCGACCTTGGCAGATTATACAAATTAGTACACCTGTCAAATTCTCACGCCAGCCTGCCACCAGAAGTGAGCAATAATCCAATCAAAATTCGAGTTTTGAACTGAGACTTGATTTGAATTTTTGCAGCATTCATCCAACAACCAGATTATTGAAATGATTCTTGAAATCAAATTTGCATTAATGAAATTATGAAATGATATATATATATGATCCATTTCATATGTCATTTCATTATTGATTCATTCCTTACGGGAACATTACAACCCACAAATGAACTGCTCCCAACGTCAGTGGCTTCATAACTCAGTTGGTTAGAGCGTCGCACCGGTACCGCGAGGTCACGGGTTCAAACCCCGTTGAAGTCCGGAAGTCCGCCAGTCACATTTTCTGAGAATATTGAGCATTTAGAATACATATCGTGTTTTACAATGCATGTGGAATTGTTTTGACTAAGGCACATGACATAAAATGAAAGTTAGGGCCCCCTTGTAATAAGATGATTTTAATGTGAGCCCCCCTCCTATCTTGGCATTATTTTTACTTGATGCACCCGTCTAGTTTTTCAGCACCCACCCTCCTCCAGATAATTATTGCACAGTCCCTGGGCTATAATTGACTGCTCATCGCAGGGTGCGGCTCATGACATCGGACCGAAAGCATAGAAGCCGCTATACGGTTCATATTGATGCACAGCACCACAGCCAGAGGCAATTAACTGTGAGTGATGAAGGAGGGAAACCGGAGTACCTGGAGAAAAACCAATGTTAGTCATGCGAACAGCAATGTTTTCGATCATGAAAGCGAATTTTCTGCATATGTTGGACTAAAGACGGTTATGAGAATATTTCTCAGACACATGAAAATCTTCCATCCCTTTAGATAGAACCCGAGTCATTGCGGAGGGGAAAGTTGCGAAGCAACGAGAGGATTTAGACTTTCCTGGTCCGATCCTGTCGCGGCTTCGTCGCTCGCGCAAGGGTTCTTTGACTTCTTTCTTCAGATTATGGATGAAAAGAAAAACTCTCGTGGAAAATACTATGTCTATCTCGTGGAAAAACTATGTCACGCTATTTTAGGGTTTTTAGGCGAAATATTTACTTAATCACGAGTTTAAAAACTCAAAAATGGTAACGTGGAATTCTTTTACTGATAAGATTATCGTTATATCACGAACAGGATGATTCTGAGCAAAAAAAAAAACCTTAATCCAGGCCATACATACATACATACATACATACTTAATTGACCGCTCCCCATAGGGGCTTTTCAGGGCCAATGAAACACAATCAACGAAACGACAGAACACAACAACAACTGTTAAGAATCCCAACTGGCCGGAGGCAAACCAGTTGGCTATTTACAAGTGCAGCCGGGAAGTTGAACCAGGGACTACCAGGAACAAATTCAACGAGTGGTCAGAGCGGGTCTTGAACCCGGAATCTCCGGATCTCAAGGCAAGCGCCCTAACCACTGGGCCACACTGTCTCACAGGAATTTTTTTGTTTAAGATGATCGACGGACATGGATGACAAGGGATTGAACCTAGTCCGCTAGCCACGCGTAAGGAATCATCGATAACCACCACACCATCGAAGCACGGGGCCGACGTTTTTCAAGATGACCAGAATCATGATCCGTTTCATTCTTATCCATTTGAGTCTATCCATGCTTTTTGTTTCCTTTTTCAATATTTTTTTATCTCTCTGTTGCTCAACAGTTTCAAGTGGTTATTGCAATGTTTCATTCTACCTAATGCGTATTTTGGGTGTCATGAAATGACATCATTTTGCGTGAAATAGCCCATTTAAGTGTGAAGTATTACTTATTCCTCTTGTTTTAACGGCAAATAAAGAAGCAATTCAAGTTTTAGTTGGTGAAAACAGTTATTTTGGGGGCTAAGGATGGGCGCCATCATTTTGAAAAGGCCTCAGATCCCTTCCAAAAAATGGATAGCGATTTTAGGCCCCAAAACGGTTGAATCGAGCAGAGATTTCTCTGGACTGTTCTATGAAGGACGGACGGCGACCTTCTTCTCAAGCCCGCGTTTCTGTTATTCAGCAAAAGTAGTTGTTGTTTTCGTTATCATGTCCGTTAGATAGGTGTAACGAGTGGCTTGGAAATCAAGTCTTATGTGCTCCTTGACTGGGGATGGGATCTCATTAATTACATTCAGTGTTCACGGTATGATAGAATAGATGCTAGGGGTCATTTGCTTCCATGTCATTCAGGGAGGATTGCGCGTCAAAACGAGACGGAAAAAAATTACCTCTGGCATTCAGGTAACAGAATGATCGTTGTGTACAAGAGAAAGTGTAAAATTTAAGCGCATAAAGCAAAGCGAAACTCACCACTGAGAAAAATGCTTTATTTGAAATTCTTACAAATAGCATTTCACAAAAAGGAAGTAATATAACTGAGAAAGGAAAATAAGGAGTCCGAACCGCCACAATGTAATTTTTTTGTCACTAAATTTGTTCCGCCACAACTTTTGTGATTTGCACTTCTGGTAACTTCTACTGGTTTTTTTTGTTGTTGTTTCTTTGTTTTCCTTTTTTTTTCTGGTACTTTTGTTAAATTTTATGTTTTTGTCGTGTGTTTTCCTGTTTTTTTATTTTTGTTTTTATGTTTTCCTCTTTTTTTGTTTTTTGTTTTGCTTTTCCTGTTTTTATTTTTTCCCCTGTTTTTAGTTTGTTTGTTTTCATCTGAAAAGTCTACTGATCATTCCTTTCAACCCTTTGGATTGTTGAGAGACGACCTCACACTAAGATTCTGTATTGAGAAGGGATAAGTTGCTTTCTTGGCTGCTTCTCCAGCTTCACATTTGCTTTTTTCTCCTCAATTTCATACTATTCATGATCACCATCATCAACATCATCACGATCATCATAATTGCTACTGTCTCGTTTCAGTTATTCATCATCATCATCAACGTCGTCTTCATTGTGGTCGTCGTCATCATCATCATCATCGTTATTGTCCTCAACATCACTGCCATTATTATTATCATCGTCAACATCATTTTCATCATTATCACGATAATTGCCACTGTTAAGCTTCAGTCATTTTTTCCGTGGGTGTCTGTAATATACTTACCGTACCCTCCTCCTTTACCTGGGCTTGGGACCAGCAAGATATCACTGATATGGGCAGATCTATCCTGGCGGAGTTGCAGGTATATTTAAGTTCAGTCAGTCAGTCAGTCGTAGATTGGTCATTGCCGGAAAAATGTCGTTTGTATGAGCTGGTCGACTACATCAACCACAATTTGCCTCGAGGAAGTCGTGTTTCCATTAGAGTCGTGATCGTTGTAAACTTCATTGAATCGATCTTTCACGTGGCGGCAAAATTTCTCCTGAAAACGAAATCATAGTGGGATGGTCATAACGATTATTTTGCCTGCCCAGTTGTCCACATAGTTCCGGAAACCATTTGTATCTGTTTTGTATGTATATTAGTACAAAAGATATCATTTGGAATAAGGACGATAACTCTGAGGCCCTTGAATGTTGACTAGGAATTTTTGGTGGAGAGGAAAAGATCTTCGTAAGTTTGTCAGTTTCTTCAGTTCCAAATTTGATGAAAATCTGTCAAGGAATAAATATTTGCGAAAAATTTTAGACCTGATTTGCCTAGCGTTCAAGGGTGAAATATGATAGTGTAATGGCGTGACTGTATACCACCATATATGTAAAGTAATGTTTGCATTGTATGTAAGCATGCTATATAATGTATAGAGTCAGCCCGGACGGACAGCACTCGAGAGATCTTAACATTGTAAACGCTCGACATTAAAGATAGTAAAGTTTGTATGACAGATTTTACGACCTGTTACTGAGCGACAAATAATACGACGTGTTACAATCATTAACAGTAGTAGTAGTAGTAGTAGTAGTAGTAGTAGTAATGGCATAATTGTTGTTGTTGTTATTGTTATTATTATTATTATTATTATTGTTGTTGTTGTTGTTGTTATTATTATTATTATTATTATTATTATATTATCATTATCATCTTCATCATTATTCTTATTATTACCATAATTGTTAGCAAGTGAGATATCACACTAACCAATTAAGTCCAGTGGAGGGGTTTAAAAGCCCAACAGGGGCCGCCAGTCACCCACCAGATAAGTTACTGTCAGAGTAAAATAAGGTTGTTGTTGTTGTTTTGTTTTGTTTTTTTTAACTTTCAAAGTAAAACGTAAAAAAAAAAAGGATTTGCCTTGTGTACACTTTGATATCCCTACAAACAGCTTGGAAAGAATAGTCTTAAATGAAAATAATATCATAGCCCCTCTGGTCCTCAATTTCATTGTCCACTTTGCTCGAACTTTGACAATTGCATGCTCCCAGCTGGTGAGGGCATTGAGAAGCAAGTCAGACCAGATGATCTTCTCTTGCGAACGGTGTTCTGAATTTCAAATTTCACAGACAGGCTTAATGGCACCAAAGAAAAATGCTCTTTCATTTTGCCACTGCCTATCAAGATAATCTAAGAATTGTATCACGCACATGTATTGTGTTAAACTGAGTTTGCCTAAAACCAGGAATCCGGAATCCGGAATCCGGAATCCGGAATCCGGAATCCAGAACAAGAAATCCTGAATACAAATTCGGAGTCCGATATAAGAACTTCAGTCAATCAAAGGCTTACACTAATTTGCGAACCGAAACGAAACGAAACGAAGTACAGAAAGAATCCTAAACAATCATTAAATCTAACCTTAGGCCTACTGCTAGCATTTGTAAACGGTTTGTTTGGGCCTAATTAGGCCTAAGGTTAGCTTTAATGAATGTTTAGGATTGTTTCTGTATCATTTCGTTTCGTTTCGTTTCGTTTCGCAAATTAGTGTGAGCCAGGCGACTTTGGTTCAAGTTCTTATTTCGGATTCCGGATTCCTGATTTTAGGCAAACCCTGTTAAACTCAGTATCTGAGACAGCTCCAAATTCATGCCCATCTTTCTATTTCGATTGTTAATCCGCAGATCGAAAGCGTATTAAAAGAATGTGGTGTACTCATAGAGAACATTCTCCATCGTACAGCTCATCGCTTTAATATAAGGATGTTTTGTTTATGTTTCCCTCAGCTGACTGGAATCGTAGTAAAGGTATATGCTGCAGAAAAAGAGTGCCCATCACTGATGCTTAACTAAACATTCCGTAAGAATTTTCACGTCATGCAAGTGTCAGGCAAAGAAAAAAGAAAATCGCTTACCATTCAATAAATTAAGTCAAGAAATTGAGATATTGTAGAAGGGTAATAAATATACTGCATGTCAAAGTTTTAGGGCTGTGCGATATTCCAAACTCGAGTTATCCGGAAAAGGATCCCACTCAAAATTACAGTGTTTACACGTAGTATGGAGACTCCATGTGGGTGTCCCTCAGAGGGGGGGCACCAACATGGCGGCCAGAGACCAGAGGACATCTGGAGTTTACTGGCTCTCTCAAAACATTTTTTCTCTCTGCTAAACTTGAAAATAATTGACAAAGATACTTTTCTTAACATTTGGTTCAGAACTTGAAAACACAAGGCAAATCGATATTTTCGTGTAGGTGACATGTTTGTCAGACGCAATCCAGATGTCACGCATCGTAAAAAAAAAAATTGAAATATTCAAATTGCTGTATTGTCAAAACAAAGCATGCTACTGAGCTGAAAACAGGCCAGCAGATATATCTTAAAAATGTCTTTTACCCGATAAAGATAAAAACTCAAAAGTTTTAATTTTAGTTTTTCTGGCGTCATGTGAAAACCATAGTTAGTAGAGGGGACATGGGGAACTCAAAGGGAGAATGAAGGAGCTTGAGAAGTCTTTAAAAGCATGAATGGTTTCGAATACCAGTTCATCCTTTGACTCTTCTCAATGCGGATAAAGGACGTATCCTGTTTAAGCCGTATTGAGAACACATCCATCTTTATAGAGTATGTGCACAGCGGCCATGTTGGAGGACCAAAACAATTAAAGATATTTGCATAAACTGTGATAACATTTATTCCCCAAAGAAATATCATTCTTTTGTTTCGGTCCTCCAATATGGCCGCCGTGCACATACTCTGTAGACATGCTTCGAATTGACACACATGAGGTTTTTCGCCACAGGGTCCCAGGCTCGAAGGGTTTAATAAACATTATAAGGATTTGTGTGGGAATTCCGATAACAAACATTCAAAAATATATTTACACACAAAAGTTCTCAATAAAATAGCCGTACTTTATTGTCCTGATGACTTTCTCACTTTCTCGCTTTCTGTGAGGTTGTTTGCCTGATTTAACACGATTTAAGCGACTTCCCAGCTTATAACGAGGAGAAAGGTTGGTGACTCGCGGTGATCTCGTCCAACAAATTGCTCTCGCATCACAAAGCAACGGACCGAATCTCCATAAAGACACTACAGTTTGCGCTCCGATTGCACAGAAAAGATGAGGAAAGCTGTACGTAAAGGTAAGTGAACTTAACTTCTACATTTACAGCTTATTTTGGTATTTGTAAGCTTAAAGTTAATTTTCCCATACAAAGTCTACAAATCGTACAATGAGCTTGGGTTGCCTGCCTGTGACCAGCCGTGTCAAAATTCGGTGCAAGCGAGCCTCGAAGGATTTTGAATATTTGAACATTCATCGCAGCTGTTTATCAGCAATTGATGCTCGCCGGACCTTGAACCTTGGTCAAAGAAAAGGAAATTTATCCGTGTGGCTATCGCCGGAGTTTAAGCTTGACTGATGGCGGAGAAGTGTGATTTTATCGGCAAGATCTGAGGTAAGCTAGAAATTACCTCCAAGCCTTTCCTTCATTTATGTACGAGTGACAACCCGGGAAGCTGAGAAGTCTCTTAACTGAATTGCGTTAAATCAGAAAGCGAGGAAGTCACTAGGACAATACAGTACGGCTTTTTTATTGAAAACTTTTGCGTGAAAATATCTTTTTGAGTGTTTGTTATCAGGTTCCCATATTGAAATCCTTATAATTTTACCCTCCGAGCCAGAGTTGCACACAAATGATTGGAAAAGCTCTTCATGCAGTACTATTCCTGATATTATAATTCTTACCATTGTTATTTGTCCTTTTTTCATTCTTGAACAAATCTCAGCGGAAAAAGACTTCAAAACTTCTGCCTTTGGGCCACATTCTTCCTTCGTCGTTTCAATATCTGCTATAACATCACCAACAACGATGGTGAGAAGCGCCAACTTACTCCATGCGTCGGACAACTTGTCTTTCATTTCCTCCTCTAAATCTCCCATAAGCTCTTGTATGTTTTTCCTCGACTTTCTTAATGATTCAACGGTGGTCTTGTCCAATACGCCGTCCGCTATCTTCGCTAGGTATTCAGCGACGTCTTCAATCATGGATTTGGCGGGCAGACAACTTCGCTTATCATTGAGCCCTAATTTCTTCCTCACATAGGTATCGAGAAAAAATGCAAGATCTCTCTTCATCTCATACTCTTCCAAATCAGAAGCAAGTTTATCTCTCTTAATAGCTTCGCGCAGAGCTTTCTTTAAGGAAGCTACGTCTCTCCATGAAATCTTTCCAGTTGTTTCAAGTGCATCCAGGAGGTTTCCCGGAATACGTTCGTCATAGTAAAACCTCAGCATTTCTCGCTCCTGTTCCTTTAAATTGTTGAAGACATTAATGACGGCAATTTTATATTCCTGTCGAAGTTCGTCAGTTAAGATGTTTAGTGACTCGGGTGACATCACGGCGGTTGTCCTCGGTGGCGGTTCGGACTCCGGGGGAATCTGTGATACTGTAAACAAATTTATATACCACCAAGGGCATCATGTGATAACGGAATAATCGAGATGTCACATGTGTATCATGAGCGCGTCGCCTGAACTGTTGACACTGTCCGAAGTCCATGGAAGTTTGTCAAAGTATGGAATCACTTTGAATGCCTTCGGTGTGCATAGAAAACACACAGTATACGATGCTTCGGCTAAAAATGAAGCGAAATATGTTTACCTATTGTCATGAATGATTGAAGCCGTTATTTTCTTCCCCTTTCATTGATAGCCCTTATGATAATTACGAAATTTCTGCACGTGATAGAGATGCAAGAATACCACTAGGAAACGGTGGACAGTGACTGTTTCAAATGTATCGCTGAGGAAATTTCTTGCCCTTTTGGATTTTCTGGATCTGCGCCTTTGCCGGGATGATGATTGTAAAATGAACAATACGCCTTCGTTTCCGTTCTCGGGGATTGGGAGGAGAGGAAACCAAACACGGTAGTCAGGAGCGGATTCGAAACCGTCGATTAATTTTAAAAAAAATTAGCCACTGGTTAGAACAGGACCTGACTGGCGTGACCGTATGCAAATCTAGCACTCTAATTACTAGACCATGTGACCTGTCTGAAACCGAAACTACACTATGAAAGCTCAGCAAGGACTTTGAGACAAGTTGTTTTATCCGCCAACTAATAACGTCTTAAATTTTAAAACTAGATTTTGCAGCATTTTTTTCATTATGGCTCAAGCTACAGGTCAAAACACTTTTGTCTCCAACGAATTCCAAATGCAGCAGACTTGACGTGTCCGTCAAAAATAGACCTAACATTCCCGGATGCTATAATTGTTTCTTACACATGAACAAATGAAACGTTCGATGTTTTCTGCAATTAACAACATGGCGGCGAGTGCGAGATTGAAGACGTCTCCGGATCCTAAGCAAATATTGCGAAGTAAATATCTTTTTGAATCGTTTATCATCAAATTTGCACAATCACTAAATAATGATGACCGAGCGGCATTTCGATTCTGGTGCTTCCGAATCATTCCTCAAGGAAAACTGGAACTTGAAAAGGATGCCATCGAAGACAGCCAGATATATAGACTGATAATATTACTGTACAATGACAATAAGTTATCGCCGACTGATATGTCGTTACTAAAAGCTTTTCTGGATAATGTTAAGAAGTTAAAACTACTAGACCACCTAAAACAGGTCGAGTATTCCATAGCTGTTGAAATTATTTTGCAAGGATATTTTAGCATTACTTCGGACAACTGTTTTCAGCCGGAAGGTATATATTCAGATGTCGTTGAGTATTTGGTTACCATAAAGGAACATAATCAGGAACTGTTTACTCAGCCTTTGGAAATGCTGAAGCAACATGGCGTGCAGGAAACCTTGACTGTGCTTCGAGATGAAATTCAGCAGTTGCAAAGTTGCCGTCCACAGATTCCAAAGAATCCAGCTACAGTCATTGCACTGCTTATAATTTTGGGCGATCTGTATTCCAACCAAGATTTTACAAGACAGCAACTTTGTTTCGTCTCGGAAATCATCGAGTTGCTAGTCCAGTGGATGGTGAAACATTGCAGTCTGGTAAGTTTATTGATCGTCGGATTTGTATTTCCACGCCTTAAATTTTCCACTGAATTAATGACAAAAAATTAAGGTCATTTTACTGGCCATCAATAACAGTTTTATCGTAGATTGTATTTATCACTTTCTTCAAGGCTGTATATAACAGTATTTTATTTGATTTAAGTTTTTTGGCCACCGATTCGTTACCGCAAATCCTTTTGACATTATTTCAAAGACTGTTGCCATTGAAGCATCGGCAACACTCGTCGACTGAAACCAGTCATTGCCGAAAAAGTCAAAAGCCATACAAGCAAAATTCATGCTTTGATGAAGAGATCCAGAAGTAATATATACTAACCCCTCTCTCGGGGTTCTGTTAATTTTCACCGTGATCATGCACCACTGTTTCAGAGTATTAAGCAGAAGCGCCATATTTATATCAAACCGCAACTATAAAATTGAATATTTTATGAGAGAGACGTGGGTAAAGTCATTTGCCGGAGACATTAAAACTGGCCATTGCTATCATGTATATGTTAAAATACGTAGTCTGAGACGTTTAAAGCGTTTACGTTGTAGTGTTAAAGTAGTAATTCTCGCTTACATTTTTTTGGAAATTCGCTATTTTTATTCATATTTGATTCGTTTGTGATATACTCGAATGAATCTGTACCACACTACACTCATGCATGGCAGCCGTTATGGTATGTAGTATTTTCCTTCGAGATGCTTCTTTCATGGGAACTGATAATTCTTTGTTGCTGGTCAATAAGTGAAACACTACTTGAAACACTTCAGTCATCAAAGTGTCACTCGGGCTTAAACTCTCAGGGCGCCAAAAGTAGTGTTTCTTTGCTGACTCTGAGGTCCATATATCTTTTAACTGTGCATAAAGCTTGCTATACAATGATGCACGATCTTACTTACTTATGCAGAATGACGAGGGTCATTTTATTTTTTTTTATCCGAGCACCTCACCCCGCCTCAGGGCCTTGATTTTGAGTACTTGCAATTTGGAGTTTGGATTTTTGTCTTCAAAGCTGTCAAAATTTCACTGAATTATTCAGACAGGTTTTCCAACATGATCTCTTCTCTAAATTAACGATTATCGTTAATTTAGGACACTGTGTCTCAGGACTTGTGGTAGCAGAGAATATAAGGAAATGAAATGAAAGTTCTCATACTGCTCGTGGAATTTGAGAACTTTCAAAAGATCAAGAGTGACCATGAATGCAAGAGCAAGTCCATACGATTTCTTATTCATTATATACTCAACAAAATGGCATACCTTGGGGAATTCTCGCCATCAGACTGGCTAACAAGACGAGGTATTCAGTGTCGATTGCGACTTTAAGACGAGGCTGACCGATATTCCACCGTAGCAACGCGTTGCCTTACATACCAACGGAGGCAAAAATTGGAAGCAACTATGTTTTCAAAGCATTTGTTTCTGTTTACAATTCAAAAACCTGGCTCCTAGGTTTTGATCGTAGGTTCGAGGGCTCACAGTCTCCAGATTATCAATGACACATGATCAAACATTGATTTGTTTTGACTATCACGTTGTCTGTTCTTGTTGGTTAAAACAGGAAGCGCTTGACGACTTCGTCAAAAGCGGAAAACAAAGGGCTGCGGAGAGCAAAGATGTTTATGAGCTGCCGCTATCAATTAAAGAATCCCTCAAAGAAATTATCATGCATATTTCACAGCGTATCATTGGACAAACAGTAAACAAGGCACAGTTATCCAATTAATATAGATATAAAAAGTAAGTGGGTCTTTTCTGTTTCAGGTAAATGGTACTTTGTCAAATCATGGCCATGTTTTTAAACTAAAGCAAGATAAAATGTTTGGTTAAAAAGATTGAGATTAAGACTCAAAGATTAATTACAGATTTTAAATATTTTTATACTGTTTCCCACGATTTGCGACAATAGACCATTTTCCAGTTCCGTGCTCAGTTACCACGCCTTTGAAGAAAAGCAAGGCGGGAGTTGACCTTACTTTGATACAAACCTCATTGCTTTTCTTATGTAAATAGAAACCGTCAGCATTAATACAAAACATGTTTTACATAAGAAAAGCAATGAGGTTTGTATCAAAGTAAGGTCAACTCCAGCCTTGCTTTTATTCAAAGGCGTGGAACTGAGCACAGAACTGTAAAATGGTCTAATTCACTGCATGTCCGAACTGCCGTTTATTAGTAAAAATCCGGCTAAGATTGTCATTATTTTCAATTGGCGTCGATGGCACTGAAGGTTGTCCACTTTGTGACGCAAGTCGCCAAAAATGATCTTTATTTCCTTTTTTTCAGAACAACTACACCCTCTCTATACCTACCTCTCTCTGACTGCCACCTTGCCGTGGTAGAGGGGCTTGTGCGTCTCAGTGATCCTGCGAGCTTAGCCGGCGGAGGCTCAGCCTCTGGAAGGTCCAACCAGGCCGGAAAGATCAATGGTGAGAGACCAGACAAAAAGGCAGTCACTCTTACTCAAGTTTTACATTGAAGTCTAATTTCACCACTGATAGCATGCTTCTTCCAGTGGATTCTCATTTCAGTGGATTCTCGTTCTAGCAGACTAACTAAATCAGCGTATTTGTAATCTTTCGAACTTTAACTGTTAATTAATCATGACAAAATTAAAAAGACTTGTATGTAATTTGTCACGAAATAATCAACCTCGCTCCCAGAACCCAAGGGAGAGGTTCTGGGAACGAGCTTGACTATATAATGTATTGATGTACTTTGCCATGTCATAATGTATGTAGTTGAAGTGTATAAAGTTCTTTTTTTTTATCTTTTCTGTCTCTTGCAAATGATACTTACTGTTCAGTGAAAAAATTTTCTTTTTAAATTGCAAATACAAACATATCCACGGGTAAATAGAATTGTGAATAAATGTTCAATATAAAGCTAAATTAATTAATATACTGTACAGAAGATATCGAAAATATATTGATTATTTACATTTTTTAGCCTTTATATTTTCCAGCATTGATTCTTGGTATCTTAATTAAAAAGGCCCCTCAGGTATTATCTTCTTAATATTTGACATCAGAACTTGAATGGCAACCCATAAAATCAAAATTCCATGAGTAAGAATCTGGTGTCAGGTTTGTCCCCATCAGCGTCAGAAAAGTGTCTACCTTTAACCAAGTTTCGCTGGAAAAATAAAAATAGACCAAAGTTGTACCCAATTGATATCCTTTGGGGTTGAGATTTTCTGAGTATTTCATCTGCATTACAATGTGGCATTCACATTTTAATGACATGGAAATACCTAGAACAAAATGTTTTATTTCCAAAGGACTTGAATTGGGTGCAACTTTAGGTCAGCCGATTCAGTCCCTTGTTCATTTTCCAGCAAAACATGGTTTAAAAGTAGAACGTCTCTGACGCTGATGGGTACTAAGCCAATTTGGGTAAATCTTACACTTGGGTGATGTACTCTTGATAAAACTAAGCTTGGATCACTACCCATCTAAAAGAGAAGCGCAAGTTTTTTTTTTTTTAAGTACTGGTCTACACTGGCAATCTGTCGAGAAGAGACACACAAGCTTTCTCCACTCAGGGGAAAACTCAATTGGTAATAAATAATGCCCCGTGATGAACCGATGAATTAAGGAGCTTGCACACATTGCTTTTGATCACCCGAATTAACACAATCAAAGTTCTTTTCGGGGGGATTTCAATCTGAAGTGACAGTTATGCCGGCAGACATCCCTCTATTTTGGCATGCTCAACTACGTCACTTGTAGTATTTGCCTGGTTATTTGATGTGTCCCTGCAATATTTTTGACATGCCTACCCTCTCTGGATGCTTAAAACCTAGTCCCCAGTCCTACAGATATAGGCCATTCGGGAACTGCGCAGAGAACTGCGGCAAGTCTAAAATTTGGCCATCTGTCCAAGTTTTATGCTTTTATGTCGAGCAGAGACCAAGTTGCGGACTTAAAAACATAGTTAAAAATCCATACAAATGTCTCTAATTTTGAGTCTCCGTTCTCCAAAGCATAATAAACCTGTAACATTCATAAAACTAGGCAAACAACGTGATTTTCATCTCAGCTATTTCCAAAAAGTAGGTCCATGACAGAATTTTCCAGTTTTCCTCAAATCTCATAAAAAATTTTAAATGGTTTTGGGGGACGCAGCCTCAAAATTACAGATGTTTGTATGGATTTTTAACAATGTTTTAAAGTCCGTAACTTGGTCTCTGTTCGGCCTAAAAGCATCAAACTTGGAGAGATGGCCAATCTCAATGTTATCTTTCATGTGGTGTTATCAATTTATCGAATAGTTCAAATTTGAAACTCGCCCCAGTTCCCTGCGCAATTCCGGAATGGAATGGAGAGAGCTTCTTCGGTATGTAAAGAAAAATCGTGTTTATGCAGACGGTTTTATAGCACAAGACAAAGAGATATTCCAGAAGTGTGAAAAAAGTTTGAAGATATTTATGGTGATAAAACTACTTGTTTCACGTACGTGGCCAAGCAGAACGACGGTACAACACCCCAAGGGGTCTTTTTTCACTTGAGCGTCACCCGTGCCTCATTTACAGGGATAGCTATTTCACAGGCCAAAAGACTTTGGGCAGATTTCTTGACCCCCGTGAATTCACCTTAAAAGGTTTTTTTGAAGTTCCATTACGTCCGCTATGTATGACGATGAGTGGTATTGGGAATCGAAGCATAAGCAAGGACGGCGAGAACGACTTCTAGAACGTCGTGTAAAGAAATAACTTCCCATAAGAGTGAGTTAGATAAGTTATCTAATTCACGCATGCGGGTTAACTTATCTTGAAGGCCATGTGCTTATGGGTTTTGCGTGAAAAGAAAAAAAATGTGGAAAATCGTGGTTGAAATTAAGTGTGGGATAGCACTTTTACCTCTTGTTTTAACGGCAAATAAAGAAGCAATTCAAGTTTTAGTTGGTGAAAACAGTTGTTTTGGGGGTTATGGATGGGCGCCACCATTATGCCATTCGTTCGAACAATATAGATCGCGATTTTAGGCCTAAAAGAAACTTCGAGCACAGATTTGGCAAATAGAGTGTGCTTTGAAGGACGGACGGCGATGTTCTTCTCGAGCCTGTGT
>NC_090870.1:33003371-33005871 GCF_036669935.1 Montipora foliosa | reverse complement strand
CGATTACCAACGGTGAATCACAGACGCTCCTTTCCGATTTTTTTTCGGAGAGCGGGCTGCTGTACACAGGCTAAAGTCGTGTATGAGATATCATTACCCATGGGATTGAATCGAGTCACTCGTGTAGGCCAAATCTTATTAAAGAACTCGTCTCAAAATAGCTTGATCTGTGAAAATGTCATTACATAGACCGAGAATTGGAGTTGTAGTGTCCTGGTTATGGGCGTTTGACGGCTTCGAAAGCAGAGATATTTATAGAGCGAGTTTCAATCGAATGTCGTAAAACCAAAGCAAAAGTAATTACTTCGGCCAATAAAAAAGAACGGAGACAATCCAGTAAGCCAGTCAAAAATCCGAAGTAATTACACGTACCCGACACAAAGCGCGGGAAAATGTGCACGCGCGAGCCACGATCGGTTTTGGTTTCACTTCTGATTGGTTGAAAAAGTGGCGCGAGAACTCTGAACCAATCACCGAGTGATTAGCAATTCGCTAATTATTTTCGACACTCACTAGAAAGCCGCTCTTAGTTGCGAACATTAACACAACATCATGGAAATTTCAGTTCGTCTACATAAACAAGGAGGAGGCGTTCACCAGTTAAAGTGCTACTGAAATGAATGTCAACAGTGGTTTTTTTTTTCTTTTCTTTTTGTTTTTTTTTTTTAAGTAAAACATTTTTTCAATCGCAGAGGCGACTTATTACTGTTTATTTAAACACCAAAAAGTTGCTCTGGTCGGGGACAAAGTGTTGCACTGAGGTGCGTCTACCCTGCCTGCAGGCGGTAATTTGTGTTTTCGAGCGCAAGATTCAGCACAGCTCAATCGGTCGCTACATTGGACGGGTGGAAGGTCTAGGACGCGTAACAATTCGGCAAAAAAAGATTCCACTCCGTCGTTTTGTCACCCGGCCCAGACCTATCGACCCCACGCGCTTCCAATATGGCGCGGTCTGATAACAACATCTACCCCCTGCGAGCAGGCTAAAGTGCGTCTAATTCGGAAATAATGATTCCACGAATTTCTCAATGGTTACCACACTAGTGACGTTACATGGATGACGGCAAGAGAAAGCATCCAGGCGCGTTACTGTAAATATACAACTGCTACCCTGGTCCCAGAGGTTTTTCTCTCTTCGTCGTCTTCTCGGATGAAAGTTAGCCGCGAAGCGGCGACATCGAATGGCAAATAAAACCTCTAGTTTCGGTCCCTGCGAATCTTATTTCCATGTAATGTATGACTGTCGATTCTAATTGGTAGATATTGGTTGGCTGAGGGCAAGGTGGAGACATTTGTCACATTTATGGCTGAGGGTTAGCGTGATTGTCTTTGGGTGTTTTTAGTTATAATTTCGAAGCGTTTGGCACTTGGTGTCTGCATGGAAATGAGATTCACAGGGACCGAAACCAGAGGTATTTTCGCTGTTTGTTGTTGCCGCTTCGAGGCTAAATTTCATCCAAGAAGAAGGCAAATGAAAAACCTCTGGGACCAGGATATACAACTGCAGACCAACTGTACTTCGAGATATTAGGTATAGATCCAGTTTTGAAGATTCGGATCACAGCTAAAGTTCTGCAAGTATTTCGGAGGCCATGGAAAGTAAAAATAACGTAGATTTTGGTGTTGTTGGCGGACTTGTGGAGCCATCACCGTTTCGAGCCAGTCGAGCCTCATGCCTCCGAAGGCTAGCTGTGAATAACCAGACGAAGAAGAAGAAGAGAAGACGAAGATGGTTTAACTCCGGCCATATTAGAGGCCAGATGTGTTAGCCAATCCGATAATTATATAGATATATGGTAAGTAGGATAGTTAACAGCAAAACGTCAGGCTCAGCGAATTTGGTTTTCAGTGGAAAACGTTCGCTTTTCTGGCATGCATTTGTTCGTTTTTCACATTATTATATAGTAACTAAGCTACAGTCGTAGGTATTATTGTCTCTAAATTTTCCTGCGGAAACTACAATGCAGGGTTGTTGTTTAATTCCTGGGAGTTCCGTTACTGCAAGGCAATCACGGCGACCATTGGGAAACTTCCCAAACCGAGGAACTCGAAATGCGACGAATGAGTAAGTGAAGCATTGTTTTTTCTGTTCGTTAGAACTTGAATCAGGCATTCCCACCCCTGAAACAATCATGCACCCTCTCTACCCTCTGTATTACCGCAAAATTTCAAAGATCTCAGTCTCCCCATTTTTCCCCAAAAAGTCAAACGGTATTTACCATCGAAGCAATTATAACGTCTAAGCCATTTTAAATCTCTAAAGTTTTTGACTAAGCGTCACTAAGTAGTAACTGCATATGTAGTGTGTGTGTGTCATGTGTGACTAAGTAATACATACGCGCCCTGTTTACTTGTGTGGCCTATGATGCCCAGCCTTCTTTGGGAAGACTACTTCTTCTTTTGCAGTTATCCAAACAACTTTTGATACGTTTGTTGCTTGTTGTCTCAGCTCTTGATACATCTCTTCAAGTATTGTAAAAACTTCAATTTTTTAGGGGAC
>NC_090870.1:32990871-32998371 GCF_036669935.1 Montipora foliosa | reverse complement strand
GGATGCTCTTCTTAGGTTCGAGACAACACCTTCCCAAGGATCGGCACAGACATACCCCGAATATGTCGTTCAGCAAAAGCAGCAATTGGAAGAGACGGAGCAAATCGTGAGAGAGAGCCTCAAGGGAGCCCCGAAGTTTTAGAAAGCTTATTATGACACCAAGCGCCATGGTCAGCGGTCCCGTGTAGGAGACCGGGTGTGGTATAGAAACCAGACCAGGGCGAGACGGACGAAATTCCTCAAACCCTGGTGTGCTCCTTGGAAAGTGCTGAAAGCTCTGTCTGATGTTATCTATCGCATTGACGAGGAGATACAGAAGCCGGGAAAACGTCGTCAGAGGAAGGTGGTCCACTTTAATTATCTGAAACCATGCTTTTGCCACCTGGAAGCCACGAGAAGCCCTTTCAGTTAACCTCCTCCGGTCATGCGGAAGTAACCCCACAAACAGGAAATTTGAGGGACGCCGGGAAACCGACTCCAGGAACCTTAGCTGACTCTGGAGATGTCGACTTGGAATGGCTGGAAAATCCAGTTGTTACAGTCAACCAGGTTTCTCGTCCCTCTCAGGAGCATGACTCAAGTAGTGCATTAAGTACCTCCCATCAAACAGCTGACGTGCCGTGTAAATCATAGGCTTCTCCAGTGAATAATGAACCGCATCGTGAAGCATGTCATACTCCTATGAGGCCAAGACGAGAGCGAAGGGAGCCATCTGGCTAAAAGACTATGTTAGAACAGTGGTTGTTTACCCAACCTGGCCCTTGAACTTCGTAGGAACATTTGCATGCTATAGTTAGCAATTCTCACTCGCACGTCTGGCTTTATGTGGGAGGGGGTATTGTGGCGTGGAGCCTGAGCCCGAGATTGGTGGGACATGCGCAGTTTTAATAGACACAGTGAATCAAACGTTATCTGTGTTATTGCTTGTCTTGTTTGTGTTACAGTTGAACAAAGGATATAAGACCATTACAAAGAAACAAACTGTTTGACAATAAAAACAAAACAACGCAATAGATAAAAGAAACCTTATCTTCTTAGTCAATGGTACACTGAGGGGGAGGCTATTTGTTCGCTGTGAAAATGGGGACGTATACGAAACATGGACCATCCCTGTGGACCCACAACCTTGATGCCAGGGTCTCTCTTGTAACCAGTTACAAGAGAGACCCTGGGAACGAGGTTTGTGGCCCCGCTGTGTCAGATTGGTTCCACAACCTCGTTGCCAGGGTCTCTCCTGTAACCGGCTACAAGAGGGACCCTGAGAACGACGTTGAGAGAGAAGTTGGAGAGCTAACTCCAGCAGAGCTGTTAAGTGCCGAAACTAATATTATCAGCGAAGCTCAAAGCGAAGCATTTAGTGATGAAATCGGGGCTTTGAGTGGGGCCAGCCGCTTCCGCGAGAATCCACCCTGCTTTCCTGCACTCCAATCCTTATCAACGAATCTTACGGTCGAATACAATGCAGCGACACTCCAATGATCTCCCACCTGATGTCAAATTTCCCATCATTTTCCCTAAGAAGCATCATATCACGCGATTAATCGTCCAATATCATCACGAAAGCGAAGGCCATCGGAATTAGATTGCACCATAAACCATCTGAGAGAAAAGTACCTCGTTATCCACGTTCGTGAGGAGGTCAAAAGAGTGAACAGAGAGTGCTGTGAATGTGCCAGACGCTTTAAAGTACAGCCAGTCCAGCAGCAAATGGCTCCATTGCGGCAGATCCGTCTCCACATGACAACAAAACCGTTCGCTGTAGTTCCAGCTTTTACGAAGGGGAAAAACATGATCCATGCAATTATATAGACCTGTCTCCCTTACTGCTATGTTATGTTAAATCATGGAACATATTATTTGTAGGAACATTAGGCACCATCCTGAGGACAATGGCATCTTATCTGCGAACCAACATGGATTTCGGAAAAGTAATTCATGTGAATCTCAGTTGATACTGACTATTGAAGACCTGGCTAAGAACCTAGATCATGGAGATCAAATGGATATGATCATATTAGATTTTAGTAAAGCTTTTGATAAAGTACCCCATCGACGCCTTATTAGCAAATTGCATTTTTATATCATTCAGGGAAGTACCCTTATGTGGATTAAATCTTGGCTCACTAGTAGATCTCCGAGTGTCATTATCGATGGTGTGTGTTCAAAATCTGTAGATGTGATTTCAGGAGTGCCTCAAGGCACAGTACTAGGCCCATTAATGTTTTTGCTATCTATTAATGATATGCAAGATGATCTAGAATGTACTTTAAGATTGTTTGTTGATGATGCTTTATTGTATCATAAAATCACTCATCATGATGACACCTTGGCTTTACAACATGAGCTAGATAAGCTAGGCCTATGGGCTGATAGGTGGCAGATGCTGTTTAATCCCTCTAAATCTTACAAAATGTCCGTTTTCCGTAGAAGATCTCCAGTAGTTAAAGACTATTTTCTTTACAACCAAACCCTGGAAGCTGACCAGCAGCATCCTTATCTGGGTGTTTTGCTGTCCAGTGATCTGCGGTAGAATTCTCATGTGGATAAGATTGCTAAAAAGGGGAACTCCTCACTTGCATTTGTTAAAAGGAATTTGTTTGCCTGCTCTGAAATATCAAACGTACAGCATATGTATCACTTGTCAGGCCACATTTAGAGTATGCGTCGGCAGTACAGGACCCTTACAGACAGAATCAGGTGGAGAAGCTAGAAGCGATCCAAGATCGTGCAGTGAGATTTATTAAACGTGATTATAGTTATCACACCAGCCTGTCCGACTTGAAGAAATCCCTATCTTTGGGTTTATTAAGCGAGAGAAGAAAATACCATCGTCTACAAATTTTCCATAAATCTGTGATAATAATATTGTTTTGCTTATTCTAAGAGTTGCAGATATCACTGACGAAGAACTGTAAACAACTTTCATTGGAGCAGGAGTCGAAATTTTAAATGAATTCAAATCCGCACTGAGTGACGACCCGAACGACGAGCCAGAACTCACACAGAATCACTTCCTTATCGGTGCTGCTGAAAGTGCTGCCTTTGTAACTACATCTGAAAATGGGTAGACTTTCAAGTCTTCTCGAATAAGGACGGTAAGGCGAAGGTCCCGTCTCACAGCCCTTGTTCATTAACTCTGTGGGACGTTAAAGAACCCACACACTATTCGAAAAGAGTAGGGTACAGAGTGCCCGGTGTTGTGGCCTTTCCAGCATGTGGTCGGCTTGGCAGGATTAGCTTGAAGGGCTTCTGTGTGAATGAGTCCACAATAGCCCTTTTCACGGTTAGTTTTTCTCATTTGCATTACAATATAATCCAGCATGTATGTGAGGCATTTTTGGGCTATTTTGTAGTTTTAACCCGAAATTGCCTCGCATCCACGTTAGATTACATTGTAATGCCAATGAGAAAAACTAACCGTGAAAAGGGCTATTGTGTATAACAGCCAGAAGTCAGGCTTCTTAGCCAATTGCTGGAGCCTCAACAAACAAACAAACAAACAACACCATAATCATGTAGCCTGTTCAACGCTCTCCGTGGGTCGGGACGAGTGAAATAGACCAATCTCGATATATTAAAATTCAATCTGAAACAAAAGGCATCATCTCGAGGCTCTGGGGAATAAAAAAAATATTCCCCAGAGACTCGATCGAGATGATGCTTTTTGTTTCGGACTGAATTTTAATACACTGTATATCAAAAGGCGAGGGCGAGAAAAAGTCGAGCGAAGAGTGGGGTTGTGATGGCGACTTGTACGAAAACTAGGCATTGGAATTGTGGCAGTTATTTGTGTGCGAATAACTACAGAACTAAGGGAATAACGTACTATACTTTGCCCAGTGATCCTGAACTTAAAAAAGGATATAGGAAGGTTCTTATAAACGAAAATATTAACTGGAGAAAACATCTTAGATGCAGCGATCACTGGAGCTCGGGAAAACGAGAGAACAAGAATCATTTGCCAGATAAAATTTTCACGAAAGAATATGCGGCAAGATTTCCGCACAGGTCCCTACTTCATTATGCATACACTTCTTTTTTTCAAGAAAACAATAGCGATAACAATAGACGTCCTTTGGGACTGTGGCGCTTTGTTCTTTCTTTTTAGAGGTTTTTTTTCTAAGTCCATATGGACTTAAAAAAAGTCGGTCGAACTTCTGTCTGAAATACGGAAAATCGAACAGTTTTTCCTTCAATTTCGGCACTTTTCCTGCAATTTTACCCATTTTTCAGTTTTAGAATAAGCGCAAGAAGTGGAGTTTCAAGCAATCGTTGTAATAGGGTTCAGATTCGCAAACATAACAAACAAACCAAATAAAAGTACTGTCATAAGAAATGTAATGGCTACCTGCTCTTTTTATCGTGAAGTTGTTCTTCCTGTCTGCTTAAAAATTCGCCGAGACACTGCAAAGTGTATATTTTCTTCGTTTCCTGTATTTAGGATCACGAACGGTGCATTTAGAGGGATTTTGCGATTTGTCGCTCTTTGTAGAGGTCGGCAATATGCTCAATGATACTTCCAAGTAAATAGCTTTGGTAGAGATCCATGGCTGTTCCCGTACGAGGCATACTTTGTTTCACTCCCCATCATGTCTTTTCAATGCCCTGCTGTGGGCTTGTTTGTCTGGGTCGACGAAGTTTAGGCGATGGTTAACTGCCGTGAGATGATGTTAGCCCTTGTCTTGTAGGCAGTTGTAAACTTTCCGGTCACAGGTAGCTAGGGCTAATATTTTTTCAAGGAAAGTTTACGGTCAGAAAATTAATATGTGTTCTGGCAGATTGAAGGCTATCCATTGCAGTTTTTTCTTGAGCATCGCGAAAGAGATCCATCTCCCGATGCGGCACTTTGTCTTTGCCAACTGACTGCGTTTTCACACAGGTTTTGGACACGGAAGACGAAAGTAAATTGTTTCCTTTGCACCACTCTATGCACAACTCTGGAAAGGCTATAAAGCAGGGACAATTTCCAAATGATCAAATCTCCCATTGCTGTGACCCTTTTACTTCGGTAGCCATCTTGATTTTTACGGAGACACAAGTTTGCTTCAAAAGAAGGGAAATATATGAAACGATTTTAATTGCAATGAACTCGTGCATGAAAGTTTCCCATGAAAAATGCACCAATTAGACTTCAAGCGTGGTATACTCTTCTACGCAGTGAACTTATAAGTGTGCCGCACGCACGGGGCATGAAGGAAAAGCAGGTCACAGTTCAGCAGCAATACTTGAAAACCTAAAACTATCACAGGGACTAACCTTAAGCCTAAACAGCGCCTTTAGTCGTAATTAGGGTTACGGTTAGCATTGTTTAAGGGATGGGTTGTTTCAAGAGTAGTAAAACAGGGATCTCTTAACGGTAACCTACAAGTGTAAGTTCGATTGTAGGTGCTCGGCGCGGCACGTGTATATAATTACGTATCATTGTTATGTAAATAGTCAGCCAGAATTCAATATAAATATCATTTTTAAAGTGTGAATTAGCAACTTGACACGTTAGCTCAGTGGTAAAGAGCAGGGACAAGTAATCCGGAGGTTTACAGTGGGTCGGAGTTCAAGGCAAGCTGCGAGTGACATATCGTGGGATGAAATGGTAGAAAAAGCCGAGCGGGATTTGGAAATAAGAACAAGACGAAGGGATAGAAAGGGGAAAGCTGGGACAAAAACGAGTAACGGTGTGGGCGATGAAGGGAAAGAAGAGAGAGAGGGAGGGAGAGAAAAAATGACATCCGTTTTTATTCATCCCGTAAGTACAAATTACCCATGTATATATTCGGTTCTCGTGGGTATACGTATTGTTCTACAAAACAATAGCGCGAATGAATAATTAATTTATTCTGCATGCATAATAAAGTAGGGACCTCTACGGAAATCATTCCTAGAGGTTTTTCGGCAAACCATCGTCATACTTAATTTCTTTCCCGGTTAAAAACTGAAGCACGTTTAAGAATTCCGGCTCTTTAATGCTTTTTCCCCCGAAAATATCAACCGGATCGTTTTTAACTAAAACCGTTTTGTTACAACAACGACAACTATTGGGAACGTTGAACATAATTTTTTTGGGAGAGTCTTCTCCCAAGTCTTCCATGTTGAACGCCCCGCTGTTCTTTTTAATACACATGAACATTTTCACTTCCGCTTAGTATCTCTTTGTTTTCCATTAGCGAATCAAAAAATTCGAAAATCCTATGTCTCCAGAGCCCTTCGTTTTCTCGTGCCAAGGTCCCGCCGACTAAGAGAAACGAAAAGGGCGATGGGGACGAGAATGTTTACAGCAATGTTATGGTACCATGTGAAACATCAAGATGCAGTCATGCTCAAGATGTCAGAGTTTGACCACGATTCGTTGCCCACGATGATATCAGGTTTATGTTCGTCAATAATTACTTCGACATCAGCTATTTTGTTTTTCACGCTTCGGCAGTTCAGAACAAGACAAGACATGAATCCTAATAAAAACGTTCCTTTCAAGTGTTGAAACTGGTTTGAGCCACCTTAACTAGTCATTCGACACGATCGTACTTTGACCTGTCAATCGCATCGTACAACTTGAGTTATCGTGATAGAAGAATATTAAAATCTTGGTATATTCAATTACTTTATCGCTCCGTTTATTTCGTATAAAAATCGAACAGTCAACAACGCAGGCCAAAGACCCATGGCTCTTGACGTAGTAACCATTGTGGACCATTGTCTGCCTTGTTATTGATCATGCGCAATAATCAGAGAACATTCTGGTGAATTTCATCATGGAGTTGCCTCCAGCGACTTCAAGACTGAAACTACAGGAGAACTACGAGCATTCGCCTTGGTTTAAGTCGTTCATTTTACGTTTTGTCAAGTCGTTGGATAAAGGAGAGAGGGGAGCGTTTAAGTTTTGGTGCAAGGGTATAGTACCTCGTTCGAAATTGGATGTCGATGTTAGTGATGACGGAAGTGTTTTAAAGCTAGTGGAATTTTTAGTGGATGATAAATTGTTGTGGTGTGCAGATATGTCTATGCTAAAGCCGTTTTTGAATGAGATCGGACGCGCTGACTTATTACTAGAATTAGAACGAGTAGAAATGTTCATCGCTGTTGATGACATTTTAGTGAGTTATGGCCGCATGCGTAGGGTGGAAGCTGGAAGTGTTGATTACGTATCCAATGCAGAGGTGGTCAGGTTTCTTTGTGAGGTTAGAGATGGTAATCGAGATATGATCTGTAGCGTGGTGTCGCAGCTAAAGCAAGTTGATAACCGGACTGATGTACTAACATGGTTGGAATCTTTGATCCGGGAGTGCGAGCATTGGTCTTCTTTGACAGTTGCGTTGCTGTTAGTGGGTGAGCTATATGGTTTAATCATTGGTGAGAGGGAACGTCGATATCTTGAAGGATTTGGGGAATGGATGCTTGAACATGGCGGTTTGGTAAGTCCATGACAACATTTATCATATAAAGAGATTTATCTATTGATCCTTCTTTCCTTCTGCCTGTCTGTGTTCCATCTCTCTCTCTCTCTCT
>NC_090870.1:32978371-32985871 GCF_036669935.1 Montipora foliosa | reverse complement strand
TGTACATGTATATTCCCTAATCAAACAAAAATTTACAGTTATTATGAATAACTGATACTAGTGCCCAGGCCTGAGCCCCATGAAGGAACAGGTAATTACAGCTCATTTATGTCTTTATGTCCGGTCAAATTGGTAAAATGTTCAACCAAAATGAATATTTGAAAGGACATATGACCTACATGTATTAAAAAGGAAAAGCGATTTCCAGCACTGCGGCAACTGTCATTATTTTGAATTTTATGGTTTAAACTGACCTCTGCTCACTCAGTCTGATGGCTTGATGTGTGAAATTCAAGTAACAAGAAACTTGAATATAATTGGGTTCAGAACATGATTATTTGTACAAAAACATTGCTACTCTGAGTAAAGGTTCATGCTTCTCCCATGTAGCAATCATCGTGTGATATATATAATAAAATCAACAGACAAAATATTGGTTAACCGTAACTCCGAGTTTTACTCTTACAGAACAGGCCTTGCTGTGATTCATAGGGGAGAACTTGTTTTTGTTACACCATTTTGGGATCAGTTGAGATCTCTCGTTAAGTAGGGAAGCATCATGGCAGCTGACTGCTTAGTGGTCATCCGAGATTTACCTGACGACCTTTTTGCTTTCTGGTTGCTCAAGGAAAAGACAATGGACAACCCAGCCAAAAAAATAGAAAAATTAATGAATTAATCACAGGCAGCACCCCACTCCCTTGTTGGTTTTGTACTGTGAAGTAAATAAGAATTATATACCAAAGCTGAGCATTTTCTTGTGTTTTGAATATCTGTAGCTTATACAAAGCATACTTTGTCAGATAGGAACATGCAAAAGACATTAATCACAAACATGTAGGCGATAGAGATTAAAGACGTCATTTTGAAAATGCCGAAACTCCTAAGAAAAACACAGTTGCACACTAGGAATTATGGGATATTCAAGCTTGATCGCCTTGTGATCGCATCTCAGTATGGTGTGCATTTAATCTTAGGAGGTTTCCTAATCGGCAACCAAGGATTTATCAGGGCAACCAATCTGCTTTGGTTGCCCGACTTTTGATCCCTGGGGACAAACTGGATTTTTCTTAAATATCGAGCATTGTCATGGGCGGTTAAAATGCAGAGTTTCTTGGATAAGCATTCAAGTTGCAGTGAGAAGGGTTTCCCTTGTAAGCCTATCACCCATTTTTTACCTTTAAGGTGAAAAGTTTGGTAAATCGACAACATTTTTCAAAAATTGTTAGAAGGTTTCACGTCCTTAATGTTTGTTTGGCACATTTCAGTCCAGGAACTAGCACAAAGGGGGACTGGGACCTGTGAAATAGCAGGAGTAAGTTGGCACTTTCTGGTGGTGAAATGTTAATGAAATTGCGTGGTCAGTGTAACTTCGTTTCATACATTATCTTTTAATATAAAAGAGAACTTATACTGGCACTTGCTGTCTCAGTAGTATAGCGTGGAATGCAAAGTGAGTTACTCCTGCTATGTCATCAGCCCAGGACTTCGTCATTTGGTCAAAACAGCACAGGAATCCAAAAATACGCTTTTTAATGCATTTTAAGCCTTGAAAAAATGTCTGGAACTGCAAAAAACAGGTTTGTTTTCAATGCAATAATTACTTTTAGCAGAGGGTTAGGGTTGCACCTTTTTGGGGTCATGTCAGCTTCATTGCATTCATTCAGGATCTTCTCATTGTGGTTTTTCATTATGTTGACCATGCTAGTTGAATGTACAGGTGTAGCACACTATTGCAATTTTGTAAAATGTTCATGTTAAAAAACTTAAGCAGTTGTGAAGAAAGCCTGAAAGAAACCCAGGCTTAAATGGGGCTTTCTTCACAACTGCTTACATTACATGTATAAGTTGCTGCTTAGCAACAATGATCTCCAACTCTCATGTTTTTCAATTTCCGCAGCTGAAATATCTGAAAAATTTCATATATCCTATATCATTCACAGAGTTTCATAATAACCAACATGAAAAACCGCAGTCTCTCTGAATCAGCTCAATCCTTGTGATATTTTTTTTCTTTTGTGGCTTAGACAGCATTAAAGGAGTTCATAAGGAAGAAACAAAAAGGTACAGCAAGTGGTAGGGTTGCATTGTCTTCAATTGAAGAATCCATTCAGAAAACCATCAAGTCTATTGAGCATAGTGTGGATTGCCATTAAATTATGGCTATTAGTAACATGGCGAACATTGGCGTTAACATGGAGTTAGGTGGCGGAATTACCCAGGCGTTTATTGATTATAGCTAGGTCAGATATTGAGATAAGATATTGAGATGAGATAAGTTTTGTTTAAGGTGGCTTACTACAGTTTTGCGAAGACAAATATCAAGATCTTGAAATCTGTGAAATGTGAGCAACAGGATGTCTCTTCTGAAGTGTTTGTCGCTGCAATTGATGTAAAATGTAGTTTTACATCACAAATAAATGCAGCTCAGGGGAAAATGCTAAATATAGTGACCAAGCTCCTGGAGGGGGACTGGAAACTTGACATTTCAAAAGCCTTTTACTCGAAAACTAGACGTACGACCCCACCTTAAAATTTCACAATTTCCTTAGCAAGAAAAATAATCATGTACGGAAATAAATACCGTGAAAACTCGCAGATAAGCTGCACCCTGAATTTAGCAGCTCAAATTTTGGAAAAAAAAGATTTTTTGAAAGTAACCAAAAGAAAACCAAAGTTGAATCTTGAGAAGTCTTCTTCATCATCCACTTTTCATCAAATGTAAACTCACTGTTAACATTGAAACAGAAAATACTTCGTCTTCTGTAGTCTTACCCACAATTTTAGGACTTTAACATAATGAACATTGCTTCTACCAACTTTGACATCGGCTCTTTTAAGAGCCAACAAACTTACAAAAGCAATGACTTGTAGTCCCTTGTAGGTTTGTGTAATATTCATGTTCCCTACATACTTTTCCATAAAAGTGTCAGTTAAAGGAAATTGGCATTGAAATTCACAACACCTTTCTCAAATGATCCCGCAGATAAGCCTCACCCCCGATTTTAGGAAAAAAGGTGTGGCTTATCTGCGGGTTTTTACGGTAGTTTAAAAATCTGTCAGACCGTTTTTTTTCTGCAAATGGCAAAAACGTCCAATAATAACTGAAAAACCATCTGATAGATCTTTTTCAAAAAAATGTTGACGGTTTCGTCTTCATATTTTTTTACTAATTCCCAAAATTTTAATCCTTGTCGTACGGCCAGGTTTTGAGGAAAAGGCCTTTGAAATGTCTAGTCCCCAGTCCTCCCTCTAGGAGCTCAGTCACAATATTAGCATAGTTTACATAGTTTGCATTTATTTGTTAGGTAAAGTTACATTTTACATCAGTTGCAGGGACTAAAACTTCAGAAGAGACATCCTGTTGCTTTAATTTCACAGCTTTCAAAATCTTGGTCTTTTTCTTCGGAAAACCGTAGTACGCCACCTTTAGTTAAGCCTGGTTTTCATGAGGAAAGGAAAACCAGGCTTTGATAGACGTCCCCTCTCTGACTGCCACCTTGCCGTGGTAGAGGGGCTTGTGTGTCTCAGTGATCCTGCGAACTTAACCGGCAGAGCCTCAGCCTCTGGAAGGTCCAACCAGGCCGGAAAGATCAATGGTGAGAAACCAGACAAAAAGGCAGTCATTCCTTATTCAAGTGTAATTTGCCTGCTAGTTTTTCCTTTGCATTGAACTTTGAATTTTATTCCAAACATTATTATTGGAATTTGTAGTAATTTCTGTTGTATCCGTTTTGCTGGAATTTCAATGCTGTCATTGTAAGGATGGAAAACTGAAACGTAGGGTAAAAATAGTTCTTTCATTTGTACACGAAAAAAACAAATTATTACAAAAAAGAGTTGTATAATTAAACTATTAATTTTGTTAAAATAGTAGGTAACTATATAAATATTTTGAGAATCTGTAGAATATTGTAATTTCAATCTTGTTCACTTGTAAAAAATATATTTAATTGAAAATTGTCTATTAATTTGAATATTATTTTTATAAACAAATCTAGCTTTGTTGAGAGATGGAATGATGTGCCTCGAATTTCAGTCTTGTGCACAAGTCATAAAGAACCTTTTCAATTGAAAATGTAAAATATTGCTTCTGTAAAACTAATGGAAATTTTATTCTTTTACACACTAATCATAGTTTTTACCATAAGTAGTGGGAATAAAATAATGGATTGTCTTATCATTTTTTCATCCTATTTTTACCAGCTACATGTAGAATTAATGCACTTATTATAAGATTTACCATCAGAGATTTGTGACAGACTTGAAAGACAAGCCATAAACCAGAGCTGATGCTGGAAGACAGATCAATCAAATGGTCAAATGAGATTACATTGGAAGCCAAGCGGCAAAGCAGCGCATAATCTAAAGCTAGTCTAAAGTCGTTCTAGTAGTATCAAGGGAAAGTCCCCAGCCCTGCATGGACCCTTCAAGTTAGTGCATATGGTGCCCCTCTACTGGTCAAAGCAAACAACTTTGCCCAAATATGGAGCTTTATGTTCAATAAACTTTATATTTTCCAGAGCTTATTTTAACCACCAGCCAAATATAATAATCATCACAGTTTGTTACTCAATGGGAAAAAATGTCCCTTAACTTTTACCAAGGTACATATGCCAGACTACTATGGCGCTGAGGCATCCCACAAATTATTTAACTTTCATATCCAACTACCAGAGATTTGTTAAGATTATACTCAACTAAAAATTGTAATCAGATATGGTAAGAAAGCCATTAAAAGCTTTTGTAACCTAAATTCACTCTCATAGAGTCCCCCCATTGTTAAGTTCCTGTGATGAGCTGATGGTTTGGCTCTTTACTGACACCACATGGGAACTTCTTTCAACATCAGGCTTGGAGATAAGTAGACAACTCTTTAAGAGACTCTGAACAATGGGTAATGTTATCATTGAACATTGCACAAGTTGAAGAGTTGTTTTAATCCATTGCTAACCATTTTAAACTATGTACATGTAACAAGACAAACTCTTTTTGTAGAGTTTCATTTACAGTTTCTAGGGTTAGATTTTTTCTTAGGTCACACAGTGTTCACATCATATACTTGTTAAGCAAAGAGAAGATTACTGCAAATGCTTCTTCATAAACTCTATCATTCTTCCAAGAGCCAAATCACAAATCTCCTTGGTGTAATTTGGATTTGTAGGATTGGTAAAGGCATGACCAGTATCATACATGAATAGTTCATAGGTCACTCCTCCAGTATCAAACTTCTCTGTCATGGCCTTGACATCTTTGGGAGAAGAGAATCCCTCAAGTGTGTCCTTACTTCCAAAATGAGCTTGTACAGGAATTTTTATCTTTCCCAAATCACAAAGTTGGGAGCTGGGGATGCCATAAAATGGCGCAGCAGCTGAAATCTCTTCATTAATTAATGCTGCAGAAGCCAGAGCAAGGGCACCACCCATACAGAAGCCAGTTACACCCACTTTTGAACAACCTGAGAAAGAACAGAGTCATAATTTCTAATGAATGAGAATCAAAGGTTTCCAATAGAACGGAGAGGTCACATTTTCTGTGAACATTTCAGAAACCTGCACACTCCATGACCATCACGATACCTACCTACCTACCTACCTACCTACCTAAACATTTCTACATTCAGATTATAGAGTAGTAGCACTGCTACAGTAGTGTCTCCGAATGGAAAGAACAAATAAGTAAACAACAAGAAGAAAAAGTAACTATCTTAACTATTTACAAATTTAAAAAAGCAGCATAGGTAAGTTAAGTTAAAACCAAGACGATAGTAAATCTTAAAACATACACTTAAATGTATGTTCAGTCTATTTACATCAACTAAAACGTGCAATATTGATTTCAAAGAACAAAAATAAAACTATTTACAGCGGCGGCAGTCCTGGCTTTACCAGGGAGCGAATGCCATTTATCAGAGCCAAAGCATGTGAACTCGTTAAGTTTTTTAAGGCGTATGTAGTGGTTCTTGGTCAAGGTAGAGTAAGCTTCTTAGCCCCCCTAAGATCATGAGCTGTCGTTCTTTCCACAAAGCGAGAACCGAGCTAAGAGGGCATTAACCTATGGACACAATAATTGTATATACTATTACTACCGGTAGTATATATTGTAATCACCTTTCGTCAAGCGATAACATGCCCAACCTCGTCAAGATTTTGTACAGCTGGCTTTTACTATCGTTTAGAACAACACGCAACACTTGTTTTAACAGGGCAAGACTAAAAGGCTGTCCTGCAGCTCTGGTCTAGTGGAACAACGTTTCAGGATAGTGCTTGCTTATCACAGGTTGCCTGAGGGGTAAGCATCAACATTGAACATGAGTGTGGCATTGTTGGGTGCCCTTTTTCTGATGCAAAAGTCTGAAGCAAGTCTTAAGCAGACGATTTGAGAAGGAAAGTGAAAAAACCCTATTTTCTTAAGGGCCCGAAATCATCCTTTGAAATCATATTTTTACCCAGCCATGCCAATGTTATTCAGAATACTGCGACAAGTTTCTTTACTTTGTAGCATATGTATTGGTGAATAAAATATTATTACACAGTTGATTTTTTGTTGCTATTGGTTATTTTCAATTCACGATCTTCAAAAGTTGAACAATTTTTTGAGCATGCTCTAACATGCCACATTTAATTCAAACTAAAACGATTTGGGGCTAGCTCCTTGAGTAACATGAAATTACATCTTTCCTGAAGGCCTGTTTTTAACCATTAATGCCAGCTAATATTATTTCAAATTTCCAAGAATCACAAAAGGGAACCAAAGTCAGCCATATTGACCAATGTGTAGGATAGGAATCAGTGAGCTGAATGTTGTTGAATGGCACTAACTGAAAACAGCCTCTGAGGAGTACAAACCTAGCCCCCAAAAGCTTAACCTCAGTATCACTAATACAGATGTGCAATGATGGTGTCACTACCATTATGCTATTAATTAACTAGCTTACTGGTTTGGTTTTGCTACAGATACCACAACTGTAACTGAGGTTTTCCCAAAAAAAAAAATTGACCCTACATCTGGTGAGATAGGTCATTCCCTTCGGGGCACCAAATGAGCAAATTAAGCCGAAAGGCTTTGAGAGAAATTTCTAGGCTCCTTGTTATGTATAAAGACAGTATAACGAGATGTTTTTATCACCTAGAAGAATCTCATCAGTCCGGATTTCTTAGCTGAAAATTGAAGAGTCTGAAAATTTTAGGGAATGAAATCTCCATTTCAGAAATTGCTAGCTGAAAGTTACCTTTCATTAAAGAACGTCCCAGCAAACCAATTGCCAATCCGAAACTTCTTGGTGACCCTTTTAAGGGCCAAGACTTGCAGAAATATCCCTTCCGAAAACGTAAGGGACTAGGTTTCCCTGGCTGCGAATCTTTCAGGTGATGTTTTAGCAAAGAAATCTGTAGCTGTTTGGTAACAGAACCAAAATTCTTAGCACACTTTGACTCTCCTGAACACATATTTCACCGAAGATTATCGTTGGGTGCCCCTCTTGCCTTGTTTTCACTTATG
>NC_090870.1:32918371-32973371 GCF_036669935.1 Montipora foliosa | reverse complement strand
TTCCTATCTGGGTCCGTAGTTGTAACTCGCGACAACAACCTGTTTCGTTTGTTAATTATTTCTCTGTTCCTCTCCCTGGCAGTTCCAATCTTCCTTCTACAAACGGTGATGATCTTTGCGTGCTTCGTATCCATACTGACTTCGGGGTAAACGCCGTACTGAGACTGACTGTTTGCAGGAGCTCCCGTAATTTCCTTTTTGAAATTTTGGCGAAATTCTGTTTCTTTTAACTTATTTTTTTTCGCCAAATCGCGCGCGAAATTTAAGTCCCACGAGATTTTCATCTTTTGCATTTACACGAAGTTAAGTTCCGCGAAAAAATGGCCTCCGGATAAGGTAGTTTGCTGGATACCAAATTGTACAAAATTTCAGTTGTAACATTACAGTGCTTTAGTGAATTTTTCACATTTTTTATACCTTTTGTTTCCCTTGCGTCACATTTCGTCACTTATTGTATTGCGTGCTACAACGTGTGAAAATAAACAAGCTAAAAGGTTCCTGAAAGCTAATTCAATTTGGACTTAATACAGCCAATGAGAGGCGAGCATTTATAAGTGGGCTTGTGGTCAGCCAAGCGAATCCGCGTCGCCTCGTTTCCATGGAGGAGACTTCGCTAATCGTGAACGAAAGGTGGCGTACTGAGCAGCGGAAATGTGCAACGAATTTTTCCCGATTTCGTTAAGGGATATCAGTGAAAGAGAAAGCGAAGTGAACAGGGGCGTGCTAAAGGGATGATCTGGCTGGTTTATGAAGAAGAACCGTGGGCAAACGTTGAGGGATCGGTGATCGCGTAGTACAAACATGGCTGAACAACAGTCAAGTACAACACACACAGCACAAAGGAAGGATAGAGGTTTGTCGGATCAGGACAGCTCGTCGGAGACTTCTTCCGGAGTGGATTTACATGAACGTTTGAGAAAAGAGAGATCTTCCCGCAAAGAGAGAGATGAAGTTTATCAGCGGCTTCAGGACGATTACGATGAATTGCTCAAGAAGTTTGCCCAGGCTGAAAATACTATCGATCATCTTCGGATAGGAGCTAAACTTAACTTGTATAGTGATTTGCCGCCGCCTCAGCAAAGCTCATTCGTTCATGGAACAGCTCACAAACAGCCTGGTACTTTCAGATTCCCTAGAAGAAGCCAGGCTGTGTTAAGCGAAGGCAGCTTAATAACTGGCCAAAGATTAAGTCACAGCGTTGGTACGGGGACTCAAAATGGCAGCCCACGAACTTCAACTTCAAACACCGGCTTTGACCCTTCGACTCCTGACGTTGTAAGGTTAAGGGCTGCCTTGTCATCTAAAGTACAGTATTTTCAAGAAGATGTTGATGCTTTACAAAATCATGTTATGGAGGGACAGTGGGGAGAGCCAGAGCTTCAGGAATTGAGAGATATGTGCGAGCAACTCAAAGCTCAAAACGAGAATTTTAAACGAGAGTTACACCAGATCCAGCGATTGGAGAGCGGCAGAGATCCCAACTCATTTGAAGAGGAAAGGTCAGTAGAATTGTAAAGAAACTATTGGTAATTTCAAGGTTTTTCTTTCAAAGCAAGAGATTACAATCTAAGGCCGGATATTTTGTTTACATAGTTTTGTCAACACAAACATAACCTCACTACAATCGCCTCCGAACTGTAGTCAATTTGAAAGTACAAAGTTTACACTTTTGTATTGATCCACGGCGTCTTTGACTTTTGTAAAATTCAAAGAGATGTGTTTTGCGACTGAAGTGTGAAATCCTTAGATGTATGCGGGTGTTAAAATGCCATTTTCCGCTTGGTTTCAGACTTCGTGATTCAAACTCGACCTCCAATTGTGTAGATTGAAAATAACACGTACAGTACTTTGCGTTGCGGCAAAGTTTTTTTTTTTTACTTTTTTCAGCTTAATGACGAATAATTTTCAGAAAACTCTGAACTTGTTCGCATCTTTTCGTTCAAAAAGGGCTAAAAATAATTTTGCAGTTGATCCCACATCGGTGATAATTTCAAAAGAATAGTTACTTTTGCCCAACGCCTCTGGTATGCTTTGGCAAGAAATGAAGCCTTTATTCTGTCAAGGCAAAGAAAAAAAATAAACCTTTAAAAGTGTAAACTGATCCTTTAGATATTAATTAAATTAGTCTTTAGTTAATTTTATTCAAACGCGAGGGATTTTTTTTAAAATTTGGTTTCCAATGCAAGAACGACAGAAATATAATTTCAATGTCATAAAAATGTGTCTACAACAACGTACTGCACTACACACTTCTTTCAAATAATGGTTGAAATGGTATAATTTACAACCAAGTACACAGTGCAAATTAATAATAAAACATTAGGTGCTCCAGTAATAGGGGAATAATGATTCTAATGTTGTCATAACATGGTTGACTTATGATATTCCTTCAAAGCTGCAAAAAAAAAAAAAAAAGGAAAAAAAAGTAAATTGATCATAAATTGTAAAATAGTTTGACTATATCACTATCCACTGGAAATGTCTCAGTCAAGACAGGTGCCTTTCTCATTCAAAAGAGCTTTTTATGTTGTAATCTCTTGCATAGCAGTGTAGAATCGGGGTATTTTCGCTCCTATGAGTTTTCTTAAGATTTTACTCTGTCTCACGACAGACAATTGTGCTCGTCATTGGGGGCTTTTTCAGCACTGAGTCTGTCTTATTTGTTTAGTGAGGACTCTGGTTTAAGGGTGAAAAGTTTAAAAAAAGGAGCAATAGATGATTTTACAGTTCTGTGCTCAGTTAGCAGACCTTTGAATAAAAGCAAGGCTGGAGTTGACCCTTTTTTGATACAAATTAACCTCACTGCTTTTCTTAAGAAAAGCAGTGAGGTTTGTATCAAGACAAGGTCAATGCCAGTCTTGCTTTTATTCAAAGGCCTGATAACGGAGCACAGAACTGCAAAATGGTCTTTTCCCATTTTGTGCCCAGACAAAGCACTGCCTCGAATCACTGACCGAAGGTGAGGAAATTTCACTATCACCTTAAATGCAGGTTGCTGGCGAAAGTTGCTTCTCGTTCTCTTCTACATGTGTATCCCTTTTTTTCTTTTCGCATACACACTGTATGTTTTCTGTCACAGAGGGCTATCACTATTACAGTATTTTAACGTGGCAGTGAAAAACAGTACTAATTAACCCATTCATCCCTGAAGAGGCTCCATTGACAAGTAAAATCGTCTGGCATTAGACAGGACTAAAAGAGTTAATGCCTACCACCTGGCACCCTTTTAAAGCAGGCAATTCTCAGGGTAAGGTATCAGAAATACGAATTCTGGACTTTGTTGTTTAAATTTGAGCAAAAAGAATCTTCAGTGAATAGTCTGTGTTATAATTTTTGCGGAAACGTTTGATGAAATACTATGACGATTTAGCTACCGGGGGTATTATCCTTTTTTTTCCATATTCTTGAACTCATATTCCACTTTTCACCTGAATATGCAGCCTTGTTTTTTCTCTGATCTAGCCATTAATTCCACTGCCTCTGCACACTGTACATAGTAATTCATAAAAAGGAGAATCTAGGTCTGTAAATTAATAAAATAAAATAATTGCAATGTAATTTTTATCTTTGTTCTTTATCTTATATCTTGTAGTTTCTCTAGTGAGTTTCTTCCAGATGACAGTTTAAATGGACAAGTGAGTATTACACTTTTTTCTTGTTCTGTCACTGAAGGGCTGTATATAAAACCTTTATTGTAATGAGGGACTATGTTTTGTGAAACTTTGGCCATTAAAATATTATTTTTTAATTTTAATTTTAATTTTAATTTATTTATTTTTAGTTCTTTTTGTACGACATTTGCACTAAGATTAATAAAAATACTCATCTACATGTACATGGAGATACCTGTAGCTCAGGGCAAAAAACTTCCGCTCGTCCGCCCGTCTGAGACGAGTACTCTCGTATCTCAGACGAGTGGATTTCCAAAAACACTTGTCCTACGGGACGAGTAGAGTTTTCTGGGAAAAAAAGGTTCTTTTCTACTGAGGTCTGAGTTCCCAAGCATCTCTGGACATTGTAAACTAGCCTGAGTTTCGCGCGTTTTGGTTTCTTTTCATGGCAACTTACCTATTTTCGCCTCTGTTTTCCGAGAATATCTGGCTCTGTTGTTTCAGTAAAGACTGGGATCCACATTCCACATATGGAAATGATGACCTCGTTTTGAGACAAGGCTTCATTAACACTTGAACGAGTCAATAACCGTTGTGGTAAGATAAGTGAAGTTGTGATAAGTTTTGTGATCATCAGATGATCTCCTTGAAAACAGCCTCAGAATATTGCCAGGACTTACATGTTTCATCTTAGATCGCAATTTTAATGCCTCATAAATGTGCTACATTTTGTCAAGTCGTGTATTGTACATAAGGAATGTGAGTGATCCGCGATGTGTGTGTATGAAATGGTGTTGTATTAGAAAAAGCAAAAAACAACAGAAATTGAAATAACTGTTAAAATTAAGACTTGAGATTCGGTACAAAACAGATTGTGCAATTTCTACGTTTTTAATGATATTTTGTTATTCACTTAAATAATTTTTTTGGACGAGTGAATTTAACTTTCGGACAACCAAAATCTGAACGTTGCTCGTTCAATTGACAAGTACTGTAGAATAAAAAAAAAGTTTTTTGCCCTGTAGCTTGTGCTAACTACATTTAAATACAATGGAGAGTCAGTGGGTGGTAGAATGGCAAAAGAAAAAAGAAAACAATATAAGTTATTATTTAAAATGGTTTGGTTACTTTGATGTTTGTATTCATGAATGTACTGTAGACCAAAACAAATGTTGCTAATGTATATTTCCTTTGCCAAGAATCCATTATTGGTGCACTTCAGGTATTGTTTGTTGTTTATATTGATGGTGAAGTGGAATGAATGGATTAAAATTGGCCTAGCTCTGCCACCATGTTGTCCCCTAGACAAGAAACTTTACTATACACAGAAGGTTAGGCACTAAGCCAATTGGCTGGTTGTCAATATGACTTTGTCCATCTGAACTCAGGTTCTTTTCCAAAAAAATTTATAGAACTAATAATTAGGCCCGTCCAATGTATTTACGTGCTTATCGTAAATCAGGTCTCAAAATTGCGACCAATACAGTCGCATTTGTGACTGAATTTTGTCCCTTTGCGATTAAGATATCTGGAGGAGTCGCCAATTTGCGACCAGCTTTCACCATTAAAATAAAAGGGTTAGCAATTAGTATTTTGCTGAAACTTTTCCTAAAATAAATAAAGCGATTTAGAAAAAAAAATTGTTTCTCGTCATGAATTTCTTTCAATTTGGAGATGTGGAGCAAAATTATAATGTGGTTGAACCATGATCCATTCCCTCGATCATTCACCATTTTCAGTGGTTTTTTACACATACATATTGTGGGCTCTTATTTGTTTCGTACAACTTTGTCGCAATTGAATTTGCAACTATAAGTTGCAGCTAAATTTTCATATCTTGTAAGTTGCTGCATCTTTAAAAATTTCGAGCCTGAAACAGGTTAACTAGAGTCCAGGCTCATTGCTGAAAAATGCGTGGAAACTGCTTACGAACTTTCGTCTTGAGAACGAAATGACATGTTTTCTTCAGTGTTCAGGAAAATAAGCATTTTAAAATAGTCAGTCTCTTTGGCTTTTATGTTTGTGAGGATGGTAAGCAGCTGCTTTATCACTAATATCAGGCATTTCTTCTGTTAATATATGCAGGATGTATCATAAATTATTATGTGGAGGATGCAGACTTTAGGGAATTATGCGAATCTGCATCACCGCATCCTGTCAGAATCCATGCTCAATTCTTTTCAGTTGCATGCTGTTGGGGGTATTTGCCTTGCTGTGTGTTAGTAGATTATGTCCAAATTTACAGACTAACTGCTAACTAATTAAAACTAAGAAAATTTTAGCAATAATGTGCAGGTACGTTCAATAATATTGTCAATAATTATTGTTTATGAGTTTAACCACTGTGTTGTTCATGTTGCAGTTATATCGATGTGGGCTCAGACTGGAAGAAATATCAGATCAAATTGGTTATGTCATGTCATCACGCAGGGTACCCAACCAAGAGGCTCGTAGGAACAGTTATACTGAGTTGTTAAACAGGTAAAAAATGGCATTGGCATTAATTGTAATTGTTTTTCAACAACTCCGTGGCTAGTGGAGGTTGGTTGATCTGGGTGGGAGCTTCCCCTATGGGTAGCTAGCTCCTAGATAGAGACTGCTTCCATGGCTGGGAAATCCTGGCAACCCAGCTATGAGCCCCTATGCAGCAAAGGAAGACAGACACCGGTGACACTGATACAAACAGTGCAAAAAGGGAAGTAGGGAAGGGCAAATGACTGCAAATTAAAAAAAACACTCCACAAACATGCGTTTTTGTGCTACACAACTATTAATGCAATGTCACAGTTACACCCTACAGTGCACAAGCACAGCAAATCAGAACACATGCACTGACCTAGCTGACAACACTGCTGATCACAACAGCATTCTACTCTTGACTGAAGGGTAGACAAACAGCAAATCAAATACTCTGCTTTTGATTTTCATTGTTTTTTGGCAGTTGTGCAGCCTAGAGAAATGCATACACAATCAGACCCAGCTGTTCGCAATTACCAACATGATGTTATGCATTACATGTATTTGAAAATAAATGTTAATTCACTATGATCTTCCTCCTTGTAGGCCAAGGGATGGGCATCCTCAAGTTGTTAGGGAAGATCAGCGAGCAGAGCCAGATTTACAGAACTTGATGCAGGTATAACAGCAACTTTGCACAACTTTATCTTAAGTTTGTATTTTCGGATGTTGTTGATATTTTTCATGCTTACATGTATATCCATGCATGTGATGGCAATAAATTTAAACTCTCAGCCAAATTGTATTGAAGCTGGAAAAAAAAAATTCCAGGCTGTCGGGTTGCATGCAATGAACAAGGGCTGTATATTTTACTAAACGTAGGTTGGTTCTTATTCAAAGCATTGTTGTCAGAGTTTGAATCCACTTTGATCTTTATAGTGGCTTTAATATCTATTTTAACTTCTTCTAATCATTTAAGCAGCCATAAGTAATTCAATGGCTATGAAATGCCTGGCAGAGGTAATGGGTAAATTAACACCCCCCTGGTGAAGCTCTTTTGAGGATCTTCAAAGATCTTCATGAAGATCTTTAAGGATCTTCATGAAGATCTTTAAGGATCTTAGTAAGGAATTTAGGAAGGATCCTCAAAATTCCTTGCAAAGATCCTCAAGGGTCCTCAATTTTCTTGCCAAGATCCTTAAGAATTCCTTGAGGGTCTTTCAAGGATCCTAAGGAGATCATTTGATTGATCATGAAAGGATCTTTATCAAGATCCTAAAAGATCCTCAAGAATCCTTTGAGGATCTTTCAAGGATCCTAAAAAGATCTGTTTACTTTTCTTGAAAAGATCTTTATCAAGATCCTTGAAGATCTTTCAAGGATCCTAAAAACATCTGTTGACTTTTCTTGAAAAGATCTTTATCAAGATCCTTGAAGATCCTCAAGGATGTCATGAAGATCTTTGAAAGATCTTTTTGATTAGATTATGTACAAAGATCTTTCGAAAGATCCTTGAAAGATCCTTAAAGATTATATGAGGATTCATCAAGGATCTTCAAAGATCTTGATAAAGATCTTTCCAAGACCAGTTCAAAGATCCTTTTTATTGGATCATTGAAAGATCATCAAATAATTCTTAGGGATCTGCAAAGATCCTTACCAAGATTTTGAAATATATTCTCACCAGGATCTTTGCAAGATCCTCACAGGTTCCTCACTGACTCCTTGAGGATCTTTACAACTCCTAATTGCAATTGAAGATCTTTAAAGAACTTTCAAAGATCTTTCAAGGAGCCTTGAAAGATCCTCATATTCAAAGATCTTTTGCACTGAGGTCCTTGACAATCTCCAAGGATCCCTGGAGATCCTCAAAGATCCTCTAAGGTGTTTCACCAGGGACCACCTTTTAGGCTGTCCAAATGCAAACTGCCGTCATCACATAAATTGAGTTATTGAAGACCCAGTCAAATATATTACGGTAACCCTCAAAAAGTAATTACATGTACTGGTATTTCTCATGAGTCGCATAATTTTATTGGATTACTCCCCATAGTCTCAGCAATATTATTTTAATACCAAAAATTTGTTAAGGAGACTTCTTTTTAGTTGCTTAGCTAATTGGTGGTCCCATCATTCCTCTTCAAATGGTATATATATTTTTAAAATTAAATTGACCTCTTTGATTTTGTAGTACCAGAGTGTGAAACAAAAATTAATGGTTTAGTGTTGTCAAGTTCTTTGTCAACGCACGAGTGAATGTCTTTTCTTTTTCTTACAACTAGAGACTGAAACATATCAAGGAAGCAAGCATGAATGATATTCCAAGGTAAATATAAAATTTGTTCCAAGAGCTGCATTTTGTTTCCAGAAAATTACATCCATTGACAGCAAAAGAAGGCCATGGATTTGAAGAACTTTACTCTTAGTAAGATATTAACTCCACCTCAGGAGCGCAGGACTTGCAACTTACAGCTCGCATGTTTTTCTTCCGAGTTATTGGTTTCTGAGACCATCTACAGTATAATTAGAACAGCATCTCTTCCCACATATTGTCATATTGTCAACTTAGCATTGACATATTGTCAATGTAATTGTACGATGTCTTAGGGCGCGTTCGATTGACCGTTTTCCGGAACAGGAATACATGGAATAGAAGTTAGAAATCCTTCGTTTTTACGGAGATTCACATTAAAATTATCAAACACCTTCTAGAATGCTATTTTAAACATATCTTTATTATCCTCGTTGCTTCAAAAGCGCCAGACATACCGTTTTAAATCATCACTCCACGTATTCTTATTCCGGAATAGGGTCAATCGAACGCACCCTTAGATTACGTTACAGGTGCATAAATTATGTTCTGTATTTAAGGTGGTTGAACACAGTTTTTGATACCTAAGTTTCATTTACCTTTTTCTCTAAAATCCTTGATCCTTTGGTCGCCAAAAATGGTAGCAAGCAAGTTAACAACACGAACTTCGGTTTTTTGATAGATAAGCTGACGTATAATATTATGCTGTTGCCATGGCAACATGAATAAATATAACGAGGCCTTTAAAATCGGTTTTGTTTATTTGCAGAAAACCTGGTCGTTAGATTTTCTTTATAATTTGCATGCAACAAGCTTGTAACGATGCTCACAAGTTAACACTATTTTGACAATAATTTTAGAGAGAGAGCTTTCATTATTCCTTGTTGAAGGTTCACTGGAATATCTAGAATTTCCTCTGTTAAAGTCCAAATTTTTCTCAATACGCTAGGTACTTATTTCTTAAAGTATTTTCGTGCCATATTTCGTTAAATTCTAACTAGTGGTTCTCGAGAAATAGGCGTATTTCTGAGAAAGGTATTCTGCATTAAATCGCAATTTTTTAACTTACTACGCATGCGCCGAATTTAGTTGGGTTCTTTCGATGACAAAGAAAAATCTGCGAAGTGCGGAGTTCTTTGCATCGTTACCTTTTCTAACATACATTTCTCATAAAGTCCAAATTTTTCTCAATACGCTAGTTACTTATTTCTTAAAGTATTTTCGTGCCATATTTCGTTGAATTCTAACTAGTGGTTCTCGAGAAATAGGCGTATTTCTGAGAAAGGTATTCTGCATTAAATCGCAATTTTTTAACTTACTACGCATGCGCCGAATTTAGTTGGGTTCTTTCGATGACAAAGAAAAATCTGCGAAGTGCGGAGTTCTTTGCATCGTTACCTTTTCTAACATACATTTCTCATAAAAGACTTAAAACCATCAAAACACTTTGTTCAATTATGAGGAAAAACAGTACAGATAGCGGGAGCATTGAGCAAATAAAATGAATGCTAAATTGAAGCCATGTTGTGTTAGCAAGTGCGCGCGCGAAAACTGTGATCGGCCACCTAAAGCTGGAAATAGCACTTTAAAACAAACAGTCTGAGAAAACAGTCCCTCAAACAAGGGGTACTGGTTGTTTGCTCCAAGTCACAGGCTTCCTAACCATCACATTACAATGCTTGGGAGGTTGGAGGGTGTAGTGGGCTATTAAAAAAAATCTGTTTCTGTCAAGGGTCAAGGGACATGGCAAGGAATAAGGTAGTAGTAGTACTTCTTGACAGGGATGACTACAGTAATTTTCGTAGTCCGTAGAAAAAACAAGTTTAGCCTTGAAAACTAATCAACTTTGAGAACCAACAAGAAATGAAGGACCTAGATGTGTAATATATATTTTAAATGACATTTCTCTGTGATTGGCCAGTTGTAAAATAAAAGTTTCTTGTTGTTTCTGTTAAACGTCTAGAGGTATAATAACTACCTTAGCAACCTCATTTTCTCGTACCATTCTACAAGTTACGGCGCTTTGTTTTCGATGTCAATTTATGGCCAGAATAAAGATGGAAAAAACCCGAGCCATAACTTACAGTATTGCCCTCGAGTTCGGTCAATAAGTATAGGAAATCGTATTAATGCGAGTGTATTTCGTGATTTATGAGAACGAGTGATGTTTTGAAAGTTACGGTGAGTGCAATTTGAGAACTTTTAAAACATCTCGAGTGACTATAAATCAAGAAATGCACGATCAAGTTCATTCGATTTTTTATATTTTATTATCTACTCAAGAAAATTACTCCATCACTTTGTTTCCATAGCAACTTCCGTACTGCATTCTGTAACCTATTTATGCATTCGTCATTGACCAATCAGAAACGCGATATTTTGTTGAGTATATAATAAGATGTATGTACATGTACTAGCATTTGTATCAAAAGGGGAAAACTTGGACTCTTGACGGTGCTATGGTAAAGATCTGGCCCTAGTTGTTCGAAGGTTGGATAGCGCTATCCACTGAATAACTCAATCGGTTTTGCTAGTGTTTATCCGCTGGATAGTGATCTATCCCGTGGATAGCGTTATCCACCTTTTGAACAACCGAAGCCAGTTTTGCTATCCCCAAACTGAAATGTATTGTAATGTTTTGTTCTGCAGTTACGATATTTCACAAAGAGAGCGGAAAAAATTGCTCTTCTTTTTGTTAACCAGAGCTTGAAGTCTTTGACTTGCTGACTTTACTTTCTGTTCATGGAAATAGATAAAAAATGATAATCAACCGCAGAGTGTGTAACATATAGTAGTTGGTATGATATCTGCAACGAGCTGCTGCTACAATGTGGGTTCTTTTTGTCTTTGACGAAAATTTTTTTTTTGCATCAATTTCGTTATTTTCGAACAGCTTAATTCCTTTAGCCCTTTTGAGAGAAATGTAAGTTCATTTTTTTGACAACGTACCAAAATTTCACGTACAAACTATAAAACCAGAGGTTGGGTCCGTGAAAATAAAACCAAGCTCATGCAAAGGTAAATAACCATGTTGTTTTCCGGGCAGGTGTCCCTTAGCGACAGGTAGACAAGTCAATATAACATATGTTAATTTACCGATTCGGTGTTTTGATCGTTGCTGCTCATTAAGGATGTTATTTTAAAGATATCCGTGCCTCGATTATGATCATTTCGTGAATCACGCATGGCGGCAGAAACCTTTTCGGAATGCGGGAACAGCGAGGATCAAGAGATCGCAAGGATTTTACGCTGGGCGTCGACAATGTAATATTTTCTTTTTATGTTTTCTGATTGCATTGTATTGTAAAGAAAAAAAGTTAGTCATGGGAAGTGCAATATTTGTATTGAATCCTGTCGTCTTTTTACGCCGTACCTCCTTCCATGCAATAAGAGGGTTTTTTATAGTGATCGAAAAGCCAAGCTTTAGTCCACTCGCTTTGTTTTGTTTTTTACCGTGTTGCGCTTTCATCTTTTAGTTTCAAAGTGTCCCCATCCTTGTTTGTAGTACATGTAACTTACCAAAATAGGCTGTAGATGTTGTTTCCGTATAAACGTTCGTTTTCACAATGTATGTTTTCCAAACCTATTTTTTTGTTAGATTATTTCGTGGTTTGTTGGGGGTTAAGATTGTCAGTTTGAATGTAGATGTACTAGTGCGCTTTCTCTAAATAATTATCGATTTTGTTAATGGGTATTTTACTTTATATTATGCGATGGCGCACAGGTCTGGTACAAAGTTGCTGTCATTTGTGCTATTTGCGTATATTGCAATGAAAATCATAGCGAATAGTTTGTTCGTAGAAACGAATTGTATAAATGCTCTACCATCTCCTGCAAAAAATTACCGCTGCGAAATGCGAGAAAGTGCTTTTAAATCAAAAGTCGTCATGATTCTATTAGTTTATCAGGTAAAACACAACAGGGTTTCACATTATACACTTCCAGCGTTAAAAGCTCACATTAAACTCAATGATCTCAATAGTTATCAGGTATTAGTAAGAGCTGGTATTCCACATGGCTTCGGCAGCAACTGTACGCTTTAATACGAAACTCTCAAAAAGAAGAGTGTAGAGGTTATTTGCATTTTTAGGAGTTTTATATATATATATATATATATTAAATTAAACTGGTTACCTGAAGCTGCAGGAAGACTGAATAATGCTCCAGAGTAGCCGTCATTATTCACCAAGTGATGTCTTAACTCAACGAGGTACTATTAGCTTTTCCAAAGAGTCCTCACATATACCATTGTCTCGCTCTGTAAACCCTGGCCTGATTCGTGTAGTTTGTATTTCCAGCGCTCGTTTTTCAAATCTCTCGTTGGATTGTAGATAAACCAGCATTTTCCTGCAGCCTTCTTTTTGCCGTCCCTTGTTTTCGAAGTGCAGATTTTTGCAGAGTCTGTCTTATCACTTTTAACATACACAAAGGGGTTTTAAATTACCGTCCTTTTTCTTGTTTGGCCTGTAGAGAGGGATACAGCTCTGAAGAAGCCGAAGATTTCGTCTTGAATTCCGATGAAGGAGATCTATATGCAAGGAGATTTTCGTTAGGTATAGTGAAACGATCCAACCTTTGTAATATGTAAACTGCTCTTTTCCGTAGGGGTCATTACACCGTTGATACTGATTAGAAAATTGTTGAAAGTGACGATCGTTGTCTGGGTGACATTCTATTGTTAACCTTAAAGTAATGGCAATCTCTTTTTTGTTCTTTTAAAATTGAAACTTTGCCATCTAATACTGCGCTTTACTTGTTTACAGGCCCTCTTCCAGACAGCGAAGGCGATCTCGACAACAAAGAGGTAAAATAACACCGTCTAAAAATAGACAGTCGTGTTTCCCTTGGAATGAAGGCAAATTGAAACGGTTCACTGTGGCATTAATCTCATTCAATTAAGGAATCCAAATAGCCTTCTTTGCATATTTAGATTTGAAATAATCCAAATTTAAGACAATGGTACAACACTTTCTATTGAACATATTGTTTTCACACCGTTTTTAATTTATTGTTTAATTGATTTTGAGAGTTTCGTGAATGACCAATGAAACGCCTATTAATGTGCATTTATTTCTGCTCGATGTTGCTATTCTGTGTATTGTGTTGTTAGAAACGATGATCTATATTGGTTACTGAGGAAATTTGAGCGGAATTTGTGAAACATCTTAAGTTTTGGCAACGATACATCAAACAATTAACAAACCATCACTCTGTCATCACTAATGAGTCGATAGCGGTTTCACATAAACTTTTTGCCGAATTATGTAAACCACATTTATTCAAATTGTTATTTCTACAATTTAATCAGCGACGATCTGCGAGCTAGGCCAATACGTCTTTTGTGTATTTTAATGTGTTGCTTGCTCATTTTGACATTTTCGTGTTAAAAATTACCAACGCGGTCCAACATTGAAGCCGAGCCGAGAGCAATATGTGAAGGAAGAACGCGCGATGACCAAACGTTTCGTCGACAGTCTTGGATTCGAGAAGGTTGCTCCTTGAGAGCCGTCTATTGGAACATTCCGCAAGATATCGTTCTAACTGAAGAGGCGTTATTCAGTATGAATTGTTTTGGAAATGACGGGTCCATAGACGAGTTTTATTTGGTGTTTCTGGACGGCAGATGGCGACGTTCGGTAAGGAGTCGTGACCTATGCCATATTGTGAGGATTCGGCGTCCTTTAGCTTTCCAGCTCTTGTTTATTTTTTGCCTCATATGAGGTCCTAAACAGGAGATGGAGCTCCGTTCAGCATGTGAGCATTATTTCGTGTTTAATTATCGTGTTACCTATCTGCGTAATTAACAAATGTGCGGTAGTAACTTTTATTCGTTGGTAATGTGTTGTTGCTATTAGCACAGGAAACCCAAAGCGTTCACGTTAGACAATATTCGGTGAAAGCTACACATTTCTGTTGAACCGAACAGCGGTAGAAGTATTGATATTTATATCGAAAACCGAAGACGACTTAAGAAGACGAATAATGATCGAATCGCTTTACTTGGCGAATTAATAACAAAATTTCCGACGGCGCTTATCATATTTGTGAATACTTATATTGTGGTACCTGTGATTATTTTTGTCCTTTTTGAATTGATGTGTTGCTCATCTGTTTATTCAGTCTCTTATCACCGCATGCAGTTAGCATTATAAGGCACGTTTTGTGAACATGTTCCAAATTTCCAATATCAAAATTCCTCGAAAATGGAAGATGCCTTCGCGCAACAGTCGTTTCAGGAAATCACACGACCTCGAAATCAAATGTAATAGGCTTTTAAAGTTCTTAAAATTATTAAAGGCAAGTCCAGTTCGAGAACGTCCAAAACATCACGAATATTGTATTGCCCTACGAGTAAAATTGCCTGTCGTCAGCTATAGTAAAAATCGTTGTCTAAATTTTATGAGGGAATGGGTTAACTCAGTCCTTATAGTAAAAGAAGATCGCGGTATATTTTTTTTTATTATTTACTCTGTATAATGTGAATAAAAGAAATAGCTGGCCGCAACAAAACTTTCTCGAGGAAATAAACTGCATGTATTCAGTTATAAAGAACTTTCATTCATCTACGGGAATCATACATCCAGATCGGAATTCTCTTGTTTGTATAATATTTTTGGCCCTTTTTTATGTTATATTTATCCTTCTTTTTGGCCCTATCTACCAACTCTCAGATTACTGATTAAGATATTGCCGGTATTTTTCATTTTCGGGTTGATTTTGCAGCATATATTTTTGTGCGCTTGGTTGTGGGAGCAACATATTGGGAGACAACAGAGTAGAAAGCGATTATGTTGCATTTGTATTGTTCACTCAGAGTGGAGTCATTTTATTTAGTGCATCATATGTATTTGGAAATTTAACTTAAGAAGGAAATAGATACAGCATGGACTTCAGTTTTAGGACATTAGGTTTAAAGATTATATTTAGATTTGGACTCAGTCTTCAAATAGTCAACGAAAGCGGTCGGATTAAATTATCTGCCAGCTGAATTTTCGTCATCAGGTTCTATCAATTACCGGAATACCCGTGATACTATTTCTTCGGAAGTGAAAGTTATTGAGTTATTCAATCATTGGCACTGTTTTGGTTGTAGGGGCTTGGAGAGCATGCCGAACCCTTGGACCTTCAAGAGTCTGGGTACTTCGCGTCTGAATCAATGAGTGTTATTCAAGATCCCCTATCTGAGCCCCTGGCCAGTCAGTACTTTGCCAACAGTCAAGGGGCACACGATGGGTCGAGAAGGGGTTCCCTTTCTGTCACAAGGTACTAGTGAATTGCTTTGTACCTCCCAAGCAATTGGATTCAGTTAAAAAAAAAGTTGTAGGATATTGTAATTTGCAAACTTTCTAATATACTTCAAGATAGCGGAATGAGCACAGAGGTGTTGTATTTGTAAGCGCGATGTTATGTAAATCCATAGAAATTAGCTGAGCATACAAGGCAAGTAAATATTTTCTCTTCTTTCTTTACTTTGCTCTCGCTCAGATCTCAAGTCTTTTGAATTGTCCATGATAGGCAGAGTTTACCTCGACTAAATTTAAATCCGTTAGAATCCGGGCGAATGAAAGATGCGCATGGCAAAAGAAACGACAGGTAGGCTGTAGAGTCAAAGCATTACGTTTTAAGTTGACAGAGATGTATTTTGTGTTCACAGCACTCGTCGCTTGTCGGTTACCTCAACCGTAGGTCAGCGGTCACGAAGCAACAGTCACCGAAGTGGTACTACCACATTGGACCTAGACTCACCCCCTCCACCTGAAGACGATGGCGACAACGATTTGTTGTCTTCCAGTTTACCGTCGCCTCAGACCTCCCCTGGAAATGTAAAATCTCCAAGGGCATCCTCCAGCCCGTTGCGTCGTGATGTGACGGGATCGCCGTCAGCTCCACGATATCAGGATAGTCGTTCCAGTGAAGTCAAAAGCAAACCTTCTCGTACGAACGCTAAAGCAACCCGTCCACTGCGGTCCGTATCTGATCACGATAGCTTGCGTGACGCTGAAATTGCAGGCGTACCCGATGAAACATTCCTACCTCGTGATCGTGCTCCAAGCAACCGTAGTTTACCGCGTGATTCGCATGTGTCTAAAAACGCGCGAAACAGAAGCAATAGTTACGATCCCTCCCGAGACTTGAATGGACTGTACGATGGGGACAGTGTGCCTAAGCATTCTCGGGTTTCTCATGGCCGTCCTCTGAGAGCGAGTGTTTCAGGTGACAGTCGTGTTTCAACACCCCTGTTTCTTCCAGATGGATCTGCAAGACCGAGAGACAGTCATCGAGGAGGCAAACGCCGGAACCCAACTATGGAATCCGAAAGAGGCTTCGATAGCGGATTCTTTGGCTCGGAGGGAAGTCGAATTTCCCGAGGAAACGAGTCGCCCGATATTCCGTTAACATTTAACCGCGAGAATAAACTGCGGAACGCTACACTGCTGGAGCAATCCGCTACAGAAACTGAAGATGATAGACTTCGTTCGACAATGCCCAAAATCATGCCAAAGTTAGTGCCGAGGAGTAGAGATCTTAGACGCCGGAGATCTTCTTTGCAGTCATTGTCTGAAAGCGAAGAAGATCGTGCTCTTGAAATAACGCATACGAAACCTCAGATACGCACCCCGTCATCCCAGCGGGATCGGAAAAGTCATCGGCACACTCAAACCCAGCCTACACCCAGATCGGAGAACGAGGATACCCGAAGACTTGACGACACTTCAAGACGGAACGCATCAACTCCGAGCTTGAATGACGACGGTGTTGGAGACAGATCAGGACAAAGTAGAGTTGCAGATCGTGGGTCAAGAACTCCACGTCACGAGGGACCAGCTAATGCACTAAAAAACACTGGTAAGAAATCTTGCGCGAGTTGATTAAAAATGCGATTTATTGTTTTTTGCTTTTACATCAGATAACATGCCCAGTTTATTTCAGTACCCTCCCAAGATCGACTTGTAATTAGGGCATCCACCTCTCTTGACCAAATATTGCCAGTTGATTTTGTTGGAAAGGAATGTCCCCAGTGATCTGGTTGATTTTGTTGTTGGACACTTGTGCAGCACTTTATAGAGTTGTCATGTCTTTCTAGCGTCGTAATTAGGTTACGCTAGCAAAACAAGTCCCTTAGATTTGGTTTTGGAGCAAGGATTAAATTACTGCATAGTATATACACTTCATAAATAGTTGCCTGATGTTCTTTTGTTTTAGTTGTAATGTCTTTCTAACCGCGGTAGAAAACCAAAAATGAGATTGGTAGGTCTAATTAAACGTAAGTCTCAAGCCCAGAACTCTACTGATTGGGAAGACCGTAAATCCAATCAAGTCTCATAAAGTTGAAGAAGATTAAATTCAACTTTGGTTTTGTTTTTCAAGAGAAGGGGAAACGAAACCAGAGTTCCGAAGAGAACCCTCGTGTACTCTGGAAAGTCTACAAGCTTTTTACTTTTCAAGTTAGATTCGCACTATATATCCAAAATCAACGTTACGAAAAACATTGTACCTAATACTAGTTTACATCTCAAACGTTTTTATTCGACAGAGAACCATTGAAAGTTTTGAACCCTTTGTGCGCTTGGTGATAAAGCGTGTTTTTTTTATAAATTTAAAAAGCATTTGTTTCGTCTTGGCTTGACACGTGTATGGTAAAAGATACTATGTACGAGACGCTAAGAACGAATTACACACAAGCAAGTGCATTTTAATTTTACAGAGAATGAGTTGTTTTGGTCACTGATTTAATCAAACAATTGTTTGGTTTATAGTAAGGGTGAAAAAATGCTAATTTCGGGCATTAAAGGTGAGCAATTTGTTCATTTTCGGGCTTATAATACTTTCAATATCGAAAGACAAAAAGGAAAAGTTAATTAAAAAATAATTGAAAACATTCTTGGAATGAGTGTACGAAAAGCGCCAAGATATCGGTGCGCCGAATTTACTTATTTTACATTAACGGAAAATATGCCCTGATGAATAAGTTATAGCGTGCGTTGTTGCGGTCAGTTTTCGTTATTATGTGTTGTTTTCGCCGTTGGATCTGTTTACTTGTAACAGCGTATTAATTGAAGAAATAATTCTCAAGGTGACAGGTGTTGTACCCACTAATTCTATCCAGCAATTGGTCATTGAGAGACTTGTGTGATTTCATCACTTTTGTGAACCGTGTGGAGACAGCGGAGCTTTGCATTTTGGTCAACCAGAGTTTTGATTCTCAAATGTGGCGCCTAGAATTTTAGATGCTTTGTAGTAGCTTCATCAAATATTACGGTATTGTGCTTGTTTTCGTGCAGTACTGATTTTTTTTAGTCCAATAACCTTCTGACCGTTTTTCAATCCATTTAGGAACTTCCCCATATTTAGAGACTGGTCGAGGAAGACACTGGTTTTTGTTTTTAGGTAGATAATTTACTGTATTTATTCCCTATTTAACCAATCAAAAACGATTCAATGCAACTGTAAGAATTCTCACAAGTGGATTTTAATTCGCGGCATTTGTTAGCGGGAATCCTTTCCTTCCATATTACCGGTACGTTTTCAAGTGGATATGTTTTTTATCCGTGAGGGTATGTTTCCTTTGAGGTTAATGCTTTTATGCAGGAGTCTTTTATAATATTCCGGTCTTGAGAGTTTACATTTGGATATTAATTAAACATAGCATATCTTTCAGGTTATGATATAAGTCGGCATTCAAGCAACCTAGGGTCATGTGCCGTTAAATTTTCTCTCTTTCGATTTCTATCGACCTAGTATCTCGTGCAGTTAGTTAAACTATAATCTTAGTTTTCGAAATAAGCTCTATTTAGTCACCGTGTTTCAAGCTTTCAAGTCGAAATGTAAGTCACACAAGTCGAAAATTGTTCGGAAAGACAGGAGCATTCCTTTACAGGTTGGTTTTATTTTAAGGAATCTACAATTTATCAATTGATGTCCCATTGATGAGCTGTAGACTATGGTATGAAGTACATGTATACCGCGCATCTGAGATCTTCAAGTGGTCGCCATTGAAATTACTTTATACGTTTTCGATTTAAATGTCCAATTTTCTTTTGATAACCTTGAATGAAACGAAGAACTTTACTCGTTTTGACCGATGTATTTTCGAAGAACTAACGTATCTAGCAGGGCTCGAAATTAACTTTTTTGCTCAGGAGCCAGCTGGCGACTTACGGAAGAAAAATTGTCGCCGGATCATATACTTTAGGCGCCAACAGACTTATGATAACATACATAAGAACATGATTTTAAATGTTACTTTGCATGCAAGGAAAGTCATAATTAAATAGCAAGAAAGAAACAGCACGAGAAAGACCTCTGAAGTCACCGTTGTTTTCAACTTTTACGACTTTAGTTTGGTGATGGTTTTCTTTTCGGTTATTTGAAATAGAGCGGAACGCAGAAGGTTCTAAGTCCGTGTTTTCCATAGCAAGGCAAACTTTATCCTTGCTTTTCAGCTCTTCAAAACGTAGTTATTGATTCTCCTACAGCTTGCGGGGCAAACAACTGACTTACTTCAATTGCTTGGCCTAGGCCCCCACACGACCACAATGCTCGTACCAGTATCCAAACGCGATAAAATAAAAAAGAATTTCAGTAACTTCAAGAATCAGAGGAACTTGCTTTCTTAAAGTATATTTTTCTACCGATATTTATCTTCATTTATTAATCGCCTTGTGAAGTCAATTTTGCACGTGTCCGCTTTCTAACTGAGATGACAAGTTCTCCAACCTACTGACGGTGGATTTATAAATTTTCAATTAAGCTTCTGGCTGAATCTTCCTCTTCCGCCCACAAAAAGTCACGTAATCCCCTAACTGATTCATTGCTTTCTCTGGAGGAAGCACATGGCCGCGATCCCGTTTAGTAGTAAACGCGGTGGTCGAAGCATCGAAGAATCGAGAAGAACATGTACTATTAATTAACGGTGTGTGAAACCGATTTTTTTCTAATATTTAGACATTACTTTAGTGGCGAAAGAAAGGTGTGTTCTAGCTACCAGTTCCGAATGATTTAATCATATGTTAAAGATTCAAAAACAAGAATTGTCTTGTGGTTATTCTTGGTTATGGGATAAAGCATGATTCGCCAGCTGGCGACCAGTTCTGAAAATTTGTATTTCACCGCCATTTTACTGTTTTTGCCAACAGACCAGCGACCTATGGATAAACAGAGCGTGCGCAGTTATCCTGGTGACCGTGATTCTCTGCGGTCTGACAGGCGATCCAGAAGAGGCGAAGATAGCAGTAGTGGGTACAGTGACAATGAAAGAAGATATCGTAGGTCAGTTGAGTGGCTTGGTTATTAAAGCGTGTGAAGGTTATGTTTGGTTTCTTATTGTTTTTATGAAAACTTAAAAGTGAAAGCCAGTTTAAATTATTATCTTTTTAAGCCTTCGAATGCCGTTTAGAATCAGGCGTGCAATATTTGTTCTCAGGCTTGTTTAAATTGTTTGAGTTTGATATGTTTAATTTTGTTATTATTATTATTTTTTAGCGAACCTAGTAAGTTCACTTTCTTAAGCATGGTTCAAAATTTATCTCTATTGCTTCGTTGCTGATTAAAAGCAAAGCAAGATTTTTAACGTCCTGCCACCGGCTTAGACCACCAGTTTAAGATACACTTGGCTGGCTATTTCATTATCTTATTATCTTGTAGCCGTAAGCGGAATTACGATAAGAAATGAGATGAATGAAATAATGGATACGTAGAAAAGTAGAAAACTATATACTTGTTTAGATTAAAAGCTGTAAAACTGTACAAATTTTATAAATATGTTTTTTAAATACGTATCTAGGCACATCACGCTCTAGTGTAGAAAACTGAGACATTGGGTGCGTTGGTCTTACACTTAGACTGTGCAAAAGTTCTTGTAGCCCTCAGGGAATAAGCTGGTGTATGCCCTTCGGTTACCATAGCATGTAATGTGTGCTCTGCGTTTGCGCAAATCTCGTCAAAAAAGCCCGTTGGCGATATCTTCGCAGCGATCGTGCAATGTTGAGAGACCCGATGCTTCTAACACATGGTTATAGGAAAGAGATGGATAAAATGATGCACATTGCGCGGCGTGTTTTTGCAACTTCTGTGTCGTCCGCAAGGTCCTTAGGTAGCGCGCGATGCAAGGGACGTGAAAAAGAATAGGGACGTATAGGTGTGCGACGGTGACATCGTCGAAACGCCATCTCAAAATATAACTCTACACTATCGTAAGTCATTCGCGATTTTCCATCCTCGTTTACGTCGTACAAAATTAGCGAATATAAATTGGTACAAACGGTTGCGGATTGCCGGAAGAAAAGAGTATTGAAGGTTGACATATGCATGCTCACGTTGTCGTGTGCACTTCAAATTTGATTATTTCACGTCGTTGTCATGAAAAGTATCGCAAGAATATGTTCTAGAATACGTTCCGCGTGTGCATCACCGTTATTTATTTATTTTTTAACCAATAACGTTATTGTTTTGTGGCGTTCTCGCCGTCGCCGTCATCGTTTCTTAAGCTCCCTAATAAGTTCACTTGGCGCTAGTAAGATCTCTTGACCTGTTTCGGGAAGTGCAGTCGCGACGAAGTCTTCTTTACTAGATCTTAAATGTCTACATGTTTAAATTTTTACAGAGATCCTGCCGACAAGCTGAGAGATGAATTGCAAAACTTGAGAGCCCAGCTACAACAAGACGCAAACTCTCGTGGGATGCAGACTCAAATGTACGAAGACCTCCGTCGACGACACGACGATCTCGAACGAGAAATGGCTCGACGAGGAACTGAGCAGCAGATGGCTAACATGTACGACAATCTGCAGAAAAAATATGATGCTCTGGCCAATGAAATGTCGCGGAGTAGAGAAAATGAGAAGAGCACCTCTTGGATCGATGATCTTCGGCATCGCATAGAGGGACTCTCGAGGGACATCGGGGAGTTGAAACAAAGGGAAAACGACAGACCCCCCGTGCCCTCCCCTGTCCCTGCTCCTGTTCCTGTTCCGGCCCCTCCGCCTCCCTCACCCGCACCTCAGGTTTCAGTTCCGCCACCTTCAGCCACTCAAACGCCCGACGTTTTTCTGATGCACTTTTTGTGCCCGTTTTGTGGAGATGCTGGGTCGCATAGCCACGGAAGTTATTTCTATCCTGGCTACTCGGGAACTGTTCAAGGATCCCCTGAAGCTACCACAGGGACCTCTTCTCCTCGCCGTCGTCTTCGTAATACCCAAACACAGACATCTTACATTCCCCAAGTTACAACAACTTTCGTTCGTCATCCATCTACACCAGTGGCGGCCTCTACGCCGTACGCTCCCTACTACCACAAGTAAGTTACATTGCCGTACTGCAAGACTGGCCCAAGGAATAGCATTTGACATAGTAATGAGAGTGATCATCCTGCCATTTAGCTGGGCAATTTAAGCAATAGTCTCTTATAGGCACCTGAATTTTTCTGAGAGAAGTGATCCTCGCAATTAGCTGGACAATTTAAGAAACTGTAACCCTCACTTCCTGAAGTTTTGAGGTTTCTGTAAGAGACGATTGCGTGAATTGGCCAGCTAAGTGCGCGCGAGGATCACTTCTCCTTCGTATTTAACCAACACTTTGCGGTGAAATCAGTACTATTTAACCGAGTGATTGAGAGCTTACCTACAGGACAATAGTGAGATCGCATTTGAGGCTACAGACAGAAGACCCCCGGCCAATATTTACGTTTTTGCAAAAATCGAACTTATATGTTGGCTTAGTTTGCCTGTTGTGTTAATATAATGTACAGCTATCAAGCAATTAAAAAAAAAAGCTTTAATTACAAGCAGAAGCCTGCCGTTTGCCATTTCACTTGTGGCGATGCTAAATCTCTCCATCAACTTTGAATACCAATCTCTCGGGCTTGCTTTTCGTTTCGATAGAAATGATAGATTTCGATAGTAGACCACAGAGGCGGAAAGTTAGCAGCAGTCTGGTTGTACTGATGTGATGTCGTCGTTTTCCAGAAATAAAGGCAATTCTTTTCTGTGGTAGTTTATTTTTTGGTACTGCTCTACTCAGTCCCCTTTATCAATTATGGGAGCTATCTCTCTCGACTTACGTGCCTTTTTTGATTTTCGTTTTTCTTTTACATCTCACTTCGCTCCAAATTTGCGTCCTTTAACCTTATCTTTTTTTGCTTTTAGTGTTGTTTCACCGCCCGTTCATCACCATACTCACACATACCCCGGAGTAGCAACCGCATCCCCGGTGCTTCCCACAGCAACTATGGTAACTCCAGGAGTCCCTGTAGTAAACTCCGGAGGGTTAATCGACACATCTACCGTACATCATATCCATCATATACCCGGAAGGAAATCAAAGTCCCGGCGGGATCGGGACATTTCAGATAGCGAGGAATCTGACAGTGACGAGGGGTATCCTGCCCCTAGGAGGTACAATACCAGCATACATGTTTTTTGTATCCTCGTTTGATGCGATTTTTTTATGTTAATTGCGTTGATTGATTTTCATATTTCCCTCTTTTCCTGTCTCTGTTGGCACTCGGAACGTTGGGCCCTAATGAGAATCTCATTATTTGTAACAGGCATACAAGAGTTCGAAGTAATACAGGCAACCGTAGCAACTGGGGAGGATCTCAGGGGGATGAGGTAAGAGTTCAGTTTAATTATATATAATTTGCTTTCAATTCAGTGTTAAAGGTATTCTGTTTGTCCTCCTGCAATGCAGCGAGTTCTATGCCAATGACCACATGTAGTTGCAAGGCTGTTTTGATATTTTGGGGTTATTATAGAATTCCACACTTTTCCTTTAGACATTCCGTACAAACGTTTCATATGCGAAGTTACTGTTGTACCGAGCGACTATAGTAAATGAAGTTAAAGTATGGAAAAAAAATTCCTATGTGTTTTACCCCTATTTAACTCTAACCTTTCATTGAGTGGTTTTCACTTGTCGCATAGCCAAAGTTATTCTATGTAATGAACCAATTGAAATATGCGGAAATATTAAATGAGCCAGTCATGCTGCATAGGAAATATATGAGCACGAGGCGCTATGCGCACGAAAATACTGTCACGTTTGGTTAGTAATCGCCTCTGATTGGCCGAAAACGTGGTGCGAATGATTTAACCCAATAGACTATCTTACAGTCGTAGCTAGTTTACGTGGGCTAAGAATGGAAGCGAGGCTGCCGGTGACCCTGCTTTGATAGATACCTTTGTGCGTTTCTAATGTTAAGGTAGACTAATACTTAAAATTACAGCACAATTTACATGATAAAAGCAGCGAGGTCTGTATCAATACAAGGTCACCGGCCTCCTCGCAGGCATTGATAGGCAAGGTCACTGAGCAAACAACTGTAAAATGGCCTATTGCTAAGGGAAATAATTTTAAAGTAAATCAAAGTCAAATAGTTTTAGCTGCAGATTGTGACGACTCTTGCTAAGAATGGTAATCGCAAAGGGAGCCTGAAAACGCCAAGCTTGAACAGGAATCGGACCCACGTTCTTGTATTCTTTCGCTGCACTGATCTACCATCTGAAATATCAAGCCATCTGGTACTTGTTCAGTTGCCAGTTCTCCCATCATGACGAGAATCAAGCGCCTTGAATCTTTGCACATTCGATGTAGCTTTGCTCGTCCTTTTGACTTTTGTTTTAGGAGTTGTGCCTTCCGGCTTTTGAGGTTGGTTTTTCACTACAAAAAACAGCTTTTCTAGCTGCCAATAGGCGCCGTATCTACAGTTACAACCTTCCCCAATTTCCCCTTCCCCTTTTAATGTTAACTATTTAAGATTTCAGCAACGTTTTGTCTTACTAGCAACACTGATAACGGGGGAAGGGGGGCTGCAATGTAGGAGAGAATAGGTAAATCAATAACGCCCCAAGAAGGTGAATTGTCTGCACTAATTTTTAACTTGTTGTAGCGACGCAAGCACAAGCATAAGTAGCTTATGTTAGTGAAAACGAACCTCTACATAAGCATCAAAATCAACTACGGCATCCGCCATTTTTTAGTCAAATGCTCAGACGCGGGGAATCTGGAACGAGTGATTTAATTGACCAGATTTAGCAAATTTCCTTGTGCGTATGCTGTGTTTCGTTTTCACACGACGCAAGCGAACTCAAGCACAAGGAAAAGGATCTTTGCACTTGTGCTTATGCTTGCGTCAACCCCGTTTTCACGCTGAAATAATCGCTCTCAAGCTTGCGCTTTTGCTTGCGTCGCTAGTAAAAACCAGGCTTTACGTTCACTGAAATCACCATAATTTTAATTTTTTTTTCTATTTTAGCTCGAAAGCTATCGACTCCACCAGTCACTTGACGTAGCCAACAGAGCCGCCAGGAAAATGCAACAACTCTCGAAACGAATGCTGAGCAACATAACCACTGACCTGATACGATCTGGCAACAGATAACCTCCACTGAGGATACAGATTGTTTGCATTATGATACAAAAGCTACCTTAACTAAGTTCGGCGTGTAATTCTTCTATGTGCATATTTCACCTTTCAATGTTGGAATCGTGATGTCGACGAGAAATTTTTAATGCTACAATTGAAATATTTAAGTCGTTGACCTGTTCCCTGCACTAGTTTATTCAAGATGGCAGGTGAAGAAAACTCACATTTTCCTCAGCAAAAGAAAGTGTGTGTTGCAAGGAAAGAGATGTATTGGCTATTTAAAACGTATTTTAATCACAAGGTAGCACTGTGTCATTTCACAAACCCGAGGTTTTACAACTTTCAGATGTTTAAGTGAAGATTGGCTTGTATAGTTTTTATCTCACCGCAAGACTGGTCATAAAATATTGTACAAAGCTCATTTCTATGCAAGGACAAATTTATATATGTAAAATTCTTTTTATCCAAAGTTACCTTTCACTCTATTTAATTTATTCTTTCAAATTATCCGTAGTGACGAAGCCATAAATTTTGTAATCAAGAAAGATACATCATACGTGTGTTGATTTTATTGTTAACGAAATGAGTTACAAGTGGTTTGTCGTAGCAGGGCGACGCTCGTCCTTGCGATAGAGCGTGCATTTCCTTCGTGGGAAGAAGGGCCGGAGCACGTGCATTAAAAATTCGCCCGTAGGGACTGGGTTGAGCCCTACCCAGTTCCTTACATCCACCTCATTCCAAAATGGCCGCCATTTTAGTATTCTCTTGTTTCCGTGCAAATCCCAATTATACCAGTATAATTGCCAGTATAATTGAAATTATATAAACAAACGAAGTGAGAAACATATGAGAACACATCGGGTAGAATTGCGCTTATTTGAGCTTCGAACCACTTTTTAACGCTACAAATGCGTGTCCCTAGCAGGGACAGATTAAACATTAGAAATGACGTAATCCCATGGTGCCCCTGTATGAGCACATGGTCCCATGATCCTCCGCATCCTCTAAACGCTGTGTGAGAAAGCAGAGATTATTTTTTGAGGGGTGGGACTCGTATATTTCTCACTTCGTTTGTTTATACTGGCAGGCCGCTTCGCGGCCCTAGTATAATTGGGATTATATAACACAAACTCCGTTCGAAATATATGAGAAGACATCAGGAAGAGTTTAACGCCTGGGCACGTAGTGTGCTAAGCAGGGGTCGGGTATGACAACGTGAAAATAAAAAATCAAACAAAACGAAAAAACGGCATGCTTATAATTGGATTTAAACACGGGCTTGTAATAAAACTTTTGAAAGGTACTAACGCGGCACAAATCCGCCATCTTCATGATGTCCTCAAGTGGGACGTTGCCGTTCATGGCTGCAGTTGTAGATGCACCTCGAACTGAGTGCGCCTTAAACACTTCTGTATCGATACCAGCATTTGTCAAGCCTGTGCGGAGCCAGCGGCTAAGAGTGGGTGACGAGATCGGTTTATGAGGCTTGACATAAGAAATGAACAAAGGGTCTTGCTTGGACGGTGGAAATACGGGGAGTACTTCTCGAGCAGCCTTAATATGATGACGCAAAGTGTCAACGGGGCAAAGTCTCTTATTGTGAGGCTAGGGAGCGGCGTTTTCTAGCCGTCGTCAGAGTGAAGGAAACTCCTTCTGGGGCTACACGGCAATACCGAAGGTCGAGGTTCGAAGGAGAAGGGGCTCGCTCAGGACAGGAAAGGGCAAAAAACATAGCCAATTTGATGGATACGAGTTTTAAGGTCAGTAGCTTGACTGATCCAAGGTGGGCCAAATACTTGGTAACCAGGTGCACATCCCATCTTGGCTTTGGGGGACGCATATTAATCATTCCCCTCAAGAGTTGAACGACTACAGGATTTTGGCCGACAGGGTGGCTATCAATCTTAAGGTGAGCAGATGAAATGCGCGACCGAGCCACATTAACTGACCGATAAGCAGCGGCATTATTAAAACGAGCAGTCAGGAACGGAAGGACATCGCTCAGGGATGCTAAAATCGGATTAACTTTCCGTTTACAACACCAGCGACACCATATTCTCCAGGATAACTGGTAGGTTTTATGTGTGGATTGGAAAGTGGCTGACAGGAGTATTTTGGTAACGTCCTCTGAAAAGCCTTCTGCTTGGCGATTTTCCCTGATATGCGATAAACGGCTAGGTGGAGCCTGGGGTACATCGGGTGTACACGTTGAGGGAGAGCAGGGTCTCTTAGGAGGTGCTTGGAGTTGGGGATCATTACAGGGTTGTCCGTTAGGAGAGCCAGAAGGGCTGGTCACCAAGGCTGTGCCTGCCACACTGGCGCCACTAAGACCACATCCGCTTTGTCCTGGAATACCTTTCTCAGGACTGCTGAAATCAGACTGAACGGTGGAAAGGCGTAGCTTTATAGAGAGGGACCCAGTCCAGGGTCATCGCGTCCGTGTAGGTAGCGCCTGAGTCTGGTTTCCAGCTGGCATGCATATTGTGGGAAAAGAGCGGTTAGGCGTGAGGAACACAGGTCTATGGTGCACCTTCTGATGAAGGGCTGAATCATTTGAAGGTCTATTTGCCATTCGCTGGAGTCGGAAAACTCTCTGGATTCTCTGTCCGCCAAGGTGTTGAGTTTGCCTGGTAGATGTTGAGCAGTGAGCAGAATTGACCTTTGAATGCACCACTGCCATAGGTCTAGAGTTAGACTGACAAGCTGAGGGGAACGGGTTCCCCCTTTGTTGTTTATGTAGGTTGCGTTGTCCATGCGAAGGCAGACAGAGATGTTGGACTGGTCTTTGAGAAAGGCTTTGGTGGCAGGAAAGGCAGCTTTTAGTTCCAGAATCTTTATGTGGCTTTCGGCTTCCAAGGGAGACCAACGCCCGTTTGCGGTTGAGCCCTTACTGCATGCACCCCAGCCCGAGTTGGACGCGTCGGACATTATGTACAAGTCTGGGGCAAGGGGGTTGATTGGACTCCCATTTACAGTTACTACATTCCGTTTCCACCATTGTAATTCTGTCTGTGCATTGATGTTGAGGGTCATGAGGGTCTCGTAATTGTATTGAGCGGCTTGGAGAGATTTTATGAGCTGTATTTGAAGGTACCTGTAGTGGAGGGGGGCCTGCCAGATAGCCGGGCGAGCCGACACCAGTGTCCCGACAAGGCTTGCCACCTCGCGGGCTGATGGGGTGTAGTTGGAATGGATCTGGCGACATTTGTTTTGTATTATATGTTTCCATCTAAGAATTGGTTGAGTCTTGGTTTGAGAGTCCCTTGTGAGGACGAAAGGGCCGAAAGTTTTTTGAACGGGAAACGGAAATTTCCTCTTTATTAATGTTATCGAGACCTTTCTTCCTTCGCAAAACTGACATTTGATGATTAGTTGAACCAATCAAGCACAATGTATGCTCAACTATGCTCTTAATGTCCTCCATGGGGACTTGGCGTCCTGATGCTAGGGCATCATGTAAGGAGCAGAGGGGTCCTGTTGAATTTAGGAAGGCCCCTTGGACCACAGCCATCTCCTTATTATGATCTTGCACGTGTTTCTTAGTTTGGGGAGGGCTGATTTGATTTACAATAGAAGGATCTAATGTAGGAGTACTCAAGCAATCTACTGATGGAATATTGTAAGCATCAAGAATTTCGCAAAGCTGGTCATAACTGAGTTTCCTGCGAAATTGTTTCTCTGAGAAAGCTGATAATTCCTTTTGCGGTTGCCACGAAGATTGGCCAGAGTCCGTATCGTACAACAAAGTTGTGGAGTTGTCGGCCACTTCGTTTGGTTGAGCCTGTTCGAGAGACCGACAGGCATTTGCCGCGTGTGATGGCCTAGTGTCCGTGTATGATGGCTTAATAGCCTTGTGTGAGTGCTTAACAGCCTGGTGTTCGGGCTCAGTAGGCCATGATATACAGTCATAGTTCAATTCAGTATCAGAGTCAACCAAAACAGAAATTTGGTTTGGGGTGAGATGGCGGGAAAATTCCTCGAGGTTCCTTGAAGCGAGATTCGATGATGGGTATTTGTCTTCGCCATGTCTGTCTGGATTTGCTGAAGAGAAGAAAGAATCGAAGCCAAAGTATTTCCGTCCGTTACAGAGAAGGATCAGGAGTTTTACGTCTTTTAGGCGGACTCCTGCTCGCTGATCGTTCATGACGGCGAGAAGGCGAAGGCGATTGATGTGACCGTTTTCGACGAGGCATTTTTTTTTACGATCGAAAAAACTCCACTTCAGTTTGAAATCTCTCGCCTCGGGGGCGTCCAGATTATAGCTGAAACTAAAGTAAAGCGACAAAGTATGCTGTAAATTGTACTTACCTGTTTGTGGTTTCGCAGCACAGTAGAAAAAGATGCGGAGGATCATGGGACCATGTGCTCATACAGGGGCACCATGGGATAACGTCATTTCTAATTTTCAATTTGTCCCTGCTAGGGACAGGCCTTTGTAGCATTAAAAAGTGGTTCGAAGCACAAATAAGCGGAATTCTACCTGATGTCTTCTCATATATTTCGAACGGAGTTTGTGTTATATAATTGGCCCTTATGGCCTCGATTCAAAAGAATATTTAACCTTGAACTAGGCCATACGGGCCAAATCGCATGGAAACAAAAGAATACTAAAATGGCGGTCATTTTGGAATAAGGTGTATTCATCGAACTGACGTTAGCAGGCCACAAGTGAAATGACCGCGGCCATATTTTGTGCCCCTGAACAAGGGAAGACGTCCAAGTTGGTGTCAATCTGATAGCCTATAAATTTAGCTTTATTACTATGCAACTGTAATGTTCATTTGTTTCGCTGAAATTTACATGACTGCTAATCCAACGATTCAGCCCGCTGTTCATTACCATAACCGTGTGGACCGGTTTTGACCGGAGGCAGTGCGGCCCAGTGGTTTGGGGGCTTGCCTTGAAACCTGGAGATCTCGGGTTCAAGACCTTTTCTGATCACTCGTTGAATTTGATTCTGGTAGTCCCTAGTTCAACTCAGCATCCAACTGGTTTGCCTCCGGCCAGTTGGGAGGGATTCTTAGCAGTTGTTGTTGTGTTCTGTCGCTTCGTTAATTGTGTTTCAATGGCCCTGACAGGTCTCTATGGGAAGTGGACAATTAAGTATGTATTGTAATTTTTCTGTTCCCTGACGAGAGAAAGAGAGGGGCTCTGGAAACGAGATAGATAAACATCATAGGAGAGACTTCGTAAATCAAGACACACACGATGCAGTCAAATCTTCTTTTTTCTATTCGAGTCCTGAGCAGTTTCAAGCACGTCATGTTTAAAGTGCCCCTGTGATAAAAAAAAACACTTCCTTTTTTCCTTCAGATTTTGAAAGTGTGTTTGCTTAACACCTGACTGGCAAAATTTTGAGCTTTGATTTTTATCCAAAGGCCGTTTACTTTTAGTGTAAGTTTTGGATTTCACGGTCCGCCATTGCTCACGTTCAAAACTGACCGATTGGACCTTAGACGGTTGGATCCAGGGAAAAGTGATGACAGAGGATCACTAGCTTAAAATTTCAGCGTGTGAACGCAGCTTATTATATATGCAAAGCGTGAGTTTAAAAGTCTGAAAGCCCAAAACCCCCGTGCTGCATATTAATTCTGCGGCGTACACACGTATTGCATTCTTAAACTATTGAGCCTTTGACGTCATTTTCTCCTCGATCCAGCTCTCTCAAGAACATAATGTTGGTAATGGCGGACCATTAAATAGGAAAATTACAGTTCTTCCTGGCCTGCTTGCGCTCTTTGTGATGCACCTGCAATATTTCTCGTACTGCCCACATTTATTTGGAAATAGATGGCATTCTGCTTCGAATTACAAAATAGCTGCCTGGTTTTTAAACAGAGTTCGTAATATTGATTCTCAAGTTAATGTTAGTTTATTTCAACATGTTCAATTTTTTTTTGTCTAACCGATTTTGTTGCATGATGTTTTGTAATCTATCTTTTTGACCGTGACGTGTTTTATTTAGTTTTTTAAATTGTAAACAGCGTAAGCTCTCCTGATGCTCACACTGCTCTTAGAGGAAATGCTGAAATAAATATTGTTTAATATATAAAAACAAAAATTATTTTCATAATTTATTTTCATTAAATTTCATTTTATCCCGCATTTTCTCCCCAAAGAAATGTGATCCCAGCCGCCACAACGGCAACAATGATTCCAGCTACAGTACCTGTGGAAAAAGAAAAGAGAACTTAAACGGGGAACGAGAACGTAAGGCAGTTGATAATGAATGAAACTATTAAAGGGTACGTTCGATTGACCCTATTCCGGAATAAGAGATCGGAGAGTGTTTGTTGCTTGCAGCCCTGCTGAAGCTTGTAATGTTTCAGGCTTCGTTAACGTTTTGTTCTGAAACTTTCCTCGAAAACCTTTCCCCACTGAACGCGCTTCGCAACTATGGCGATCGATGAGGAAAACTACTTCGTGTAAGAAAAGATCAGAGTCACCCTGCTGCTCCTCTTCGCTCATTTTTTTGTGGCCAATCAGAAGCAGGGAATTCGAACGCTTCTGGAATTGGTTCGTTAAGAGAGAGTGCCCAGGGGCTCTTCCCTTTCTTGTAGTAAACTTTCACCACGAACATTATGTCGTACCGACTAGCTGCCCCTGGGTCTCCGACGATGGTTTGGAGCCAGGCACAGGCTATTCCCGGTGCTGACCCAGAGAACTGCGGGCACAAGAATTCATTTCGTGAAAGGAAGCGATCAATAGTAGCTCGCAGACGTATTACCGGTTATGATATCGGCGGCAGGAAACAAAATGTGCTTGCAATGCAAAGCATAGCCGGCTGGTGGGGTTCGGGTTTCCTAGAACCTCTTTTCTTCCACGCCATCTCCCTCCTCTAGCTTTCTGCGCGCCACAGAAACCCCCAAAATAAACCTTTTCGAATGAACACTGCTTACAAACCGCTGCGTAGTTCTTGGCCAAGAGAAGTAAAGTAAATCAAACAACGACAAACCGATTACACGCTTCCCGAGTCCTTGTTGATTCGTTTCCTTTTCTGTTGCTTCTTCTTTACTCCCATCCTTTTCCCTTTCTGCCATTAAACTCGTTAATATATGCACGTCTGGAAAGAGGACAAAGGAAGCAAGTTGGATGCTATGACCAAAAAAATCAATTATTCTTTTTCTTTGGATTACTAAACGCTAAGTGATCCAAATTCCTTGATTTAAAAAAAAACACCTGTCTATTTTAACTGGAATTTCCTATTTAATGGTCCGCCATTACCAACTTTGACATTGTGACAGAGCTGGATGCTATAGTTTAAGAATGCAATGTGTGTGTACGCGGCTGAATTAACATGCAGCACGGGAGTTTCAGGCTTTGAGACTTTTAAACTAGAGTTTTGCACTAGCTGCTTTTACACACTTAAGCTAGTGAGTAAAAGGTCTCGAAAGCATCAACAAAATTAAAGAGCACATTTTCCTTTCTCACCCCGACACAATTCCATTGTTATTTCAGAACTAAGCCAAATTTGTGCTTACTAAGTAAATAAGAAGCACGATATAACTTTATCGAATGGAACTAACTTTTTTTTTATAGATAATGTACCTGGGAGTTCCTCTTTACATTCAAAGTCTTCTTCCTTTGGTTCAACATCTAGAAGATCTTTCATTCTTTCTAGTGATTCCTGGCAAAGGCAAGTAAAAATATTCCTGTTTCGTGGTCTGGAGACCTGCAGTTGCTTATTCTTCAAACACATTTCAAAGACAAAAACTTGAATAAAGAGTTTTGTGACTGTTTAGATATTATGAACTGCCGCCGGTTAGGAAGTTATAGATCAAATTCCTTTGATTAAGCAAAAGGACAAAGGGAAAAGAGGAAGAAGAAAATAAAGGCAGAGCATCGGGCTACAGAGCAAAAACCACAGTTGGACCAACACTTGTCTTTATGTTCCGAATGATATCAGTTTAATTCCGACTGTATTTCTCGGATAACGACAGCAACTCTAAATAACCCCTCCCCCCGAACAATGTTAAGGTTGAGTCTCCGGTCAAACACTTAATTGAGAAAAATGTTAGACAACGTATGATCTTCCAAAGTGTTTGTGGGTGGGAATTAGAGTTACATGTTATGTACCTTGCAAGTAATCTACCAAAAAAAGAGTGAAAAGGGCTGTGTCCACAGACGTTTTGGCACAGTCCTGGCTAAAACGATGTAAACAGTAGACATTCGTCGCCAGCACTGATGGCAGTCTTAGAGAGGCCCACCGACAGCCTCGCCACTGAGTTTAGGAAATGGCGCTTTGTGAAATGTACATTTCATTTCTTTTTCCTACGAGAGGGATTTCAGGGTAATTAAAAGTCACCTTCACAGTTTCGTCTCTGAACACGTAGTCACACACTGTAACAGGGCCGACACCAAGAGGAAAGAACACTCTCTGAGGGCACGTCCAGGTGGAAGCTGAAGAGGTTTCTGCGAATGAATAAGAGAGAACGTCGGTGGTTTCAAACTTTTTTAACAAAGAACCTTTAGGAGTTATCGTCCAAACGGGTGCAAGGAGCATGGTCACCCTATTTTGGCCTTACTCCACAAAGTACTATACAAATAAAAGATATAATACTAGTAATATCGGCATAGTTTCGTTAGCACTAACAATAGCAGTGCGCTCCTGGTAAATTTTCGTCGCCTCCAACTGAGGATGGAAAGGATCGAAAACTGATTACATTTTGAAAAAGTTGGCCAGCGAAGTTTGGACATGATGCTACAAGAATAACAATGATATAGCTCCATCTTGTTAAATACATTTGATGCCTTCTCCTTGATTTGTCAGGAACGTTACAGATGAGAAGGTATTGTGTTCGAACAAACTAAGAAAAAAACAGACGAACCGTTTTCTGTTTTCTCGTCCTGGTTATCCATTATGTCGTCACACAAGACTTCGAGACGAGACAAGAAACTTCGAATGACGTCGTACTTCAAGGCCTAAAAGAAAGATATCTTCAAAACTAAGAAAAAATACCGCACAATTTATTTCCTCCATACAAAATGGCGAACTAGATTCAAGGTGACTCGATCTCTGAGATACATGTATACTAACTCGTCCACAAAAGAGAGCAACATGACTTAAGGCGTTTGCAGTACCTTTTTCAAACTACCCCAATTGAAATCATGGGGAAGAACTAACTATCCAAAATTTCCCAAAATTACATGACTAGATGTGGTGAGGGGTGATGCAAATATGCCACTAAACTAGGCCCTTCTTGTAAGCTAAGACAACCAGACTGAAAATTTTTCAGAACAAAGTCACGCGGCTCCTGTTAGAAATGATTGAAGTTGTCGTGCAGCCCTTCAATGCTGGTTTGCACCAGCAACGACGTCACCTACTGTAAAGCGTTATGATTGATTGAAAATCAAACATGGGGATGATCGTAAGCCGATCCCATCCTCATCCAAGGCTACATCTTTGTTGAAAGCACATGAAAAACTGACAGCCAGAGTCACCTATTCTATTTTCTTACTATTCCTCTTACTGTGGTGCTACGACTGGTTGAGTTTTTTCAGCTTAGAAACATTTCCATTCCAACTACATGACTTCATGGCTTGTACATGTAAAGAGTTATGATCAGAACTAGGTCCTCTTTGGAGAGGAGAGCATTTCAGTTTGCGAGACCTCAGCATGGTTCCGAACTAAACAAGCTGTTTGTTTTCGAAATGAGAAATTTGATCTTGTTACTTTTCTCATTGAACTCTGTACCTGTATTGCCTCCTTTACGGTAGCTTTTTGATGAACATAAGCTCGACAACACAATGATCCACTCATTGACAGGGAGTGCACTGTTTCTATCTTTTCAATCTTCCCAGGAGCACAGAACTAAAGAAAAAAATTGACAATAAGGATGTAGATGGGAACAATATTCTTTGTACACGACTTTTGCCTCTGATTAGCATTTCCTAATAGATACAGTGTAAGGCAAAAAAATCAGCATTAAATATTGAAAGTACAATGTCATAGTAAGCTCGCTTAACCTGATATTTCAGATAACCTAAAGTATGAGGACCGTTGCTTTATAAAACACGAATTTTTTATAAGAAAGTATGGGCTCAATAGACCTTAATTTAATACTTTAGCAATCTTCAATAGCCAACAATTCCCTGATTACCGAAACCAAAGAGCTTAAACTTGAGGCGATGGCCAAGTTTAACCAGGTTCTTTGAACTTTCAAAGCCAATTTCTGGTAACCTTCTGTGAGTGTGTTAACCATGATGAACTTAACGCTGACATACGCCGTTTAAAATGGAGGAAAGCTTTCTCTTTATAGTTGAGTGATGAAGGCAAATTAGCAATTGATCCGGCGGTGATTGCTCAAAATTTTGGAGATGATTTTGGTAATCAACTGAACAGGACAACAAAGTTGACCAAACCGTGACTTTCTCGAATGCGTTTCGCACATGTCTGCTTATATTGGCTAGAAATAGTGCTTTTAAAAATGATTTGGGTCTACTGTACGACTGTATATCTTCCCTTAACATAAAAGCAAAGAGAAAAACCTTATTTATAGACGGTAGTGTTAAATTAGATGGTAAACTTTTGGGGCTAAGTATATAAAATTGCAATGAAAATGATGATGGCATCTACATGAAAATCCTGCTCGACCAATAGACTTTTTTGCAGATACGGCGGCCATTTTGATTTCTATTGTTTCGAAAGACATTATGGTGGTGCTCAGGGGGACAAATTAATATGTATTTGCCCCTTGGGCATCCCATAATGTAGCTATTTGAAACAATAGAAATCAAAATGGCCGCCGTATCTGCAAAAAGGTCTATTGCTTGGGATTCAGCAGTTTTAATTAAGTGTAGCCTCTAGTTTTGCAACGTTCATGCTTTACGCTGCTGTGCTGCTCAATAAATCAAAACAAACAAACAAACAAACAAACAATGTGGATTGTTTGCTGATATTACACTGTACCTCTTCAGAGAAAATATCAATCCTAAACGTCTGTGTGGCTTTTAAATTTCTATGGCCTTTCCCAATTTTTTCTCCCGTTGAGAGTGGTTGTTCATCCGCACAAAGCTCACCATTCACTGTGCACAATGCGTTTGATATGCTTTGAAAAATGTTATAGATGCTTCCCTATGGATAAAATTTTGAAAGGGATTATCAGCCAGTGAGATCACCATTACCCTGCAACTACAGCCACGTTTCATCACTCTGGAGCTTACCGAAGAGAAGTGGCTGAATTTGCAGGCTGGATGTAATATAAGCTAAAGGCCAGTATCCACATGCGAAAGATGGACTGCGTAGCGGTCCTAAGCAGACTGTAGAGTCATTTGCTGAGTACAACCTACATGTCATGAAACCAAACAAATGCAATGGAAGGGAATAGCGAGCACGTAACAGTTGATTTGGAAGTGTAAACGCATGTGAGTTACAGAAAGAAACGTCCAAGATATTACGTATATACTTGCTTGACACTACCCCCTTCATTTATGGGTAGATCGTTTTTCTGAACATCTAGTACACGGAAACGTCCCATAAAAATATTACTAATTGAGCCTCTTTATGACAATCACCACAAATAAAACGATCTTGGATTCACAAAATTGGTGAAAAGCAACAGACTGAACCGTAAAGGCTTTTATAAGTTACATTCCAAGAAATCAGAACATAAAACACCTGGAAACCATCTACCTTTAAGCCAACAAAATAATCATAAAATCTCCCAGCAGACTTATCGCATGGTTTAAGCAAGAAATTGACAACATCATGACAAATACAAACTCGACATCATTAACAGAAAAAAACAAGTTGTACCTCTTTATTCAAAGATTTGCTGATTGTGATTTTATTTGCAATGGATATTCAGATAGTGGAAAACGCTTTCTTGAGGTCTCAATTTTGAATCAACCATGAATCAACAAAACAGGAAAATGACGAATAAATCCTATGTGTTCTTTCATGCAAACATCTGGTTGACACGTGACAATATAGTAAAGACTCACAAGAAAATGGACGTTAGCTGATATGCATTAATTTAGAAAGGTACAAAAGTCGGGCCGGATGAGCTTTGATTGCTCACCTCGGATTGATGCAAAAACGATGATAGGGCCTCAAGAAATTACCCTAGCACTAATCTTTAAGCTAAACTTCGAGAAATCGGGGCTCGATCCGAGGTAAGAAATCCGAGTCAATCCCGTCCAACTTTTCAACCTGCCACATTAACTTAAAGGCTCCTGATGAGTTATTGGAGGGTGTGCTTGTGGCAGGTTGAACTTCATTGATAACAAATGCCCTACCACTATTTGATTTTGAAGACTAGTTTTCTCCAGTTTCCTTGGAACTATGAAGGGACAATTAGGTAACAAAAGAGTAGTTTCCAACTGCAGCCATTTTGAAGCAAATGACTGATACTTGATTTCAGCTGGGTTTGGTGTGGCCTGAAAGGCAAAAACGCGCCAGGTATCAAAGAATGGATGCCAAATATTTATTGCTACAGTAGCACTTTCAACTTGAGTTTTGATTATGGTTAGATGGTTTACTTAAAAAAAACAGTCAATAGCAGAAGCAATGTCAGTTATTGAGTACCAGTAGTTAGGACTGAATTCAGAAGTCCAGGGTACAAATCTAAATATAGTTGGTGGAGCAATGGCTTTGCACAATAATTATTATTACCACTTGCAGAGAGGACACTAGGGACTAGGGTACATACAGTAGATCGAGTAAGCTGTAGAGAGTACAATTCCCTCCGACAACTAGCCATTTCTGAGTATATATAGGAGATACTTTATCCATCAACTTTAGTCCTGTAAATCTCACAAAATTAGAAGAAAAACACACAGGTGGTGACAAGGCAAAAAACGTGTATGATCTGTGAGCCCATTGTCAGAGCAAAAAAAAACATACAAGTTTTGGCATAAGCTGAGCTCATAATTATTTTGACAATAACAATCTCAGAATAGTCTCTCCATTCTTAACGTTATAATACTCAGAACTACATGACATTGTACATGAAGATAGCATATTTGAGTTTTCCACCTTCTGTGCTATGACTTTTATACAGCCTAACAGGTATACATGTACATGTATTTACCCTGAAATCAGATGCATCTATAGTTCTGCAAATGATTCTGAAAGAAAGAATGTGGTTAAGGAATTTGAACAATGGGCTGGTAGCAGAGACCAAGGTGGCTTTCAAGAACCTTTTAGAAATCAGGCATGAAACCTGTCTTATGCATCTTAATGACAAACATTGTTTATTAATGGTACATGTGCCAATAGCTATTCACTTTCAGCAACATAGAGTTTGTTGGACGGTTTATAAATTCCACGCAATCATTTTCTAAGTGACCTTAAGGATATTACAGTGATTTGATATTATTAAAAATAAACAGAGATTTCAGTCGTTTTTACCGGTATTTATTTACCACCATACACATAGTATACTATTACTATGCACACATGTATATCCATAGATTTTCTGAGCCCCAAAGGGGTGAGGAAAAATATTCATGAGCACTTAGTACATTGTAAAAAAATCCGCATCCATGACTGTGTTATACAGTATGGTAAACCATTCAATAAGCGATTTATTATTCCACTAGTATGCCATTTCCTAGTATTTTGGCTTCTTTTTGCATAATGACTGAGAATCATGAGGCTCATATTAATGACAAAAACAACACAGACAAAACTATTGAATGTCGTTTATTTGATTGGATAAATGAAATGATGAGTGACAAGGGATGACAGGCTACACGTAAACTCTTGGGCTAAAAAAATGCATCATGTTGAAAAAATTTCTCCCGTTCTGTTCTTATTTTCTCTGTTCTAAACCTGTCAAACCAGGACACCACAGGCAACCCTCTCATACATACATGCACTTTGCATGTTCTCTTGACCAAATATGGTAAAATGATGTAATAGTGCAATAATAAAATTAAAAAAAGTTATATCATTATAATTATAATAAAAAGAGGCAAAATGGCAAAAGTGGTGAAAAGAGACAAAAATGAAGACAAGAAGAAGCTGAAGGGTTAAACATGGAGATCCCCCATAATTTTCGTGATTACTTAATTAGAATAATGTATTATTAAATAAATTATAATATTAGAAATGGACTGGATGAGTGCACTAAGTCTAAAGAAAATTACCAGTGAAGCCATTTTGAAGGAAGACAAAGAGTAAAATAATCAAGATACTGTATAATGAGGATATTAAAGAAAACATACTTAAGCTGCAAGGCATTAAGAAAATAATCTATTATTATAATTTTAAAGGATACTTTTTGGTTGTAGAGCAAATCTGGAGTAACACTCTACTGTAACTGAGATCCTCAAAGTAAGAAGAAGATTTACTCTGAACATTCTTGTTGATAAAGAAAAGCAAGTTACGGAGTTTTGTTTGTGATTTGGTGAGCATGTCTGGGGGACCAAATGCAAAAACACCAACCACATCTAACCCTCCAGTCAACATTCTGGACACCTAAGTTCAAAGAGACAATTTATGCATATTTTAGTATTATTAATTTCGTCCTCTACGGGATTGCAAATGGGCAAAAATGTGCTAAACACTCATTATCATACACAACCCAATTATGCATCAACGAAATACCCACACCAAAAACAGTCACTTTGTACACTGTATACGTACAACTACAATGAAAAAAAAAAGCAAAATGGAGAAGTGATCCTTGGCTAGCACTTATCTGGACAATTAATAAGTAAACCCATTCACTCCTCATGCGCTCCAGGAGGCCACCAGGTTGACTAGTAAAATCGTCTGGTGTTAGACAGAGCCAAATCTGGTACATGCAAGTCCCACTCCAAGGGGTCAATGGGTTAAGCAGTAATTGTCTCTTAAAGACACAGGTGGCTTCAACAGTATTCGAACCCATGACCTCTGTGATGCCGGTGAAGTGTTCCCCTCCAACTGAGCTATCAAGTGACTCAGTTGGGAGCTGCGCAATTTGGGCTTATCAAGGAGTAGCTGGATGAAATTAATGTACATTTGAAGTGCAGGTTATAGACCAAATGGAGACGTGATCTTCGCACTTTTAATTTATTAATAGGCCATTTTACAGTTGTTTGCTCAGCGACCAAGCCTATGAATGGATGCGAGGCTGCCGGTGACCTTGCATTGATACAGACCTCACTGCTTTTATCATGTAAATTGTGTTGTTGTAATGCTAATTAGTCCATATTAACATTACAAAAGCATGAAGGTTTGTATCAAAACAGGGTCACCGGCAGCCTCGCTTCCATTCCTAGGCCTGGTAACTTAGCCACAACTGTAAAATGGTCTATTGGAATATTGTTAATTCTTGAGATACCGTAAGTGCAAGGATCACTACTCCATTTCATTTACAGTGTAATTGACCCACACTTCAAATATACTGTACATTAACTTATTTCATAAAAAAATGAAGGCAATTAATTCGGTGAGAGATTGGGCAGACAGGTGACAATTTCCCATGCATACAAAGCCTGTGTATAAAATATGCAAGCAGGAAAAATTTGACAAAACAATGCAATAGATAGAATTTTACAAGTTACTTACAGTGTAAGTCACCCTTCTTAAAAAAAAAAGAAGCTATATTCAGTAGTTCCTACAACTTTACATGATAATCTTAAGTGTTATATAGTTACACAGTTACATAGTTCGGTAAGGCTGTAAAAGCCGGGGAGTGGGTTGTGACGCTGGGCTCTCACAACCTCTCGAAATGCTCCCAATGGTGTGTGACTCTAAGAGCCTCTGTCAGCTAAGTCCAACTTCTTGCCTCTGCCTGGCGGAACTGGCACCACCGACAGGAGAAGGGGCGAAGGCAAGGCCACTGGCGCCTTAAAACCAGATGCCTAGGGTAGATGGGGCTCTTAGCCTGTGAAGGCAGCCCATCGATATCTAGGGGAAGGTAAACCATGATTTTAAACCTCTGCTGCCTTGCGGCTATACCTGATCTCAGGAAGGCTTCAGGAGTAAACCTCGAGGACAAATCCGGAGTGGAGCCCCTAAGGCGGATGACAGGTGCTCAGCACTGCCTTCTGGCAGCTTCTGCAGTGGAACTAGCCCCAAGTTGTATTGGTTCTTCCTTTCCCTTGGACCCAGCCAGTTACACTGAGAGGGGGACACTGTCATATGGGCAGCCAAGCGTCTCCTTATCTTCCCACCCAGGCCTTAGCGCAAACTGGAGAGGGCACTCCAGTGGTGTCGCAAGACTCCGGCATAACACGTTAAGGCTCAGAACTTCGCTGACAGCCTCTTGGAGAAACTTGCTGCGCAACCAACAACCAGCAACCTGGATACCAAATGGTCTCACCTCCGTGATGCCATCTACGACTCAACCATGGCTGCATTCGGCAAGAAAGAACGCAAGAATGCTGACTGGTTTCAGGCTTGCTGGGAAGAAATACAGCCAGTCACGGAGGCCAAGAGGAAAATGATGCTGGCTCAAAAGCAGAACCCTTTCCCAAAAACATGCGACGCCCTTCAAGCAGCTAGGAGCAAGGCCCAGCAGACCACCCGCTGCAGCGGACTGTGGCCACAAAATGGTGATGTATGAGGGCATCAAAACTGCTACCGGCCCTGCGGCGTCTCCCTTCTGAGCTTCGTTGGCAAAGTCTTTGCTGGGGTCAAATTAACCCAGCCTTCTCAAAACCGGCCGGCTGCCGGCTCAATGAGCCGCCTCCTCTGGAGCTTTGACCGTCTCCATTCCAGGCGGAAAATATATTATTTTTGTTTTGTTACCGACAAGGAAACAAAAAGCTGAAAGAACACCGAAAAAGAAATTCCCCGATAATAATTTCTCCAATTTTAAAAAACACAAACGCCATTCCGATCTTTCTTCAATTACAAAAGCGGAAATATTCATCGCTTTTATCAGAGTATCGGGGAAAAAATGGCATGTTCACGTCAAGCATTTGACTGGCAATCGGAAAGTAATTTATCTGGATTTATAGTGTAATTTATAGCACAGTGTATAGTAGTTCCTTACGAGAGAGGACAAAACGCAGAGCCCTACTCCATGGCATACGGAGTAGGTAAAGGGAGTACCCCTAAAAATACTATTGTCCTTTCACCGGTAATTCTAACGCTTTAAAACGTAAATGGCAGAGAATCGAAAGCAAAAAGCTGCACCGAGTTCACAGATAACTTCCTACTTTTCTAAAGAGCAAAGGAAGGATGGTAAGTGTTTTTCCGTGGAATAATAGAGCAGTCTTTCACATTGTTTTTCGTCGCTTAGTGCACGTGCACGTGCTTGTGTGAATAGAATGAATAAATTAGTTTCGAAAAGGAAATGGTGAGTATTTAAATAAATATTACAAAACTAATTCGAGTTATCATTAACGAAAATTGGGAATGATGTTTACAGATGAATTAAAAAAAGCCAAGCGAAGGGTTTATGTGTGGTTTTACTTTCTCTTTGTTGTGCGAATTTTCCGCGACATGTCTCGGTTTTTTACCGCCTTTGTCACATTTATCTGTTGATTTGCGAATGAAACTCCGCTTTTAAAACCATCTTATCATCCTTAAAAACAGTTTCACATCACACGTAACAAGGTTTGAAAATTTTTTTGGAGAAATTCGTGAGAACTTAAAATAACGCAAAACAAACAGCGCTGATAATTTGTTTACCAGAACGCCGGCGACTTTGAAACGATCCAGATGTAACATGTTTTTCGGATGACGGGTGAAGAATGCCTAAAAATACCTTCAGTTCAAAAAAGGAAAAAATGTAAAACTAGTGTTTTTTTGGCGCTGTTTATATTAACGAAAACGTTGCAAAGTAAGAATTGCAACATTCGAGCGGGCATGCTAACATGTCTTCAGATTTAATTAGGTTAAAACACAAACACACAAAGAGGAATTTGCATATTTGACCCTTCAGATCCCTCCAGATTTCACCAGATGGCACCTTTGCACATCCAAATTTCACAAATTTTCTGGGGGGGAATTCCCCCAGACCCCCCTAAAGGCTCGCGCCCTACATGCGCTCGCCAGGGTGCCCTCGCCACCCTGACCGCCTCCATCTTCAGAATGACCTGCTCCTACAAATCTTTTTGAGAAGGCTGTTAACCCCCCTGCAGAGCCTTGCTTTGCAAGTCTACCCAGAGTTACAGTGTGGCTTCAGAGCGGGGATGTCCACAGTAGCCATTGTTCCTCGCCTTCGTGAACCTCATCAATGAAAGCTTTTGACTTGTTGAGCAAAAGTGGGCACTTCGAGATCCTCCAGAAGATTGGCTGCCCTCCAAAGCTCCTGGCAATCATCACCTCCTTTCACCAGGACATGCAGAGTACGGTCTGCTTCGATGGGGCCACCTCCAATGCCTTCCCAGTCAGCAGTGGAGTAAAACAGGGCTGTGTCCTTGCTCCAACCCTATTTGGGATTTTCTTCTGATGCTGCTCCAGTATACCTTTGTAGACTCTACAACAGGTGTCTACATCCGGACAAGGTCAGACAGCAAACTCTTCAACATCGCCAGACTCCACGCCAAAACCAAAGCTTACGTGGTGCTCATACGGGAGCTGCTGTTTGCAGATGATGCTGCTTTAACATTCCACAGAGAGAAACGCCTTCAACATCTGGTCGACAAGCTGTCCCACGCCTGCAAGGAGTTTGGGCTAATGATCAGCCTCAGGAAGACCAACATCCTGGAGCAAGGTGCTGAGTCCCCCCCCCTCCCTCCCCCAGTCATCACCATCGACAACACGGAGCTGGAGGTTGTGGACACCTTCACCTACTTGGGCTCCACCTGAGATCAGCGGCAGGATCGCCAAGGCAGCTGCTGTCATGGCCAAACTCACCAAACAAGTGTGGGGCAATGACCGGTTGAGCGAAAGGACCAAGATGTGCATCCACCAAGCTTGTGTTCTGTTGACTCTCCTTTATGGCAGCGAGTTCTGGACGACCTATGCCAGAAAAGAGCAGCGACTCAGCAGATTCCACCTCCGCTGCCTTCGGCGCCAGCTGCACATCAGGTGGCAGGCCAGAGTCACCAACACGGAGGTCCTGGAGTGCACTGGCTCATTAAGCATGCCATCACACCTTTTTGGAGAACTGCGGCAGGGCGTCCGTCAAATGATGTCGCATGACAAGCGAGACTTGTGATCTGCACTAATCAACACCAGTGCATGAAAGGACATCACCAATCACTGAGATACATGGCGGCAAAGTGTCAAAGTGCGGGTTTCAAAGGCGGAAGTGGATGCTGGAGTCTAGGCTATATGCAAGAGAGTGGCAAGGAAAGAACGCGCAGCCTCTGCGAGTGCTTCCACAAGGCACGTCAGCGCCACCTGCAACAGAGACTGCCACTCCAGGATCGGGCTACCCAGTCACACAAGATCCTGCCCAAATCCCCTGCGCTAACCATCACCTCTTGAGACGAGGATGCCACTACCATACAGTTAAATGTATACTGTAAATATCATCACGTACAAATATTGACAAATTTGAATTATTCTTGCCAATAATGTATTATTCTAACTTTGCATACCTGTCGAGCATGTTCTGTAATCCAACTGTTTTCAACGTCTTCTAAAGTAGCTGGCTTACTCTCTGTATTAGAGAACAAATTAAGTACAACCATTGCACAAATCTTCAAAACGTTAATGATAATCATATCGGCATCTTTTAAGTCGAATCCTTACCTGATTGCAGTGGTGTTCTGGATAAGTGAAGAACATAATCTCGCTGTGGGGAAAGCTAAAAAGGAATGTAGAGTATTCTCATAAGCCTTATGAATTCTTCTTTTATTGTTATTTTACCATGAGGCATGAAATTGCATTGTAATTGCTTTTCCCAGAAAAGAGAATCAGAGCTATCATGGACATCTTAAACCTTTTAAAATGTCCCTTTAAAGCACCCTGTCTTTGTGCCTCAATTTGAAAGAATAAATGCAGACTGAAACAATGTGACGCTCAAACTCAGTTCATATGAGGAGAATGAAGTAAACTTACTTGTTGTGTGTGAGTCTTTTTTAAAAGATGTTATATGCTCTGGTAACCATGCCAGTGTCCCCCTCCCATCTCCTTTCTCACAAACAATCTACCTTAATTATTCTCTGGCCATTTTAGTTCAGCACATAAAATAAACTGAAAGGAAAGGCTGGTAGGTTTATTTTGAGGTCGAACATAAGACAAGTACTGCACTGTGTGAATACCCTGGCACCTTTATCAGCATAATCAATAGGCATTCTTTGAGTCGGCCTGATAATACTTATGTACCAGTCAAATTGAAGCTTCAACATCCCCCCCCCCCCCCCCACGCATACCCAGGGCATTTGACTCCTTTTCCTGCCCGTGGGTGGGGGGGGGGGAGAAATTTGATCATCTTGGTCTTCCCGGGGCGGGGCATTTGATCATCACTCATAGAGGGTAGGGAATTTGATTGCTAGCCTCGATTTCATGTTACCTTTCCACATGGGTTGATAAAACTTAGATGCATTCAAAGGTAAAGATTACGCATTTGTGGCTGATTGGTTGAAAAGCAAAGGCCCACACAAACTTTATTCCGTATTTGAAGATATTAAGAACCAATTTATATTATTATCTTTGAATATACGTCACTGGATATGATTCATAGAGGTCAATTGCTTTGACCGACCTGGTGTATTTATGATTATTAAAAACTGGATTATTGGATAAGGCAATTAGAGAGTTTTGATTGGCTAAGCCATCATGGGTTATGAGCCATTATACCATGATCTACAAACACGGCAAAAATATGCGTGATTTTTTGGGCCTTTTTATTTTATTGTAGTCTTGTTTTCTATATTTTGGGGTCGTTTTTAATAAAACAATTATTCCACTCGCGCTTGTTGGATATGAGATGATTATAGCCAACTTGGTGCTACGCGCCTTGTTGGCTATCTATCATCTCATATCCAATGCACGCTCATGGAATAATTGTTAAATAATTTAATACATTTGCAACGATTTATAAGTAGGTGTATAAATAATGGAATGAATGTATGGAATGTATTTAAGTGCTGTTGCATGAAACTCCGTGAAACTAATGCATTCAGTTTATAAAAATCTGGTAATTTTCCCGGGGATGGGGGCATTTTATCACCTGAAATGGACCTATGATGAGGCATTTGAACAGCTTTCTGGCCCGGGGAGATGACACAGGAAAAAATAACAGATTCCCATTTTTGGATATTTTAGGGTATTTTGAAGAATACCAACAAAAATCCCAAATTTAGAAGAGTGACACAAGTCCCAGTCAGGGAACTTGGTTGGGAATTCCCTGGTTGGGACTTGTCTCACTTTGCCAAATTTGGGATTTTTATTGCTATTCTTCAAAATACCCTAAAATATCCAAAAATGGGAATCTGTTATTTCTTCCTGTGTGAGGGGGGCATTTGAACAAAAAATTCCAAAAATTGAAATGCCCGCAGGGTTTCCCGGGATGTTGAAGCTTCACTTTGACTGGTACATTGTGTAAATAATTGGCGGGGTATTCAGCAGTTAAGCTCTGATCTTCACATGAAAAGGATGTAGGTATGGAACACTATGAAACATTTTCCAATCGATACTGACAATAAACCAGCAAGAATAAAAGGAAAGGAAAGGAACTTTATTTAAGTGTCTAGTCGGTCTAGCGCTTGAGCACTAATTGGGAACACTGTAAACTGAAATTAACAATTATCACAAATCAAGTCAAATGTTGGTTTTTGATCTGACTGGTTAATTCAAACCATTGGCGAAAATCCCTCACCTGCCCGATCATTAATCCTAACTGCCACTGATGATTTCCATAGAGAGAGGAAATATAATCATTGACTGTTTCTTCGACTACAATTGTCCTTCCCATCCTTTGTTCCAGATATTACATGTATGTCAACTCATAGTTTTTTTCGTCCGCCATATTAATTTGTGTGCGATCGCGAGAAACTGGATCGAGTTTACCCCCTGTTAGGTAAGTGCATGCGCTCTCCTCTTCCTCTCTTTCTCGTGGTCGCAAGTTTAGAGCGGTAAGATGACTTTCAGCTTTAAGTTATAAGTTTTGACCATCAAATCTGTACTATCATTTAAGCATTTGCTGAAAACTCCTCGTAAATGAAGCGAACATTGTATAGTATTCGTTAAAAATTAAGTTTTCGTTTCCTTTCGACTCTTCGGGTGTCGTGTGTCGTCTTCATTCTGTCTCGTTCTTTTCAACGGGGTTAAAGTTATTGAGTGTGTGAATTGATGATGTTTACACAAAGAAAGAATTCTTATTTTTCTCAATTTCAGTCTTCTTCAAAACTTCACATTCTCTGTCGTTTTGGAAACAAAATGTGCCTGGAAATGCACAGCTAAAAATAAAAATAATGAATGTTTCCTAAGTAGAGATTCCATATACTGTACTCTACAGTATGTTTAGGCACTTGAATGACCATCTACAGCTTTTTTTCCCCACACTTTAACTGTGAATACAAAATACATTTGCATGATTTTGCTCCACGAAAGGCCACAATAGGTGGTTTTTACCTTACTTCATTGCTGCCATATTGGTTGACGAAAACAAAAGATCTCTCCTTTAGTATGTCCACCAGCAATTGTACATTACATCATTGTCATCTATGTCTCCTGAGATTGGTTGCAAACCATCTGTAGGCTTAGAGATGTTTTGCAGCCAATTTATAGAGTTACAAGTAACATTAGTTTCGCATGTCTCCCTTAAGTAATCCTCCTAAGTGGGACACTTATAGATTTTACTCATTAGTTGCCAAGTGGAGACTGATCATGAAGTCTTTCATCCTTGCATTCAACTAATCCAGCGATTGAAGAAGTAATTTATTTTTTAATTTAAAAAAAGTTCATGTGCTGTTGTAGCTCTTGAATGAAAAAAAAAAGAAATGATTCTCATAAAATTACCCACTTGATACTCGTCTTCCACACAATGCAATCAAACGACAACATCCACCATATTTTTTTCCGTGATATCATCCCCCATACATTAAGTACTTACCTACCAACAAGATGTAGAAACACGTGCTTATCTGTTGACTGAAAGGTCTGCTGCATGCAAGCTGCACAAGGTCGTGCGTTTTTTTTCAGTCAGCGGATAAAGAACGAGTGAGCAAAGGAATTTGTTTTAAGCATGCATGTTGTGGACATCCGAATCAGAAGCAGTCGATTTAGCAATATTCATGATCAGAAGCAAAAAATTATGGACACTTTGCCAACCAGATTTTTGCATCTGGCAAGTGAAAATTTTTTTTCAGTCGCCACCTGGCGCCTGGGCCAAAAAGTTAATTTCAGACCCTGTATATATGATAGAAATTGCCTCTCTAACTTGACTACTCAAATAATCAAAATAATCATGAACTGTTAGAAAAACCCAAACTTAAATTTAACTCATGGACCCCTGGGAGTGAGACTTAACAGATTTTATGCTGTCTAATGCCAGATAATTTTACTTGTTATCTGGGGGCATCCTAGGACATTTGAGATGTCAATGTGTTAATTAAGCAGTCAAAAACTACTGGTATGTCCCTTCCATCAACCCATTGATCCCTGGGGGTGAGACTTGACAGATTTTCAACTGGGGGCATCCTAGGGCATTTGAGGTGTCAATGATGTTTTAACATGAACCCCAACGTTAACTACATGTATAATTTGCTCTACATAGTTACTGGAGTTGATTCTTAGACTTTACACATGCATTTCATTACTTGCTGTCTTGGACACAAGTGACAACACTGCAGCCATTACAATGAAGCCTTACATGTTTTTAACAGGCCATCAAATGTAGACCTTAACATTTGACAAAAATTTATTATTATTCCTTCAGTGTATGTTGGTTACAAGATAGTAAATAGCCAGTGAGGTGCATAGTGCCAAGGTGGCTATATCTGAGGTTGAAAACATAATACATGTAATTAGGATATTCATGTGCACAGTTTCTAAAGAGTGTAACAATAGAAATACCATAATTGAAATTGGATTTATTGATTGACTTGTAGGTCCCTCAGCTTCTTTTTAAGTGCTATTAACCTGATTGTTTTAGAGTTAAATTCATCCCATAAAAATACATAATTTGTACTGTCAGCTGTATTGTAAATTAACTCCTTGTGTTTTGGCATCCAATAGGTCACATGCATGTTGCATAAAGTTAAGAAAATTGCAAGTGAAAAAATGCAAAACATGCTTACTGTAGGTGAAGTGATTTATCTTGGGAAAGAACTCCACGTTAAAATCATGCCAGCAGCACTATAGCAGTCGCCAGTGTGTATCTCTGTGTAATGAATTTGACTTTGTATTAATGCATTTTAGTAGCAAGTCTGACATCTGAAAAAAAAGTTACTTATTTACTTAGTTTATTATTTTTTATAAATATTGATTTTAAAGGGAAAATGTCAGGTGACTTGCAGTGGGAGATTTTGAAGAACTACTCCTGTTTCTTAATGAAAAATTGGGGATCAACTTTTACAAAGGTAGGCCATTTTTTTTTGTCTGTGTGTTTATCTAATTCAGGGCATGCTTAATACTACCTTGGTAATAACCTTACCTTGGTTGCTAGGACCAGGGAAGTTCTCCTCAAAGCTTGGCATTTATCGACCTCCATTGACATCTCCAAATTATATAATTATTTGAACACCTATGCTTGCTTTCTGAGGCTTGGACAATATAAAATGTGTTACTCTCCTGCCAGGAGATTCATCTTGAGAAAACTTTGCTTATGGCATTGAATGCGACTGAAAGTTATTTTTTGTTTTCAAAAATGACACCTGGCTAGGTACTCCATAATTAATTTTTTTTATATTGAATAAACAATTTTGTTCACAACTTATAGCAGAACCTGGAAAAAAAACAGTCTGAAACACTTGAAACAATGCACATTGTATATGTACAATTTGCAGGTGTATTCAAAAGGTGCAAAAAATATACAGGACCATCTGCTCCTTGAGATTTCAGGAATTCCATGCAGTCAGTCATGTCCTTGAAAATATCACACTGACTACATTTTATGAAGCAAATCATAAAAAGTTTTCGTCCCTTTTTCTGTAGGAGCCTCTTAACCTCACTGGAAAGCATGGGTACAGGCACTGTGGATTAATTAACCGAAAGGTATACCTGCATGTGTATCAGTTTTGCATTGTAATGTTGTAAATAAACTATCGTTTATGGGTGCATGACATAAATTTGTAACCTCTTGCCCTTGTCTTGTCTCTTGCGTAAAAGGATTTTTGAGTGAATGTCATTTTAGATCATTTTGGTTTCTGGGACTCAAAGCAAGGGGGTGCACTCTCGCCACAATTTCTTCTGCCCCCTCTTTCTGGAATTTCGGGATCTGCCCCTGGCATTGATTCCAGTTTGTATGTGTTAGTTGCATTTTTTGCAGTCACAGTATAAGTAACATTTTTTGTTAAAATTTCAGGCTATTGGGATCACAGCTGATCCCTCTGGCAAAGGTGTTATCCTTACCACAAAAAAGACCAGGTGTAAGTAACATTTTTTCTGTGAATATTTGAAGGCTGTTAACAAGTTTTATGTGCATTATGATTTAACATACTTAAATTGAAGTTGTTAACGAATTTTTGGTGCTATTGCCAGTTGAATTAAGAGCTTGCACATTCAAGTATAAAAATTATAAGATTTTGGGCAATTTTGCAATGCAGCACCTATAACTGTAGACAAGTGCTGAGAAACTGAGTTTGTTTTACCATTTTTCGTTTAAATAATAATAATAATAATAATAATATTATTATTATCATCATCATCAAGAACTTTGCACAGAGGTTCTTTTGTTATTTCACAGATGTTAACAAACCTGCGAAGAACTTAGCGAAGGTGACCTTGGCTAAGCACTCCCGCCACACTGTCAAGACTATCAAGAATTTCTGTGGTAAGAATTTCTACAGAAGGGATTTGCAAGATGCTGCTGTAAGGCGGGCTTGTGCCATCCTCCGCAGCCAGAGGGCCACTCCTGTTGTGCAGAAGAAGCGAAGACGTGGAAAGCGTAATTAAATGCACTTGTTGATCTCCTTTGACTGGATATTAAAATCGTGAACAAACTTGTTGTGTCATGTGCAGTTGATCCAAGGCAACCCAATGCTGAATTGAGTTACCTGGTGGATGAAAGGCCAGTAAATAATGCTATCCCCCAAAACAACTGTGAACGACTCTAAAACCAAATTTCCAGACTCTATTGACAACATCGTACGTGATTTGCTGGTTTTATAAGTGTACCAATATCTTTTTTTGAGGGGAGGTCTTGATAAAGGGGTCTATGTAACCTGATTCCAAGGGCGTCTTAACGGATCTTAAAAAAATTGATGGAGGTCTTTTGAAAAATATGATGTCAAAATTAACTGGAGTGGTAACCTACATTGTAACTATCCCAACGCCCGAAAAAAGCAAAACTAGATTGAGAGCAATCCCTTTTGAAAGATGTCATGTCTTGTTTGCCTCAATGATCGCTTATTTTGACACAGTAAGGGTGATGCTTTTGTATGGGGGCAGATTGGGGCAGAATTTTCAGAGTCATTTGAAAACTGTACATTTCTGGAGAACAAGGTAATTTGAAGAAATGCAAATATTTCTTCCAATAGTTGTATGACAGACAAATTGGAAAAAAAAGAAAAAAAAGTGAAAAATTTTGTGCTCAGGTAAAGCTTGTTTCCAGGTCCTTTTAGGGATCAACTTTACTTTGAAGGATGCTGTGTTCGTTGGGGAAAGAGGATGGAGGAGTTCCATTTCCTTTTAGAATTGTCATGTTGTAATTATTGCAATACCCGGTAATTTCTGTAAAGGAAGGGAGGTTCAATTTTCACAATTCATTTGAAAACCGTTCGGGGGCTAAGTTCGCGGGGTGGCAACAAATTCCAAGGAACTGGGAACAAGAGTTTGCACTTCGGTTAACCTGTAGCTACCTGTGGAGGAGAGAATAAAAGTTACCAACAGAGAGAAGACATATGTAATGTATTCCTTTTTCCTGGTGCTGAAACGTTGATTCCTGAATCTTGGTGGAGTGATATTCGTTTCGTCTGGTCACTTACCCGATCAAGAACACGTACTAATGAGCGCAATATCGTAGAAACGATGTAATAATCACTATGGCGTAGCTCCGGCTAGTATCTGCCCTCTGACAGAGACAACACAACTCTCGTGCGAACGATAAGAAAGATCTCCAGCATTTCATTTAGAAACGCTGAAATGTGAGGGCCTTAGTGATGCAGTCTTTTTATTGTGTTTTTGGACTGCGTGGAAGCATCATAAATGGAGTTTTCCTTCAACGTCAATGACATGTTACCCGATCTCATCACATTGGTGGATGAAAAGTTAGCTCCATTTCGGTCTCGTGTGAAAAATGACCGGTAAGTACGTGGAGTTCATTTTAGTTGGAGAGTAAATTAATTTACAGCCTTAAGTCAGTGATATATATGTTCTTAAGCCATTTTGACTGCTAAATTGACTTATCCTGTTCCAGATGTTGTATACGTTGTATAAATATAGAGTAGAGTTCATGCACTGTAGTCAGAAAAGTCATGAAAGATTGTTTTTTAATTTTTGCGAAGTAACTTCAATAACTGTCCACTTGACGCAACTCTTCTTAAGATGAACAGATACAAACTGTATGACTGGTTGAGTGTCTCCATGGTAACAGTAGGGGTAATGCCAGACATACTACTGGGCACGGTTGTTCAAAAGCCGATTAACGCTAATCCCAGATTAAAAATTAACCAAGGAGTTTATTACTCCACTACTAAATGCTGTTCAACGTTGATATTTGGCAAAACTTTATATTAGAAGAAGTCAATCTTGAAAAACAAAAATAAGCAAAACAACCTTTCACCAAAAAGTTGAAAACATGAAACAAAAGTTTACGCTAATCCTGGATTAAGCTAATCAGCTTTCGTACAACCGGGCCCTGGAGTTCTTATTGTTTGAGTACTTGATACTGTGTTTTGTTTGCCATGTAGATCTGCAGTCCAGTGCCATGAGTCTTTTTTTATGGCGTATCGTTTAGAATCAAAATTATGGGCTACTGGTATTTCAGCAATTAATCTGCTTGGCTAATTTAATTAAAAGCCATTGCATTCTCAATTTTGATTAGTATCTGTTTAATTTAAGATGGGTACAAAAGCAGGTTACAGTAAAAGGTTGCCATAAATATGATTACATATAGGACTTTGCCAAAGATGAATATTATTTAATTTTGTATATATATTTTTTTAAGGTTTGAGTTTGCAAGCAAGCAGAACCAGCTTAAGATCCTCATCGATAAGATGGGTGAGGCTTCCACAAGGGTCAGTATGCTAAACTGGTTAGTCGATCAGTCAATTAAAAGGAAGACAACTAATGTACTAATGTACCCTACCCTATTTGAGGAGTTCAGTGGCAGCCTTTCCTTTCAGCCTAAATTTATTTTAATTTTGGGTGGAAGTTGTATGAAACAATCTGTTTCAGTCGGTTTGTTTCCACATTTTCGCGCTCAACACAACAATGACAATGGTGAGGTCAAAAAGGCCATTTAAGCCTGTGGCTTAATGGTTCTACCCTTGTAATTTATCTAAAGTTACTTGTGTGAAAATAAATAAATTGAAATAAATGAAAAGAAATGAAAACAACCGTGAAAAGTCATAATGTCAAGTCTCAATTTTATTTAGCTTAAAGTGCAGTTTCTTTTGATAGTTTTATGAGACTGAAAATCAAACCTAATTACAAGAAATCAGGATTACAGCAAATCAAAATAATGAAATGTTACTTTGAGAGAGGGTATTAAGCCAGAGTAACCAGGAAAAAAGAATGAAGGGGGTAGTTTCTAAAGAAACTATGGTGTTGGATTCGCTCTGATGAAGGGCTAACGTTCGAAACGTCAGCTTGTAGAATCTCTGTACAGTGGCCAATTTACATTATCCAGTCCGTTGATAAAACCAAATTTTTGTATACCCAGGAAAAAAACTCCTCTTGGAGTATAGTAACAGAGGGTTGGAGCTAGGGAAAAGTGACGTCATTTACACAGTGACTTAAAATTTCAGCGTGCAAATGCAGCTTAATGTATTATGCAAAGCATGAGTTTAAAAGTCTGAAAACCCAAAACTCCTGTACTGCACATGTATTCAGCCGAATACAGTACACACATTCCATTCTTAAACTAGATGTCATTTTCTCTGTGATCCAGCTCTCTCAAGATCTGAAAGTTAGCATTGTGGCAGACCTTAAGGTCTCATCATCAGTTTGAGGTTTCAGTTTCTTAATAAAAACATTCTTATTTAGAATGAAATTAAGATCATCTTAATGCTCCTTGCATGTGGCTTTGAATCCAAAAAAAGTATTCTTTAAGCCTTTTGTTTGTGAGCAAAACATTTTTTCTAATGTGTGTTTCTCAAACC
>NC_090870.1:32900871-32910871 GCF_036669935.1 Montipora foliosa | reverse complement strand
AGCGGTATCTCCCAGATTTTTAAACGTATGGTCTCTAATAGTGAAAAGATACTTAGCGATATAAATGTGGTTGTGTGAATGACAAGTCAAAAGGGAAAACAGCTCACTTCTGGTTTCCGTCCGCGTCTCAAAAACGCACGTGCTTAAACTCCCTGGTAGGGACGCGGACGCAGACGGCAAACGGAAGTGAAAATTTTGCATGCCAGGACGCTCATGTCTCCCAGATTTTAAAATTAATCATCTCTAATGGCGAAAGGATACTTAGCTATAAAAATGTGGTTGTGTCAAGGCAAGTTAAAAGGGAAAACCGCTCATTTCCGGTTGCCGTCGCGTCTCAAAACGTCGCGTGGTTAAGCTCTCAATTTCTGAACAGACGCACGGCAAGATGTAATCTGTTTGTTTAACCTTTCTCTTCAGAAATTCGACTTTCAAGTTTCCGTCTGTCGGACCGAAAGCGTGATATCATACTGACAACTGATCATTGTTAGACACAACAGACAACTTGGGCTCCAACATTTTGATCAAAATGTTTCGACAGACTACCACATCCCCAAAGTCAATCGCTACACTAGGACTTGGGCTGCCCGACTCAAAAACGTCTTTATATTGGAACATTTGGTTATTTTCATGTCATAAAATGATTAAGAAACTACTACAACGAATCATGCATTGGTTGTCAAAACGATGAGCTACCTTTCATCTGCAAAGTTTAGTCCGGGTAAGACTGCTTAGTCCTCGAATCAACAATTGTGGTTCTGAAATTTGTGGTTTTTTTCGTGAAACACTAGAAACACCGAAGCGACCAATCACGCACGATCCGAAGCTTACAACGCATCACGTGGACTGGCCGCTCGCGCTACGTCATACAGCCGGCACTCCAACCGAGGAGTGTCAGCGAGTATTGCCAAGTCGAACAGCATCGATGAAGCGATGGTCACGAGTTCTGATAATAACATCGGCTTTTCCAGGAGCAACAGTGGTGGAAGAATTAGATCACTGCATGTAACTTCATCCGAAAATCCATTTGTTGGGGATCAAGTGGTGACAAGGAAGAAGCCCTCTGCACTGCAGGAACCACAGAAACAGTTAAATACGTTTTTTTAATCCCACTATGATATTTGTTCTTAGTTTTTTTTTCAATGTCGAGTGTTGTTATTTTGCTTTTCTTTTGAAAGTCACTTCAAACACTAAACCGCGAAATGATGTTATCAGACTGCAAAAAGCGTTTTGTCCAGTCAGGAAGCACATCATTGTGTGGTTTTCACTTACGTGATTGTTTTAACCGAACCAATGAGCTCAGCTACCGAACGAGTGCTTTAGGACAACAGCGTAGGTGCTGTTTCTTTGTTGAAGGACTCAGCGGTCGCCCTGGGGTTTGAGAAAGGATATCTAGCACAGTGTGTTTGCATTAAAACGGCTTTATTGTTAAAAGTTCTCAAGTTTTTTATATTTAAGCGTTCGACTTTTGTTTGTCTGCAATGCCTTGCTCGTTCACAGTGTAGAAAATTAGCACTTTTCATGCATGGAGCAAAAAGAACTTTACATGATAAAATTAGGTAGTTCCTGTTTTGGAAAACGCCGTGACGCCTTCAGCGGGAAAACCGATTCGCGGATTGGCTTTTGAAGTGATTTTTCAAATAGGAAAATTATAGTGAGTAAATCGCATCATGACTGTCAGAGCCGATGCCTCTAAGTTGTTCGGTTCCAAAGGATGGTTTCAATGGATTTTCATATCACAGATCAAGGTCATCCATCACCTCTATTTGTCCAAACTGGTGGATGAAAGCAATTTAGTGATGTGAACTGCATGAGGAGTAGCCTTCAGCAAGCAGGCTCTTCCGTTGAAATGGCGCGCGGTCGAAATATAGGGACCCTATTTCGACCGCGCACCATTTTCAACGGAAGACCCTCCTTGCAGGCAAAATGAGGAGGGCAAGGTCAAAATATGAGGAAAATCCTAGCATAGTGAGAAGAACTTGCTTCGAAGTGACAAACTTTAGTGTTTTCACCTTGTTATTTTCTCGTAATGTCCTTTTGCCTTGCTTTTTACCAGGTTGCCACAAGCCAGGAATGAACTGGACCAGTTCCCAAACACTGCCAACACTCAAATCGCAGAAACAATGCCAGCTCCAAGTGGAGTAAATTCAACGGGAAGCTTTTCTGTCGATGCACTTTTTAAAGCCAGCTTCGGTGAGCGCCGGCCACCTTTCTTAGGAACTTCGTGGAACATTTTTGGGGTACCGACGTACACAAAGCCTGAATCGACATCTGATAAGTCCTTGAGCACTAGGAAGAACACAAATCGACATCATCCTCTTTGAGCAAAAATTAAATTACATTTTGATACAATTAAATACTAATAATAGAATGAAACTTGCTCGTGCTGGTGATTTTTAAGGGCGTAGTTATTAGAGTGTTTCTTTGTACAAATTCACTTTCTATGCAAGCTGTTAATATAAAGAGCTTCGAATCCATGTAAGACGCGTTGTTTAACGTGTGAAAACCCATGGCAACTTTTTCCATGGTATTCTGATAAAGTTAATTGCTTTCCGAAAATGCTGTCCAGTTATTCAAGTTCCGTTTTAAGCAATATTGAATAAGTCAGACAAATCTCTATAGGCCTTTATTAGTTGACTTCTTTAGTCACAGACCCTTTTTCATAGAAAGCATGGATGAAGATAAATGGGGTCCGGGGGCTAAACCCATATACAACACGCTGCAAATGGCGCGGTAACAAAAAAAAACTCATAACTTTGGGTTACGCGTCAAAATTAATGTTTTTTGTAGGTCATAATAAAGCGTAAGGTTGTTAAGCTCCTAGTTTTTCTCCTGTTGTCCCAAGTTCTTTCTATTTTCTTCTGGTTTTCGAGGAGAATCTCCTATTTCCCCTATTTTCGCCCATGGTTGGTGCAGAATGCAGTAGTTAATGTTAGTAAAAAGATTATGACGTTTACCTACTGGAACCATTACATTGCATGCCTCATGGCTGTGAGTTGAGTGGCTTTTTGCCGGACCTCGCTCGCTGGAATTTTTTGATTATCGAGAAGATCAATATACATAAACCAAGGTGTCGCTGTTTCAAGTTGTTTCGTTTGAGTGCTCCATGGAACCTTTCAGAGCCTCCGCTCTGGCCTACCATTTTTGTTTGGGGCCATACAGGAAATCCTTTTTCTTTCTTTCTCTTTTTCCGAGAAATTTCCCGTTTTCTTTCTGTTGTTTGGTTAAAATAGTTTCCTATTTTCGTATAGGAGGTTTTCACGTGACCTCATCACCACCATACTGGTGGACGAAACAAAATATCTCCAATTAGCTTCTTTTGTTCGTTCGCCGGAAGTCGTACATTTCTCTTTTGGTATTGGTGTGCCTAGAGGTTGGTTGAAAACGTCGTATTGATTTCGCCCTTTACTCTTCTGAATTCCCTGAGCGTAATTTACCGTGCCGGCTTACAATACAAATGACCCCATGTCGTTACAACCCTTTCCTAGTTACTGTGTTCCAGTATCTATGTCCGCATTTCTTTTTAATATAAGAAAGATTTTAAACACAAAGCAACGAGTGAAGGCGAGAGTCCCAATTACTTTTGTGCTTCAATCGAATTTGAAATGTCGGACTTTGTCTTGTGCCTAATTTCTTCCAAATTGATTTATGTTCTCCAGAGGGTTGTCTTTCAAGGGTAACTATTTGGTATTCAATTGGTAAGGCGTCGTATAGAAAGACAGTACGGAAGAAGAGTTTGCTTGGTGTAAGTGAGAAAAATTAGATACCGGTAATAACCCATACATTGGATTTATTAATATTTAATTTCAGTTACAAGGCTTTATGGTCAAATTCCACAGCTTGGTGCTGTTTTCTTTGTCTTACAATTCTACGGGAGTATTTCTTAACGTAACAACATTCAAACGTAACCATATAGCCGCGTCGTAGTAATATGTAAATATTGATGAGTCATTTGAACGGTTCCACTCTTCCTTGAGCATTGCTTTCATTAGGAAAGAAACTTGTTAAGGGGAGCGCAATAATCGACCCAATGAAATAAAACGTAACACATGCTCAATAGACATGCGTTATTCTCACTGCTTTATGTTATGCGTTGTTCTCGCTCTCCCTTGTCCAAGTTATTTCCGATATGATAAGCCGACGTTTCAGTAAAGATAAGCAGATTGAGTAGAAAGGAAATGCATGCCTTTGCTTACGTCGTGGTATGAAGGTTAGCTTTTCTTTCATATGGCAAATTTTCCATTTTCCTCAACTTCAAGTTACACAATATAATCAACTTTTAGACGATATGAATGTAGAAGAAAGAAGAACTTAAGTGAACCGGATCACTGATTAGTTGATACCAACTAAAGTAACTATAAGTAAGCTGTGGAAACTATTATTAGCTTCTCATGTTAATAAGTCGAAACTACCCTCTTCCAAATCTGTGCTCAGGCCTAATTACTGCAGATCAGGACCAAGCTCTGCTCGGAAACGCTGTTTCGTGTTGAGGTATTCCGCCAGTTTTCTGTCCACTTAGGTTCTTTGAAAACGATACACTTATTTCACTAAGGTTGCATTGAAATAATAATCTTTAATCTAATCTAACCTTAACCATCAGGTTTTAGTACAATGTACAACTACATAACAATATTCAATAATGATAAAATTGTATCTAAAAAGTCTTACTTATAATTACGCTAAACTACACCTGTATTCCGTGTTTCTAATTTAACTAAAATGATCATTTAACAATTTCTTGAAATTAACTTAAATTAAAGATGTCAGGAGGTGTCCAGGGTCGTTTAGTGCAATGGAAGAAGAATTGTAATCGTTTACAAAAATCCTCGACATTTTATTGTGCATCACGCGTTTGTTTTCATACCTTGACTTGGGGTTTATGCCCTCTGTAAAAATCGGTCGTGCTTTAATCATATGGTCTCGGTCACTTTGTAATAATGAATCGTATAGGGGTGGATTCTGAGTTGTCACTCAGTTGTTGATTTGATATTTGGTTACTATATGTGTGAAGAGCTGCTACTTTCAATTAAGACGAAATCACTTCTATTCCTCTGTGAAAGTGTATTACAGTGATACCTCTCCACAACGGCCACCTTTACAATCGCAGGCATTTCATTTTCTATGATGCAAAAAAAAAAAAAGCTATCGAGGCAAACGTAGCAAGGTCATCAGCGACTACTAATGCTTCTTTCACAAACTGAAACTTCGGTTTTGGTAGCGGAGGGTTAATATTTCATCAATCTCATTATCCTGAACAGTGGCGTCGTGGCCGCGTGGCTGCCGCTTTCATCAGGTGCCTTCAGTAGCTTATTCCTGACTTTAGCTTTAGTTCTCCATTCAACATTGTGAACATCAATGTATTCATCTACTGCCACTGGACCTTCGTTAATGGGATCTTGCACCTGTTGGATGAGCCTTTCCAAAGAAAGCAATTCGTCTCCTGCAAAGGAATCATCGTCGTCTTCGTATCCTACAACGGGGGAACTGTTGACCAACACTTCACCATAGTGCTCAGGTCTACTTCCACGCGTGTTGCATCCATCTGATGGCCTTGAAAAGGTCGATTGATTTCACGATGTAGCTTGCCTTTCTACATACGGATCAAGTTTCATGACTTTTAACTCAATTTCATAAGTCATTGATTCAACTGGCCCTTATTGAGAGGTTATTTGGGCAGTTGGGACGAGTGAATGTATAGATCGTCCGCTGGGACAAAAAAAGGGTTACCGCTGTGGAGGGGTGGCCGTTAGTGTAGGTTCTAACGTATTGGCTTATATTTCGTTTTGAGTTGTGACATGTTCTGTATGCATGCCAATTAATCCACACATTGAATAATTTTAGAAAAAGGAAGAAAGAACAAATACTCCCGGAAATTACTCCAGGCTGCTTTTGTTATTCGTATGGCCAAGTCTGAGGACTTTTTGAAGATTAATTGGGCGTGGTTGATTCTATTCACCTTGACCCTTGAGTGTAAGAGAGATTTCAGGCCCCTTTTCACTTCCAAGCCTCAGATGGAGCAGGTTCTTTTCGCGGCGAGGCAAGCGAAGTGAAGGAACAGAACGAGTCCCGCGAAGAGTCAGCTCTCTGGCTATTTCATTCTGTTCGTTTTTAATTCTAACATATCTTTTCACATGTTGTGACGTGGACTGACAACCTTCTCCGTCTGCCGTTTTTTTTTTAGCGTTTTACATCATTTATGATATAAATGACATGACATTGCATATTTCGTAGATTGTAGCAATATTTTAGCATTGTCTTAGGCCACAGAGCCGAAAACAAGTTTCTAGGCGCCAATGAGTTGGCGCCCGAGATAACAGGCCTAATTAATAGAATCTCTCTTTCTAAATGCTCTTGATTTTAAAGTAAGTCATAATGACTGTTCTTCCCTTGTGAAAATTGGGAATGTTTTTCCGCTTATGCAAAAACCCCTCAAGTGGTATTTGCCCTCCAATGTATTCCCACAGCTAAATTGCAGTTGGTCTCTGTCGAAATCAATAATGGCTGCATTGCCACTCTTTAGGTTACAATTTCTATGTTGACGGTATAATGTTAAGAAGTGAGTGTGATCGAGATCGGGACATTTTACTGACCCCTTCAATCTTCTTGCTCTTTTGTGTATTGCAAGGTGGATGAAGTGTAAAAGCGTAATTCAGTGAAACTGTTATTGGAACCTCTCATGCTTGGTGCGATAACTTGAGTGTTCATTTTATTTTGGGATTTAAAAACTCCTCTTAAGTTATTCGGCGCTGAAGACACGCACATTAGCGATGGCATTGCGCGAACTGGCATCATTGTGTACCCTAATGTAATATCAAAACCCACTCAAGGAGTTGAAGGGTCCTCTGACGTAACTGAGCCTCATGACTGAAAAGTTAATATCTTAAGTACATTCATCTACAGGTACAGTGAGTGCTCGCAAGAAGCTGTGCTCTGGGCCACTTTCAAGCAATATAGCTTTCGTTGACCTTCCAGTGTCTTTAATAGATAACCCAAAACATGGAACAAATTGAACTTTTTCAATGCAACATGTGGTGAGAAATGCTCTTGCACTTAAAAAGGTCATAGGTTATCGTACATATGTGGCTGTTCACGCCACTTAAAAATGTCGTTGGATGGAGGAGGTCGATTCTACCGAGTGTCGCTATATAAGCGTTTACCTGAATCCATATCAACCAAGTCTGCAGCCGGCTCGCTTGAGCTGCAAATTATTTAATTCACAGTAGCATTTACTGAAAGGGCACGAGCTAGGAGACAAGGTTTTGGTAAGGCTAAGTGGTGAAGTTGTCTCCAGAGACGGCTAAATAGATCACAAGAAAACAAAGAATTGCTTCTCAGAGGTAGACGTTGGATGACCAAGTAATCTTTTTTGGACTATCTTGTGCACATCACGTGGACCACCGGTATATGACGAGTGTGGGCGTTTCATATCAGAGATTATAGCAAAAAGGAATAGGCTAGATCGCTTCCTTTGTTTTTCCGCTTATGGAGACTAAAAATTTCACCATTTATGGTAAACCGGACAGTATTTTCTACTGGCGGTTTTCGTAGGGTCATTAGATATAGCTAGTGCACGTCACGGTAAGAGTGACCCGCCAAAAGTAAAACAACAAAGCAAAATAAGATCCTTGTCGCAAAGGTTAAAAAGGATGCTCAGCTGCCTTCAAACCGTGAACGTTATAGCACCTGAGATTTTATCGACAAAGTCAGCAAAAAAAAAAAAAAAAAAAAACAAGCCAAAATTTTGTTTTTGAAATGGAAAGTTTTAGACAGATATTGACCTTTTTGGCATGGTATGTCGATTTCCACTTTAAGTCATGTAACAGTCTCACAGAAACAGCCCCGTCATCTTTTTCCTTTCTATTTTTATTATTTTATTTTTTATTTAAATTTCAGCACTTTTTCTTTTACCCAGTGTACAAACGGCTAACTTTGAAAGACACCTTTCCCCACAATAAGGTCACGAAGTATGTGAAGTATTACAGAGTAAGTCCTGTGTTGTCGACTTAATGGTTGTGTGGCACTGATAGCTTTTAACAGGTATTCCGCAGCTAGCACTAAATATGCAAGAGACCAATTTCATACTGTTCAATCTAAAAAGTTTACACCAATAACTCGATTTCTATTACGATTGATTGTAGCATTCATTTGACCAAGTTTTTGCTTGGCCTGATTGTTTTTTATTCGTTCAAGTCATACTTGGAATAACCAGATCAATGTATTTCCGCATTCGGCGGAACTAAACTGTAAGTGGCAGTGACAAAGAATGTAAAGGTTTTCCTAGTGGCATGTAACGTATGTTAGCCTGCGTGCAGACGTCTCCTATTTCCCTTCCGAGTGCAACAAAGGAAATAGGAGACGTCTGCATGCAGGCTAAACGTACGCTTGCCCCCCTGGGCATGTAGTCTTTCGTTGCTGTAGCATATATAAGGTAGGACTGTCGTAATGTGTTCATCCCAGCTCCCGAACTTTCAAACTTTTATAGTTACTAAGGCTTTTCTGTTGATTAAGATTCGTTTACCTGGTAATCGCCTCTCGCCCCGAGAGGTCACAGTGGTGCGCCTGCATTTGGTTAAGGAATACGTTCCCATTTCCCGTTGGGTTTTTTTGAGTTTTCGTATCAGGCGGCTGCAAAATCTCTTTTGCATGAGTGGTATTCATTTCTATTGTGCTTATGGTTGTTTTGTGCGTTATTTGGACGGCATTTAAAAACACTCAGAATCTCAGTTCGAGCTCAGTGTACACCCTCTCGACCTGTCTATGAGTCGTTAATATAGATAGCAAATGGCCTTTGCTTAAAGCTGTCAATATATCTAAAATTAGACGTTTCATAAATTTAAAGAATCTTGTTGTGCTGTATTACTCAATAATATACCCATTTTCAATTTACGAGTCCAAAGTCTTGGGCCTTACCTGTCCAACTCTTCAAAAATCCAAGTCTTAAACAACTTCACCTTATACAAAAAAAAATAGATGAATAAGAATCATAGCTTTCTCTCATCCAAAAACTCGTCGTGAAACTTTGTTTAAGAATCCACACGTACTGAAATTTACAGATGTTCTTCAACTTTACATCTTCTGTTTTGTTTCTTCTTTGTCTCATTCCTCGCTTCCTTCAATTTTAAGACACGTCCTCTACTTGTTCCTATTGAATTCGGCAATCAAACGATGGGAATTTATTTCTCAAACACGTTAACACTAAGGATTAACCTAGCCACTTACGAAATGCTGTGTAATGGTGATCGACCGTCATTATGAGTTAATTGTTTGTTTCTTTCCAGAGAGAATCAATATCATGGACACTTAATTAGTAGACTGTTCACAGTCCCCTATTTTTCCGTTTGATCGTCGGGATCGAGGATCGGGATCGTGGAGGGGTTTTGGCAGGAAAAATAGGGAGACTGTCCGATCCCTATTTTTCCTGCCAAAACCCCTCCACTCCCCCCACCCACTCAGTAGTTATATCGCTCTCCCCAGTTCGCGCTCGCTTTTTAAAACCAATATGGTGAAAGTTTGTGCTCGATCCCGACGATCAAACGGAAAAATAGGGGACTGTGAACAGTCTACTTAATTAGAAACTCATGGACTCCATGAGTTATAAATCAACATGTTGCTGCGGGCAAAGCTTTCCCCTTAAAGGCCTCTTGTTGAATCATTGATTAAAAAAAAAGAACGAAAAAAAGAGCAACAAGTTCAATCCTGTGAACTGTTTCTTATTCTCTTTTTTTTTTTTTTTTTGCCCTTGAACTTTGTCGTCGAGTGTTTATTCCTGTGAAAGAGAAAAGGAGATTAGATAGACGTTTAAAAAGGTGCAGTGTGGCCCGGTGGCTTGGGCGCTTGCCTTGAGATCCGGGGATCTTGGATTGAAGACCCTTTCTGACCAGATTGGCCAGATAAATGCAAGGGTCTTTTCTCTCTTTCTTTCGCAGTTTTTGTTCTGTTCTGTCGTTTCGTTGATTGTGTTTCGTTGGCCCTGAAAAGCCCCTATCGGAAGTAGTCAATCTAG
>NC_090870.1:32855871-32898371 GCF_036669935.1 Montipora foliosa | reverse complement strand
GATTGTTTTTTTAAGGAGTATGAGAAAAGGATATTTAAATATCTTTCCATCAAAAAAACTATCCCCTTGTTTATTTTCTAAAATACTGACTAAAGCTTAATCGTGAGTTAGCCTTAATTGTAAAAATCATGAAATGAAATCATTGCCTTTTCATAGCTCGAACCTGTCTTGTCATGGACGAAATCCGGACGAAATCGGAAGGAAATGTTGGCGCTGCCTGTGAGCGGCGTGCACTATGAGCATTGGGCAATATATTTACGTGTGTTGTTTTTCCTTATTTCGGAAATTAATTTGCGTGTTTTCGAACTTTCTCCACAGTCAAACTGCGCATGAAACCGAAAGTATCAAGTGCGTAGATGTTAACTTGTTGAAGCAGAACCCAAGTCGTGAGCACTGATTACAAACCGTTCGCTGCACCTACTCCAAAAACACTGTCATAAAATTGTACTAAAATATCTAGCTGTAGTTTTGATTCGGCGAAAAAAACTATTCAGGAAGAACTCCACCTCATGATCATCCGCCTAAGCTAGTACAGTGTGCGTAGGCCTATTTATTTGTCGTGTTTACTGATTTTTATTGGGTGTGTCTTTTATGTGCTGACTGCGATAAAGGAAATGGATATTGATTTCACCCTTCACGGTATCAAAAGTTAAAAGTCGCTGTTCGTATCAATACCAAAAGAGACATTTAGGGAGTTCAAAGGCGTCTTTTTTTTCAGTACTGTTTCCTTTGTAGGTAACCGTGTGTGGGAAGTAGAAGTATATTTATGAGTACTTATTTACATATTTTTTGACTAGGACTTGCGATTTCTCCAGTTAAATCATTGCTAAAAATGAGCAGCAAAAGCAAAAAAAAAAAATGTTGCATACATGAGGTCTGGTTTAATATGATTTACATGGAGAACATTATATTACCTTTGTACGTGACATCCTTTACGAAATTGGACGATCTCCGACTCTTTGGTGAAATTTATTCACGCATTAATCCGTTTTCTTGGCGATGTGAGATTATCTTCGAAAAAGTCAAGTTGTTGAAAATCCATCACGTAGATCAATACATTAGGGTCCTTCTCTTGGCGGCCACCGTTGAACCGGGCTTTCTGAGGAGCAAATTGAGTGTTCGTCGGAAATTGAGTATAAACCGAATAGAGCACAAGCGAAAGGCATTCGTTCGTTTTCCTCCACAAAGTGAGAAATATGAAAGAACTCCGCATTTATCTTTGGGCTAGACAAAATTTACCACCTCATGCAACTGTCACCCACTTCCATACGTTTTTGTGATGAGGCGGACGAAAAACGAGGCTCCACAAAAACATTGAATTCATGCGGTCCAGGAAAAAGAGAAATGGAGAAAATCAAAGTGGATTGCAAATATTGTGAATGCGACACTTTGGATGTAACCTTATCCCTCCCAGTATTATTTATAATGAATAAGCATCTATTATAAATAATAGATGTAACTATAGGTATTAATTATGCGATCCCAGGTTGTTTCGCATGATACAATGAATGAGTAATGATTGATATTGAAAACGACCAGCAACTCGAAGATTATTTCTTAATTTTGAAAAGCGTCAAATGTGTTATTAACGTCTAGACTCAAGAGGTGATAGCAAAGCGTTTGACTTCTTATTAAGGGGTTTTAAGGCAAAACAAAAAAAGGGAAATACCAAAAATGCTGCATGTTTGTCCTACAGTAGGATACTTTAACTTGCACAGAACAGATTTTCAGTGTGTTCTAAGAGATAACACACCAAGGAAAATCCAAAATTTCCTGTTGACGGTGGAAATCAGTAAACACACAAGGGTACCACCAAATTATAATCAATGATTAAATTATGAGCTGTTTGTCTTGCTTTTCACGGCGTGTGTTCTAAACACGTGCATGAGTCGTTAATAACAAACTAAAAAGGGCTTCAGCTACTTCGTTCTTGGTGTTTTCCAAAAATTTAGACGAATCCAGTTAAAATGAAATGAACAGGGATTTTTTTTGTAGCTCAGAACTTTTTTCTTTTCTGCCTTTAAAGAGGTTATTTTTCTAGCCTTAATGCCTTTCCCTCGGGTCGAATTCAGTACATGTGTAACATTGTTCGAGACCTTGGTTAATCGATGTATTGATCATTCACGAGAGTTTACCAAATTAAGCCCTTGGAACGCAACCAAGCATCAACCGTTTTGACGTAATTTGATGAAGAACTCGGTCACCAAACGGTTGTCTAAATTGAAAGCAAAAATCAACAACTCTTGTAGGATATTGATGGATGTGTCCGAAAATACTTCTGACACTTTACTGCAATACTTCACACAAACCACTTGGTGTATGAATTTGTCCTTGACGTGTCAATACCTTTGAAAGTGTGTTATGCTCGATAGAAGCGGGAAGCGCTCGTCTTATTGTTTGAAATTTTGGCCAAGGCTAACACCCTTTCTGGACTGCTCTAGATTTCTGTTGTTCAAGTTCAATGAACTCCCACGTTAACAACTAAGGAAAGCTTTTGCCATGTTGCCCGTCAGCGAGACAGTGACGAAGCTATTTACAAATGAATGAATGTTGATACAAAATTGGAAAACCAATATGACCTCTGTAAATGCTCTAACCAAACATCGCCTGCTTTTGAAACAGACCCCCCCCCCCCAAACAAAAAACAAAAAAAAAAAAAACCTGTTTTTCACTAGGTTTTTATATTTTTGGTTTCATTGTTGCCTCCGTGAAAAGCTAATTAGGGCAAGGTACTTCTTCATTTTATAAAATTCATTTCCTCTCGTTTCCTGTTTCTTTCCCTTGGAAACTATAACTCTTTTGTCCGTCTCTTATTTGAGAAATTAAACGCTTAAGTATTTTCGTTCGTCATGCGGATCATAGCAATGATTTATAGCGCGAGATGGTCTCTTGGCTGATTGCGCAGTGATTCGATACATTGACAACACCAAACAAAGACCTGTCATCCCATTGGCCAACCCGGCAATAAACATTTAGTTGCTCTTCCGCATATTAATGAAGTGTTGATATTGGCGAAGTGAACCAGATCAACCTGTGAGAAAATCTAGTAAGGCCACTGCTTATCGCAAGGATTGCAAAGGCTGTGGGTATTTCTTTCGCAAATAATAACTTTTTGCATGACCCTGGTTTATTCAATGGTTGCCGAGAAGTTGGAGGGATGGTTGACTATCTTAAGTAAGTAACTTCACGAGGTTTGAATCCATTTATGAATGGAAATCGACCACAGCGAATTAACTCTTTTTGAATTGCCTACCTCCGTTTTTAGCCGAGGATGGGAGCGAGTGGCTCAATCGACTTTGCGTCCTCTTTTCAAATGAAAAGAAACTCAGAACCTTCATTGATGATATCGTAAGTAGACACTTTTGTCTTCGTTGTTTATGTAAGGTTGAATTGCTTTGAGGTGAATTTAAGAGAAAGTTTCAAGTGATTCACTTGCTGTTGTATTCCTTACAGGAATATCTTGACTGTTCGCGGTTCCTCGCAGCAACAACTAAAATAAAATCGAAACTTTGTGACTCTCCTGATCTTATCGAGAATCCTACTCATGAAGGTAACTTTTCATTCATTTTGTAAAAATTTCTTTTTCCGAAATTTAAGAATTATATTCTGTCATTTATTCAAAGGGAAATGCCGCTGCATTACAATATTAAACCGGACCAGAATTGAATTTTTCCTGCTAATTCCTGGGGTGCTTTCAACATTATGTGTAACTCTCTACTTGTACAAGTTCAAGGCGCCATCGCGTGTCGCTCTTCTTTTGCACCCAGTTAAATATAAAAGTTGAAAAGTTTGTGATAAACAAATAAACACCATTTTTCATGAACTTTAGAATATGTGCATTCGTTGATGCATGCCTCACGATCTGTGGCAGTGATTGGTAACGAATTCGTTAAGTTCCACTAAATCAGTGGCTTGAGCTCTTTCCAGGTACGCGAACTATTGTGCCTAACAATTATACAACCAAAGTGGCGTTGTATCCACCAGTAAGTGATTTGCTTCGACCGTCAATGTCAACGTCGATGTCAATCGCTGCTATGTCTCATTTCTGGTTGCCGTTTATGTTTCTGAAACGATTCTAGAATAAGATTACTTTTAGAAAAGCTATAAGACACGCACTGAATTGAATATGGCTAATTTCTACTGTTGCTCAAACCATGCCGTGCCTTTGTTTACATTTGCTCATTTTTGCAAAGCCTTACAATTGTCTTTGGTTGTTAAAAAGTGTTCTCGATGGTAATAATTGCGGCAATTGGGTTAACGGTATAAGAGGCCGAGGACCGCGGTCTTGCTACCAACCTCTGTTTACCTAACTCGAACCTAACCTACATGTATTACGTTCTTTCTGCGCCCGAGCTTCGTGTTCAAGTCGCCCATGGGTAATAGCCATTGTTTCGACCAATTAACGCTCTCTTTGCGTTTCCTATTTTTGTTATTTTATTTTAACAGCGGGTGTAGAGGTTGAGTGACCACGCAAAATGTTTTACGTGCAGGTAGTCTTAAGTTCAGTTGACGATAACTTCAAATCACAGTTAGTGGATTGGACATCCACAGGACGAGGACTGGGCAGAATTGGCTTAATATTATCGAACAATACTAACTCTTGTGGCAATCAACGGTCCCATATTCCTTGAACTTCTATTTTTCGTCAGCTTATTTGGCGAGGTTGATTTTGTCTCTTATTGTGTTTAACGTGCTAATGTGTCAATCAAAGAAACCGACGGAATAAAATACTCTGTGATGTTTCCCGACGCGCGATAAATGATTTTTTAGACGTACCCCAGAGAGGGCAATGTGTGTTAAGTTCACCGTCAGGTTTAAAATTATTTGTAATTCGGAAAAACATACACGTATTAAATTTATTTTGCGACGCTCACCTCTTTTTGAGTTTCTTTTTTAAAGTTCAGATAATCATAAACTTGTCCGTTTTGTCTCGATTGCGAAGAAAAAGATAACGTTTGTTGGTCAAAGAAAACTCCTGACCATTGATTATTTAACACTAGTCTTGTGTTGTATCTTTCGTGGATGGCTTTCACGGCGGCTTTTCCAGTCTAAAAAGTGACTTACTGTTCGAAACAATCGAGTCTCTCTTTTTTTCCCTCAATGATTACAAGAACTGGTGTGGACTCACAGTGGACTGATACTGAAGGGTTTATGCGGCGCAAATAGGAGAAATTGTGCATCTCGTGAGCAAATGATATATATACTTTTCCACTTTCGATTGTGGCTCATGCAGAAAAATATTAATTCAAATAAAATGGCAATCTTTTTCAATTCTTTAACGTCATTTCTAATTTAGATCAAACTTCAATTTAACAGCTCGCGCGAAGCCTTGTGGCTCTTGCCAGTCCCATAACATACATTATCGGCAGAATATTATTTTCCTTTATTGTGGGTTTTGAATGAGAAACATTAGGGCCGTTTATACGAGAGAAAATAAGCCGCGGCTTACTCTGGCCGCGGCGTACATAATACGCGAAAGGAACTATTTATACGAGTATAAACTCCCAGACCAGGATACGCCATGGCTTGAGAAAGCCGTGAATGTGGATTTTGTACCATTTATACGGGGTGTTCGCGTCCTATGTAAGCCGCGGCCAGAGAAAGCCACAGCTTATTTTCTCTCGTATAAACGGCCCTAATATCAGTTTCTTAGGGTTCCAAAATAGCTAACGACTAGCCAGTGAGATAATATAATCCATTTGTAAAGTCAGCATCCAACACGTGCGTTTTTGTAAGAATTAAGTTGGCGATCACGAGAGCCAGTGGTTCAACCATCCAAGTGTTTAAACTCTAAAAGTTTCCACTTTCTAAAACCGGATTTCAGTATACTCTGTGAAGGCTAACAAGATGATAAATGGATGTTTACTTGAAATCTTGTCCTTTTTCGCTGAGGTTAAAGTGATCGGGAGCGCACTAGTTATTTTTGTGTGATTGGAATCTTATGTTTCCTATTTGTGGTTGCAACGTTCTTTTAGCAAACTGTTAGAGTAATAAAGAGAAGTTGTTTTATAGAAAACGTTATTTTTGTTGCAATGAGCTTCTCGTTTTTGCTTTCTGTTTCATGATGGTTCACGTATGTTTTAAAAGAGGGTGTAAATGGGGTTAACCGACTAGCGACAAAGGGCTACAAAATATTACTGACTACGGACATAAGGAAGAAAAAAATTACAGACTAGCGACAAAATAATTAACTGGGATTTACCGACAACCGACAAAGGTCGAAACTTTTAACCGACAACCGACACAGTACTGAAATTTTAACCGACAACCGACATGTGGACCCCCCATTCAGACCCTCTTAAAAATATCTGTTTCTCTTCTTATTGAATGTTCATACTCGACCGGTCGCCAGTTATTTTTGTGTGACTGGAATCTTATGTTTCCTGTTTCTGGTTGCAACGTTCTTTTAGCAAACTGTTAGAGCAATAAAGAGAAATTGTTTTACAGAAAACGTTATTTTTGGTACAATGAGCTTCTCGTTTTTGCTTTCTGTTTCATGATGTTTCACGTATGCTTTAAAAATATCTTATTCTTATTGAATGTTCATACTCGATCAGTCGCATTTTTAAGAGTTTTCTCAATCTCTGTCTATCATTCTGAGAGATCAAATCAGAGACCGCAATAATGTTATGAAAATTAGATCTTTAAGCTTGGAAAGTACACGCCAGTTTGTCACAAAGATTAAAAATAGTTAAATGGATGTTGTATAAAGGTTCGCACAATGTCCTATTTTGTACGATTGTAGCAACACTAACTCGAACTGCATCGTATTTTAACCGCTCTGTTTTGTCTGTTTTTGCATTGCGTGAACTGCTTAGAAGTTTGCTTTATGTACCATTGATGGCATGAGGTGTTTTGCGGTATACCAGAAAGTTTAACGGGACTACGGTGTGAAACACTTATGGTAGAAAATTAAGAACACTGCCTCATTAATCAAGCGGAAGGTACGAAAGTATTACAGGTAGTTTTAGTTTATCTGGAATGGAGCCAAAAGGTAGTAAGTAGATCACGCGATTGGATCAATCTTCACCATATCATGCAATGAAGTCCATGCCAATGATCGGAAGGGTCTGGCGGGTACAAGACATGACGGAGAATATCAGACAAATAGTGATATTTTAAATTCGTAAATACTAGGCATCCTTAGGGCCTGGTCAACGGGAAATGTTTGGCGTTTAAACAACATCAAACATTGTTTGGTGACCAAACATGCTGATGTTGAAGTGAGTAGCCAAACGGTTAAACTGTTTGATCTAACTCAGATCAAGCTCCACAAGCAAAGAACTATGGGTCCCAAATACGTAAAATAAAATAAAAAACACGTAGATACCAGCGGCTGAGCAAGCGTGGAACGTATGCGCGCGCCAAAGATGTTTGATACCGATGGCCAAACGAACAAAAGTTCGCCCATCAAACACGAGAACAAAAGAAATATTTTAAGTTGTTTGATCGAATGTTTGATGGTCTTCAAATGTTATCAAACACGACCACACACGATCAAACAGCACCAAACAAGGTGGCCAAACGGTAAAATGTTTGGTCACCAAACAATGTTTGATGTTGTCTGGTCGCCAAACATTTCCCGTTTGGCCAGGCCCTTATGTCACTACACTGTGTCGAAGAGAAGACGGCTCTTTACTGAAAACTCTTTTCCCAAACGGCTACTAGATTGGTGCCGGTGATAAATAGAGCTTCAAAGACAACCTCCATTCTTAATACAGCATAAGTTTAAACCGAAGGAAATAATGTTTCAAAACAAATTTCTCCGAAATTTGTTTAAAAGCTTGTTTGTATCAGGAAAACTGAATTAATTTTGAGGTAACTGAAACCAGTTTCGACTCTTTGAAAAGGCACTTCGGCTTAAGAACGATTGATGCTACAACACTGTATCACGTTGCAGCAATGTTATGGTACCATATCAAACAACGATTATTTCCAAACGAGATGTGGTCATCATTGTAATGTAGTAAGTTACCTTGGCGACGGGAAAGCATAGCAAAAAAAATCCCTATATTTTGTCTTGAATTGCTCGTATCTCAAAAACGAACTCATCGACCCCCATTTTTTATTGCTGGTGATCAGAAAGCCAAAAAGAAACTTTCTGCAAAGTTTAAAAACAATTCTGTGCAGCGGAATCAGGGCCACCTTAAAAAATCACAGAGTTATAAAGGTGGCTATAAATCCGAGCCACAGAAATTTTTTAAACGTTGCAGAAAGTTTCATCTTGGCTCTCTGATCACTTTCCAGCAATTAGAAATGGGGGTCACCGAGTTCGTTTTTGAGATATGATCATACGAATATCTAAAAACAAAATAGACCGAATGCATAAATGGCGGGCAAGTTTTTTGTTGGTGTTTATGTGCTAATTAAACGCACTAGCCTCGCTCTCAAGCAACAGTTCTTATGTATTTTGTCTATGCACACGAGGCTAGTGAGTCTAATGAAAAATATATATTTTTTAGCCGCCATTTATGCATTCGGTCTATAAAGGAAGTTTTTACGGGGCTCCCCCGTTGCCACGGTGACTCATTACAGCAATAAGTGGTATTTCATATGGTACCATAAAATTTCTTATACTTGATACAGCGTTGTGGTGCCAGTCCTTCTAATAAGAACTTACAAGCGCTGAAACTGGTTTGAGTCACCTTATTTTCACTGCCTCTTACTGTCACTTTCAGATTCCGCGGGCGCCGCCATCTTGAATAAAATTTACGTGTTACGGGTGCCTTATATTGTTCTAACACAAAGATCTTTTGTCTAGTAACAATGGGCCACTTTCAAAAATACCACAATGCTCTTTGTTTGCCCTCCAAATTTTGCATAGGCATTGTTTCCAGTTTCTCTTGGGACTTACAATGGTTCCAAGAGAAAAAAAAAATTGCTTATGCAAAATGATAGAACTCAAACAAAGAGTATTCTGGCATTTTTGAAAGTGGCCCTTAGGTTAACCGTTACACCTCACAATTATTCAAAATGGCGGCGCCCGAGAAATTTCGAAAACAAAAGTAGGCGATTCGAAAACTTATTTATTTCGTATACAAACGCTTTCTGTGAAAAAAAAAAAAATTCTGATTTGACAGTAAAGCTTATTTCCTGTGATTTAATTTTTTTTTGTTGAAGTAAACCGCAACCAGTAACGGTAACGATTTTGTAGTTTCATGTCGCTTTTCAATGGTTGCTGCACGATGGTAAAAGTCAGAATCAAATCAATGCGTTCACGGTTTTGCTACGGCAAATCTTTGATTTCTATTTTTATTTTGTAACATACGAAACATTAAGTTTATAAAAAGAGTTCTGCAGTTCAAGAAAATGGTTGTAACCGCTGTTTGTGTTTTATTCTCATTCGAATTGAATTGAATTTTTCGTGTTGCGAAGAACATGAAAAAATGATCAAAATGATCAAAACCGTCAAAATAATATCAGAAAATTGACGTCGGTTACTTACGCGGGCTATTTTGTGTGACAAAAAATGCTGGGCGTCTGACCTGGCGGGTGGACATGCTTCAACGTGACCCTTCCTTTATTAATTGGACAACATCATTAAGTTGGAGTAGATGACTACAGATTGCGAATCGACCTCAGTGGATGCGCTTTCTCGTCCCGAAAGACCGCGGTTTTTTGTAAGCAAAGAGAATACCGTAGGCCAGTTCCGATATACGAGCCGAGCCGTAGCATTAACAAAGGAATTAGTCCAGTTACGAGTTCATGTCTGCCTCCTCTTCAAAGCGAGTCTAAGTGCGAGGTTTTTCTTATGAAAATAAGTTTTCATTCATTTGTAAAGTGGAACTAATTAGAATCACAAAAACTTCGTACTTAGATTTGCTTTGAAGAGGAGGCAGACATGACCTCGAAAATGGCCTGTTAGTTGCGATTTTTGAGAATGCGCAGAACAACCGGAAGGTCATAAAATCGCGGACTTCCTGGTAAGGAACCAGCCAGAAGTTGTTCTCCTTGATGCTGATCAAAACGCTCGCAGCCTCTGGTCACAAGATTTTGGGTAATAATGTAGAGTACTTTCCTTTTGTCCCACGATTTAGTCACTTCAGACGGAGACCGCGACGTTTCGACTGCTTACTGATCATCAAAACAAGACCAGCAACACCCAATAACCTTTGTCAAAGGTCGCTACCAGGAGATCTAGTTTTAGCATGAAGAATTGAGCCCGCAATCAGGACTCTGCGTCCATGCACATGCATATGAAAATGAATAAGACTATGTTGACCATTTTAAGACCATTTTTGATATAATTTTGGTCAGACTGTAGTGTACGTCCCCGGCGTAAACATTCAGCTAGGATCCAACGAAAAGAGTGAAAGGGCGTCTCAGTACTAATTTTTGTTTTCTCTCCGTATTTATCTGAAGGTAAAAGTTTAAGCTTGTGAGATATGAAGGTTGCTTTTACCTCGTTTCTTAAGTTTGCGTTAGGGAAAAGACATTTTGATAACATTCCTTGACGAGTCGAAAACTGCTATGGAATGTTTTAACACTAACATACTTCTTTTGCGTGCATCTCTTTCTAATATAACGATCAAACTTTCTTGTTTACATTTTCTGTACCCCCATTAGAGTCCAGTATATGCCAACACAATTACTCAAGAGGTTAACGCATATATCGGGGTTTGACGTATTCGTGTGTTACTCCTATCCATAGAGGTTTGATAATTCTTCGTTCGCTGTTGGTTACGCAAAAGGCATGAGGTCGGTTTTTGAAATGTTCACCTACAGAAAAAAGAAGGCAAGATTTCCTGTTTCAAGTTGTGCTTTCCATGGTATTTATCATTAGTTAGCTATTACGTGCAAGTGTAGTAAGTAATAGGATTTATACTGGTGTCAAAATAGCGACCTTACAGTAATATAGGGATACGCCTGAGGCAACCATTCGCAAGCTTATTGAATTGTTCCGCTAATTTTGCATGCTTTTTCCTAGACTTAAATCAACTCGAGTTTGCCACAAAGTTTAAATTGTCTATGTTGTCAGACATGTTCGGCATGTTAGCATTCTATGATAATTGCACTTGTAGAATATCAAGAATGTCAAGCAGTGATTTCGTCTTAATTTTAAGTAGAATTTTAAGTATGGCTGAGAAATTTTGCCATTACAGGAAAGCTTAAAATCTTCACTTTCTAATTTCTCCTGTTGCATCAGTCCGACTCAAAGTGGCTTTGTTGCCATGTTGTCTTCCGGTTGATGCTAACTATTGGTATAATAGCACTAACCATTCAATACCAAGAAAACATTACCAAACCGCAAGAATTAATGAGAACCTGAATGAAACCTTTTGCCCCGCGATTTCCTAGCAGTTTCTAAATACTTTGGCCCTTGGTCATCTTTTGGAACAATCTAATGAGCGGCGGTAAAACAACCCAAAGAGATAAGAAAAGACCCCCGGTCTGCAGAAGTGTTCGTCAAATTTTGTTTCTACCTAAATATCAAGACCCCACTTCCTCTGTTCTATTAATATCATCTCTTATTTTTAGATCGCTTTTGTGGGAATTTAAGATTCTTCGTTGTATTACTATTCATCTTTCATCTACAGTCGCATAGGAGAAGGGAATTTCAAGCGAAGAGCCTCAATATGCGTGTATACATGTATGAACAGAAGCTATAGACACATGCTGTTGGTTACTTTCCGATCTGTAAGATGTTGAAAGAAATCGTTGCATAACTGTACTCTGCGCATGCACCAAAGGTTTTCCCTTATTTCTACATAAAGACACTGTTATGCAGTGTCATTTCTGTATGTGTTTTCGTTCTTATTGTTGATAAACGTTTTAACGTTCATTGCAGGACTTTCACGGGTGCATCGTCTGCGACACTCACGCCGGTTCCACTCTGAAGACGTGTTAGCTCTGCAGAATGGAAACCGCTCCTCAAAGCTCAGTGTAAGTTTGCTATAAACTGACAACAAAAAAGATTTCTAAAAAGCCATGTGGCCATATTACAAACTCAAGTCTTATTGTTTTATCTAACCAGTTCTTGTGACTGATTTAGTCGACGCTGTCTATCACACTTCCCAAAGAACCCTAACTATAAGAACTCATTTGCCAAGGGATGAGCACCTATGAATGTTTTTCTTGCTCTTTGGAACAACTCTCTAATTTTCTACGGGCTCTTGAAGGGAAATATACATAATCTGGTCATAATGTATTAGTTACATCACATTTGTGACGGGCATTAAATTCTAGATGAGGCAATGATCTCTGAGTAGAACGAGCTCGAGAGACATGTTCACTCCGTTACTCGCGTTTTCATTTTCTTTTCTGTACCTGTTATACTCATCAATACTGTGATTATCGATGGTGATTTTAATGTTAAATACATTTCTTTTGTTTAGGAAACGCTTTTTTGTTTTATACTGTTTCGGTTTCTGATAGTGAGCAATACTTGATTAAATGTCTTCAAAAACACAACACCATAGATTGCCATGGAGACGTTACTTCATGAAATGTCCTTCAAGAGCAATAACTGAACGCGTCACTGACACACGCGATTTTGTTCTATTTATATGCAATTACTCCATTTCGTATTTATTCTCTTAATGTGTCGCTCCACACTGGCAAGAGATTATTTTCTAAGTTCTAGGTAAAAGAGCTACTATCAATTTTGTCAATTTCCAAGGGACAACATTTCTTTTAGATTCGAGAATCGTTTTGTTCTTGCAAATAGAGTAATGGCAAGAAGTAAACGTTCCAGTAAAGTGAATTGATCTTCGAAAGTAACGAGATCAACATATTGTTTTGCTGTTCATTTGTTTTAAGACATCTCCCAACGTTTTGAAGTGATATGTGAATAGCATAACAATTCTCCATAAGCCAATCCAAGACGTTTGAAACTGGCAGCAAATCATAAGCATTTTTGATGCTTGAGAAAATATCTCGCTGAACTCAGAAAGCTTAAATATCTCAGTGGATCATCGACTGCATTGGTAGGAAGTGTAACTCTGAGATGCTCACAATAAGTTGTGCGATATTCCATTTCAAAGGAGTGACACCTTTTCAGAATGTAGGGCTTTGTTTCAATGTCTCTTTTTTTGCTATTCCATCTAAATTTCAATTTGCAATTTAGATTGTGTAAAACACAATGGTGTCTTCCACTACAGAGAACGTCAGAAGAAAAGACCTCTCAGCAGCATTTACTTACCAACTCAAATAGAACAGCCTTTTTGGCACTCTAGTGTTAGGTTAACCACAGCAAAAGAGAACTAAATGACTTTTATTTGAAGAGTCATTCTTAAAGAAGTCATCTAAACAACAGATTGTTGAGTATATTAAACAGCACCAGGCACAGGAAGTAGCTTTCAATAGTATTTGCTTGAGCAGTCACACTCGATGATTTCAATGATTTTACCACATTATGAGACCAAACCAAAGAAGTGAGCTTGGAGAACTAAGGAAATAAACTGTACAAGGCAACTTTCTAGGAAACCGACATATGGTAAAAAAAATCAAAATAAAAAAACGAGCAGAGAGAAGAGAAACACTGAACAATGGGCTTATCGGTTGATGGGTTGAATTCCAATAGCAAATCAGTTGCTTTCAAAGAAGACTGTTAAGGAAATTCATATCCATTGTTTTATTGAACTCAAGGGGTGCTTCAACAGCGCGCTCTGAGGGGAAATTAGCATAATATTTTACCACAAATTCGTATTGTCTTTGTTAATTATTTCTTTTTTAACTCCCCTCTTTATTATCCGAATCGCGAAAAGCCAAAAAAGGGCATTGTGTCAACATGTTAATTACCACTCTGTTTTTCGTTTAGTCGACAGTGATCGCCAAATTTTTCAGTGAATGAATAACCTTTGATTTCCATCTTTACAAGTTGGCGTGAGGGCAATTACTTTACTGTAAATGTGATGCAATTCGTATTGTGGGTTGCCAGCTGCTCATTGAGACAATTCTACCGGAAGATTTATCCAGTTTTATTGCGAAAGTGATATTGGGTGAAAAACATATAATTGAACTGCGGAATATGCAAGTTGCAACTTGAGCATTTGCGAACTCAGAATTCTCAAAAAAACTCAGGTTTGACCGGGACTCGAACCCATGACCCTGCGATTGAGCTGCACTTGCTCCACCATCTGAGCTATCAAGCTGTCTGGTAGCTGGTCATCTGTAAGTCCATATTGTATCCCGAAAATAGGTCAATGTATGATAGAAAGAATACATGAAAATATGTATCCCGTTCAAGCCTGAATTTTCTCAGGCCTTTTCCGCAACAGGTCTTGTGGATGATTACGTCACATGCTCAAAAATTCACCACCAATCCTCGTTTGACAAAATTATTCACATTATCTGGAACAAGTTTGTTCCTTTGGGATTCAGTTCAAACTAAAATTTACAAGTTTGATTTTCGAATTCGAGGCTTGGTGGTGAAATCATTACGCGAAAAGGCTCAAGTTTGCTTCATAAATGCGATGATCACTTTCACTGACACCATAATTTCAATTGTCGCATTTTTTAAAAGTTTTTTGCTTTTCAATATCTCTGCAATGACATGGCATTTTAATTTTTTTTTCACTATAGTTAATCTAACTTTTACGTTAGAAAAAAAAAAATAGGTTTTTTCCTTAGGATTTTGTTGTCTTGCTCAATTCTTTCATCTTCGTCCCTTAGTCAAATCTCGATTAGGAATAAAGAAAATCGCAAGAGCTTTTTTTCACGAAAGTCAACCGCGGTGCCATTCCGTTTAACTGTTGTTTTTTAATGAGTGTTCTTCGCGGCTGCGGTTGCTTTCGGCAATAATAGATTCCTTACGCCATGTTGCTCACGGTCGCGAGCCTGGGGCGCAACATATTTGTCAGCATTTCCCATAACATTTATCGCTTGATATTACACCAAGTTAACGGCCAAGACGGACTTTTCGTGTCAGCAAGTAAGATTTTAATTGTATTGAACTCTACAGGAATGAGTATACTCTAGTGGTTTTGTATTTTGAAACGGTTCGGGGGAAAGTTCATTCAAAACCGATTGCTGTTTAGACTTCACACTCGTGCCATCCTTCACATAGTCATAGTTAAGGTCCATTGAACTCTCTTAAAATCCTTCACCGTTCCTTAACGCGCGACAAGCGCCGAGGTTTTTGGTACGATTGGATCGCAGTGACAACAAAAAAGTAAATTCTGCGACTAATAGAAAGGATACATCGATTCATTTGTGTTTTTCGGCATCAAAAATAATGTAGCAAGGCAGAGTTGTCACTTTTAAAAATAACTTTAAGGTTTAAGTACTTATGGAACTTGCTTTCTCAACGAATCATCGTCAACGTCCAGTTCGTGTAATCCAAAGAATTATTTTGTCTCTGCTCAGATTTCATACAAGCAAACGACGGTTCATTTTCTCGCAAGGTGATTTATTACGTTTCATGTGACGGCGGAAAAATTTTGCCCAGGCCAATATTGGTGTCGTGTACTGACTTCTTTTTCACGCTTTTGTGGTTAAGCTCAGCAGTGTGGGCAATCGACCGCTTAACCGTGGATCGTTTACTACCTGTCGGCTTCTGCTTCTTTCCAAACAATATTAGAGGCAATTTAAGAGCCAAGAGGTGGCGCTGCTGTCACATTTAGCATGTGGGAAGTCAAATAGCGATTTGTAAAGCAAATTAGGAAAGCTCAACTTTTTCAGGTGAAATATTAAGTAATCTAGAAAGGTATTAGAGTGTTCCTCGAGAAAATCACCTAAGAAATTGAATCATTGTACTTTTCACAGTATAATTATTTTATCTGCATTTTTGACCGATAGCATAGCGAGCCGAGAATTTTCCTAAGAGAAATTTGGAAAGTACCCACGCTTCACATGAATTTCATTGTCACTTAATTTGCCATCAAACATTTTTTATGTCAAATATTTCTTATCTTCGACTGAAAGAGATTTCTGCAAAATATCCCATCACTTTCACGCTGGTTTGTCATAGTCTTGAGGGGGGATGTATATTCCGTTTCCACTGTAATTTCCGAGTTGGTAACTCCCTAATTTAGGATTTATTAAAGAAAAAGATTATGAGCAGCCGATACTTTTTGAAAACCTGGTAGACAAGGATGTATTCGGCAATCTTTGATTGCAATTAACGTATACTTAATTAACCAGGTGAAGTAAATGTACTTTTAATTTTCTTGTTAGTTGCCATTTCCTAATACAATATTCCTCAGCAACCGCAGCCGAGGATATTACGTCAATCAGCGTGATCTCTGTCATTGCCACTTAAGATGCCACAAGAATAATTTTGTTTTGAACAATGCTAGTCGTATCTTCTAGCCTTCGAGTGGTCACCCTAATGGTCGATTGTTACGTTTCAGGACATTTCCAAAAAAATTGCGGATGGATTGAGATCTCATCGCTCGAGAAGTTTGTTTATACCAAGGACCTTGAACAATGATGATGGGTATGTACTGATAGCTAAAAGCGTTTGCAAATGGAGTCAAATATATTAAGAACACTTATTTTGGCAACGTTTCCCCCAAGGTCTGTAAACAATGATCATTTTCGTGGAAAACAACGGCCAGAAAATAAACTCTTATTGATTTCGGAGTCGTTCAGTTGAACCTTGGAATAGCCTTAAGGAAACATTAAAACCTTGAACGGAGCAAGGGTGGCACAGTCGATTAGTGCGCGGCCTTCGTGCACAAGGTCCTTTGTTCGATCCCCGGATCTCACATCCTTGTTTCGATTTCTTTCCTTTCAGTGTAGCCTAAGTAGCTTTAAATACCCTTAAAACGGAGCACTGATGGAAAGAGGGGGGTAAACTGAGCGCACCGTCGGCTTCCTGGGAGAGTACTCTCTAGAGAGTAAAGAAACTTCCGACGTTAAATAACGTGTACCTGTACCTTTACCGGCTACCTAACGTAATTTTTACAGGAAGATAATTACACCTAAAAAAGTCACAATCGCCTTCGTGATTTAAGCGGAGAAAGTGAAAAGAGACGGGAATTTTTGTTGACTGTTTTTCTGCAAAGATAGGTGCTTATTTCAGTTGCCGATTTTAAATTTGGCGGAAAGTAGTTTTCGTCTGTTTTTGCCAATGCATATCAAGGAAAAGAAGACTATTATTTTCTAATGAAGTCAGAGACTTTCGTAGAGTGTACTTCAACACTGAGGTTGAAGGAAATCATCAAGTGAACTGAGTAGGATACTAATTCAAAATATGAACCCTTTTGTTTATGAAAGTCACTACCTCCCTTAAAGCCGCGTAATTGGTCCTTTTCTGTGGCTTTTTGTTAGGGAATTTCTTTCTTGAACCAAGTCGGCTAGTTTTTTATGCAAAATTTGATGTTGAAAGGTCAGAACAAACTCCTTAATCCCTTTGCATTGTAATGAGGTAGGACAATTCCCCGGACAATTCCACAGAGATTGTTGTTGATTCGAAAGCGTGACTCTTTTGGTCCGGCCGAATGCTTCGAAAATGTGTCTCGTAGTTTGAGAAGCTCAACAATCTCAGCGCTGTGGCTATAAGCTTTACTGAAGCAGCTGTTATGGATGCTTCACCATCTGCTCAACGTATGCAGATACCGAGTATTTACGTTTCCGATGCGCCTCAAACTCTTCGGGCTATGACACGGTAAGCAGTCTGATACCCGATCACGTCAATTTAACCAACTTAACTGTTTTCTCAAGGACATTCTTGACGAACATAATAAAAGGTATTCTCCTGAAAATAGTGTTTTTGTAAATTTTAAGTCAAAGCTCGTAATGGTGAGAAGTCCAGTCTTGTTTCATCCATTTTAACTTTCCGCTTACAAAGGAAGTTATAGTTAGTGAAGAAGACGTCCATGATTCTTCATTTCCTCTTTTGTGTCCATTGAATGTACTGTCTCCGGGAAATTATTCACTTATTTTGTTTTGTTATGTTCTTTTTTTCTTATCGTTTGATTTAACTGGTTTGCAGAAGAAAGGATTTACTATATTGCTATCTCAGTGCTTTTCTTGGTCATACCGTTACGCCATCGGCTCAAGTCGAATATCAAATCAGCCGTTCATTTTTCCTTTGTTCCACATACAACAGTACCACGCCACCATAATTTGCAGTCTCGAGAGCTTACGAGTTGCGTTTGTTCAAGATGTTTGATCTTTCAAGTTTTTATAACGCCAACTTGTGCTCATCGCGTGCCATGCCAAATGCATCCTTCTAAATCGAAGAAACACAGAACTGTTCTTCGGAATTTTCTCTTTACACATACTGCATCAATCCATAGGGTATAACACTGCAGTAAATCAATTTGCCACCCTTGTCAAAGTAAAAGTATGCGTCATTTAATCATTAACTAACCTCAGCGTTGTCAGTACATTGCTCACAACGGTATTTCAAAGAACACTTAGAGATTGCGCTATGCATACATTAATCTATATTCACATTTCGTTGGTTTAGTTTTGTGGTTATGAAATCGTTATTGCCAGCTGTTTCATGCAAGGGGTAACTACTCAACAAATTAGCTTCTTTTTATCAATTGTTTCTGTTTCGTTGAGTACATTTAGAAGTTCATTAGCTCAGTATTTCAGTGATCATGTGGTCTCCACGACAGTTATATCAATTATGAAGGATATGATGTCACAGCAAGTTACTTATTGGCCATGGGGCTTAAAAGCTTATTGAACGCAGTTCCGTATTCAGTAACAACTCTATGTTATGGCATTGACGATCATCTTTAATGTGGGAATTATTGATTGAATTTCCAGCGGCTTTTCAAACTTAAGTCCACCGCCTATCGCAAGATGGAGGTCACAAGAAGCACTGGATAGCAAGATGAAAACAACAACTGTAAGTGATCTATTGTTTAAATAGTACTTTCTACGATAATAATATTATATAACTTGCACTGTGATGGTCTATATTCTACTGGTATTGGTGGATCAGAGATAGTGATTTGAAAGTTTCCCTGATCATAACTTAGTGTCGGAGTGAAGCTCCGACGCAGGCGGATAAATTTGTAGATGAATAATGTTCAGTTGTTTAGTTTTGTGCCACAATATTGGCAATTTACTTTTGAGTCGGCGTATTGAAGAAAGCTCGGCCTAAGTGGTATAGAAGAGTTCCACTGGCTGCTGTTCCTATTACGACCAGGCGCATTGGAGTTCCTTAAAACTCTGATATCTATACAACGAGCTGAGGCAATCCGAAGCGTGAAGCGAAGTGGTAATATCAAAGGGGAGCGGGCATTCTAGATAACTTGATTTCCTTTTTTCCCCCGATCTTTGGTTTGCGTCTTTCACACGTTCGATCGGTTAACAATCAGGAGCAGTCACGCTTCCTCAAAATGTCCCCTAATTCGTCGTTTTTTTGTCTCACAGTAGACGTTCTTTAATGGTCAAATAAGCCTGTCCATCTAGATTGTAAACATGACACCTTTTAGAATCAAAATAAAAAATGTGCTTTTGGTAATTACCGGCTTGGCAAAAAATTCCGCTTGGCAGTTTATTATATTAAAAAGGCCAAAGAATGGTCTAGAGTGTTTTTTTGTTCCGATTTGAGGGCAATATGAGGCTTAAAGAAATTTCAAAACATGATGACTTTTCGATCAAACACATGATATACTCTTTCACTGTTTTCTGTGGGTACCGTGGTCAGAGCTTGTCCCCACACTCTAAATGCAAGTAAATACACAGACACTGCTGCATCTCTGCTCTTTAATGGAAAGCAGAAGAAAACATCTTCTTTGTAAAACGGTAACCAAATCTTCCGAAAGATAAAATAAAATTTTAAAATGAAGTGAATGAATCTTATTCTTTTTTTTGTTTTGTTTCGTCTTTGTGGAAAAAAAATATTCAAAAATAAATGAGGAAGAACTATACACTTATTCCTTGTGGAAACAGCTTTTTCTCCTTCACGCAAATGTAAAAGTTACTTTCGGAAATATTTGTCGTACATTATACAATGTCACCGTGCTGTGTTTGAACAGCAAACAGGACGCTGAAAAGGCGCTTTGTCTAGAATAGTAATCACATGAAAGGTTGACGCCTTCCTTAATTTTAAGGTGCGTTCATTTATCAATGGAAACAATGAACAAAAATGAGTTCAGAAATCCCTTCCGCTTTACAAATAAGAACATTCCTGAGATTAAAAATGTTTCCTCTACATTGAAATTATGGCTTTTTCTTTATTGCGGTTGTAAGTGATTTAAATTAACAATGCCTTGTTGATGCGCTTTTATCTTGGCTATGAATTGACGAAAAGTTATTAATGCTTTACCAACCACTTCCAGATTAGGTTGATACGAACTGACACCTTTCAGATTTTTAAACTCCTCCCGAATTTAGATTCATTCTGAACGAGGTTGTTCTCTGTGTAATGCTTGGTCGTCTTTGACGAAGACGGTGATTACGTGACTTCTTTGTCGCTTCATATGCCCAGAAGTTGATTTCTGGAGGATTAAATGGATTATACCAGGAATTTTAAAAACGCTAACAGTGTGAAGGAAGCACGCAATTTCTATCTTTCCCCGTGTGAGGTAAGGGAGGCGGATTACAATTGCATTCTAAAAAATTCTCAAAGCAAAACAGCAAACAAATGTTGCGCCTTGTGGAGGCAGCTGGTCGTACGGTTTGCTAAGCATTCACGATTGACAACTGCATGTGTTGGAGGATGAGTCACTTGAATATTCCATACTTCAGTACAGTTTTGTTTCTAAGGCAGTCAGTCTCACTGTTTTATAATTGATAAAAAAAATCACTCCATTGATTTTACGAAGCATTTAATACATTCCGACTAAACTCTATTTTGGTAATAAATCTTGTCTTACAGAGCCGTGCAAAGTCGCGTAAAGTTCTTTAATCGTCAGCCAGCTGAAGTTTAGTCCTGTTTCTAATTACTGCGTTTGTGAGTTTGGATTGCTTAGTAGGTTCTGCTAAACTTATTCAGCTTTTATTCGTATTTCGCGATTCCGAGTTAGATGAGTGATCGAGTGAGAGCCGAAAGAATAAACTTTTATACTTTTAAATAATTCTGAATAAAAGAGAGAAACCCATGGCAATAACATTCATGACAACGATGACTATGAGAATGGCTGCATATCGTCTAACGTTTCTACGTTTGTTATCGGTTTTTATTCCCAGTCCACTATTGTCCTAGGGTATCTTGAGACACGGACTCGTGAACACAACCATCTGAACGGTTGCATTACCAATGACGACAGTGGTTATGGTGATGTAATTATCAAAATGTCTGGGCTAGTTTATCGGTGATTGATTCGAATTCACCTAAAATGGCCACTGAATAGTAAAGCTTGTCCTACCTATCGCAACACAACCAGCAAGGCCTTATTTTCACAGCGGAAGCACTCGCATATTCTAATGCTGATGAAAACTGTCCAAAAACTGAAAGAATGGCTTTCTAATGGAAGTCTGGACGTAAACAACTCTTCCCTCGGCCAAATGGCAGAAACCACAGTTTATTGGCTAATTTTCCATGCATTTTGCGAGGCAGCTCAAGAAGAATAAATTTTATGCTTCAATTTTCCTTATATGAGCTATTCAGTTATACGGAAGTACTTTAGCAAGCCGTCGTAGGAGATAGGATTTTACTTTCTTAATTGAATTCAACAGAATGACCAACCATACTTGAGATATTTCACAGCCGAAAGTAAAAAGGCAAATGTGCGTGTGAATAACCTTTTCATATTTTAGTGTCCGAGTTACTTTATAAAAAGAGAAATTATCTCTGGTACTTTTATCAGCATTCGTTTAAGTATCAAAGGGACAAAAGCAATAAAACCACAGTGGGTTTCCTTCGTATGTTCTACGTAGTGTTTGGCACTGATGGAACACTAAAAATCTGGAACACAACGAAAGACCCGTGAAATCAGATTATCGGGGCCGTTAACCCAACCTTTTAGTTCGATTGTCTTCGTCTATTTTCTCGCTTTGAGCAAATCGGTCCAGCCAGGTCCATAAATCGTTAGATAGTAGAAAAACTCTTACAATCTATCGTTAACCTTTAGCTTTAATGAAATGAACGTATAATTGAATTGCGGGTTATAGACGAATGAGAGAAGCGTCATCGCACTTACAGTAGCTGGACAATTTAAGCAGCTGTCTCTTAGAGATACCTTAAAAATTCAGGGTGGTCCAACTGGAACCCATGACTTCTGCGATGTCGGTGCAATGCTCTACGAACTGAGCTATGAAGTTACACAATTGGGAGCAAGTGATCATCGCACTTCAACGGGATTCGAAGCCCCAGTTGGGAGCATTACCGCACCAGTATTGCAGACTTCATGGGTTTGAATCCCGTTGGAGCCATCTGGATTTTTTCAGTGTGTCTATACGAGACAAATGCTTAAGTTGTCCATCTAAGTGCAATGATCACCTTCTCTCATTCGTTTAGCCTTAATGATTGCTTCTTACATATATATATTTTCTTCTAGAACCTGCAAGGAATGCGCTTGAGGTATTTTCTATAACTATTTGTCCGTCATTCAGTTTCTAAATTTTATTTCTTAAACAGGATAGCGTGGACTTGTCGATCAGTGGTCACGTGACAGTTCGGCCCATCCATCCCAGCATTCTCTCGAGGCAGCACTGTTTCCAAGTAACCACGCCTCATGAGACCAAGTATTTCTCATGCCGAAGTTCCAATGAGCTTGAAAAATGGGTTGTGAGGTGAGAAAAGCAGAAGTGGTGTCAAGTTTGAAACCGGCATCGACCTCGTTCTCCTTTGTATTATGTTCAGCAGTGCATGAGCGCAAAATAAGAGTCAATGGTAGATTAATTTACTACAATTTCGAAAAGCCGGGCGATCGAAACAGATTTTGTTTATCTTTATGAAAACACGGTTTTACTCCTAATTAATCAAGATAATGATTCCAAGTATTTATTATCTTGTACAGTATTTCTGAAGAAGCCCGAACGGGCGAAACGTACAATAAAGGGACTTTCAGTTACACGAGAAAAGTTCGCTCTATCTTCTGTTCATGCAAGTTATAGACTTGAACTAGTGACCTAGTGCAAGTCAACGTATCTATTCAAAGCTCTGGTAAAACCATTGAGCACTCTTTAGCTGAGGATAAATTTAAACATTTATCACGTCATTTCATGTTATATATGTGCTTTGCACAATGGAGAATCGGCTTTCCTTTTAAAGCTTTTTAAAGCTTTCTATATTCATACATTGCTGATTGCTGTGTTGCTAGCATGGTTGTCCTGGTGGTGTAGTGGTCATTATCACACCCGACTAGTAACGGGGGACGTGGGTTCAAATTCCGCTCAGGGCAAATTTTCTTTCAAACATTTATTCATTAAAGATAGGAATATTGGGGTTGTACAGGGTCAGGGTTTCTCTGGTCTTGTCAGTATCCGTGAGACTGTTTTTAGCTTCATGATCATGCTCAAAGCAGTTTTCCTCTTACTGCTCTTGCCATATACGGTTTTTGAGGAATCCTTTTGTCACATGCATTATTTGCTTTGACGCTTCCTCATCAAGTCGAGAGAGGATGTTGCTCATTCACCATTTTTTTCAGTGCGATAATTTACATAAGCGAAACAGCAAAAACAAGTCCTTCTCTTCGGCGTGATGAATCCAACGTTTCGAAAGTATCTTTTTTTTTTAAATAAGGTGTTTGAAGAGGTATGACGGCATGCTGGCTTCACTGATTGGCAGCTATAAGTCAAATTGATTACAGCAACATCGAATATCACGTTATTTTCTGTGGGGAACCGTCTCAAGTTCTTGAACATGTTCCGTAGAAAAATATCGACCATCAGGTAATAATTTCCCTTCGCCTCCGTAATTGTATCTGCAAAACGTAGTCTTTGAAGGATAATTAACTTAATTTGGCGCGTTTATCCAGTTGGTAATATTAATGTGCCCGGGAATTTCATGACAACCGTGGGGATGTTTGAACTCCATTTGAATCTTTTTTCCAGAAAAATATTGTAGCTGTTATTAAAACTGTCAAAAAAGACAATTTGCTTATGAAATTGTTTTACCCCTTGTCGTGTACAAGGTGTCAGCGATGGTCGATTTGAGTTTATTGTCAACAGCGTTAGTGCATTGTTGTTTTCATAATCATTGAATGTCTCCTCGTCTTCACAGCATCAAGAAATCTATCCAACCGACAAGAGACATACAATACAGGACCGACATTGGTTTAACGGTGTGGATTGTCGAGGCCAAGGGACTCACGGACAAACCAAAACGGCGGTAATGCAACTAATTTTTTCCTGTGCGGCAGAAGGAAATCCCGTCAGGATTGAAAACTATCCCTTATACTGATTTTATCCTTGGTACTTCGTCTTCTCTTATTATTATTTTATGATTTTTTTGCTCCATGCTGTTTAACTGCCAAGTTTGCTCGTTTTCTAAGGCTCAACAAGATAAACGGAACCAAGATATAATTTGTTTGATTTGTCTGGAAAAAATGTGCGTCTTTGATATGCCACGTGGTAAACCGTGGAATCGTTGCTATCACTTTCAATGCCCTTTCAAGCCCTTTTGGAAATACGTAAGGTTTACAATGTCAAGGTTTCAACCATATTGTTAAGGTACGCACCTTTCTTGATAGGCTTGAAGATAATTTCATGATTAATAAAAGACTGATAAAAAATATTTATTTATGTGCACTACTTATCTTTTTTACTCATACTTGAGATATGAAGCAATGAAGGGCATTCATTAAAACAGATGACTTTCCATGATTGGGCCAAAAAATCCATAATAGTTGTGAGAATAAAATTAATTTGCACAATTAAATGTTATAGATTTTTACTTTTTTGTAGGTTTTTCTGCGAGCTGTATTTCGATAAAGCCATCTACGCTAAGACATCTTCAAAGACAAAGTCAGATCTTTTATTCTGGGGAGAAAATTTTGCCTTCAAGTGAGTTTATTCGACTTTGATACAAGTTTCTTTGAAGAATGCTGGATTAAATAGTATTCTTTGTATGTAAGAAAAGGAACTGTTTGCCAACAATGTAACAATGTTATTAAACTGCTGTTGTGTACAAGGAGGACTGGGTCTGGGGATGGAGTTGTCAGTATTCTAATACTGTCCACGATCTGTGTAGGGGTCATGTGATAACATATTCGCGAGAGAACTACTGCATGAAGTATTCACTTATTTTTCTGTCTCGTACTTATGTTCTCAGTGATTTACCCGAAGTAAAGACTATAACGGTACAAATTTACAAGGAAGTCGACGGCAAGAACAAGAAAGAGAAGAGAAAGCCTGTTGGTATGCAATACGTATTTTTTCGTTTTTAGGTCTAAAGGTAGATCATGTAAGTGTTATGAGATCGTAACATTATGCGGATATGTACGCCAATAACATGTATGTGTATCCAGTAAAATGTAGGCATAGCCTTATCTTTATATCCAGCAAACATCCCTGCTTCAGTAAAACACTGGTCTATTTTTTAAAAAAAGATGAGACTCTGCTCAGTAGTGTCTCGTTAGGAATAGATATTTTGCCAGGTATATAGCTAAGTTGTGAAAATGACTGAAGAGAACAGGTAGGTGTCTGGGCCTTTTCATAATATTTACTCGTTCATCCCAGAAGCAGTCCCCATTGACGAATAAAATCGTCTTGCCGCGTTAGACAGAGTAAAATGTCTCTCTCGCATGATTGAAAGGGTTTTAAATGTGAGCCGGTTGCCTCTTCCTAAAAGAAAGACACAAAGTAACTGGAGAGGAGGGAAACACTATGTTTGAATGTTGAACGAGGGAAATTATGCAGGGAAGAATTGTTACTTCCCCGAAGAAAATAGCGATCGTCAGAAATTGCTTACTAAAGACTGGCCTGGTCTCGCCGATGAGCTCAACTTATCACTGCTTTCACTATCATTTTCGGTAATAGCATCTGTAGATGTACCAGTTGACTCATTGGAAATTGGAGTTGAAGTGGAAAAATGGTTCCCGGTTACAATGGAAAGTAACAAAACCAATGGTGGAGAGTCACCCAGCATCAGACTGCGATTTAAATATCAGGTATTATTATTATTATTTTTTTTTTGCGTTGTCTTCTACTTTCTGACAAAGTTAACAAATATAGCTTTTTTCCCATGGAGGGACGTGTTGATTTGTAGATCAAATGCAGGCAAAGTTAAGCAGGTGACGTCAGATGACGTCAAGCCGTGGTAATGGATTAAGCATTGCGTTTACGTAAAAACGCAAGCATCAGGCTGAAATTTGCGTTTTGCCAAAAATGAAAGAAACCTGTTTGATTTTAGTTCATTTCTTGCCTATTATCCCCAGAAATCGAGCAAGACAATACAGAATAAGAGGAATTTTCATGCTGCTTGTAGGAAAAGCAGCAGCCTTGCCTTTGCGATTTGCCGTTTCACGTAAACTGAAAGCGAAGCTAAATCTGTCTAATAACACAGTTATGGCATCCCCAAATTTCGACACTCAAGTCCAGAAATTCTGAACGATGCACCCAATTAGATGCATGCACAATTTTGACATCCAACACGAATTGTCCCTTCAAGTTTAAGCTTTTGATACCTATTTTCAACAACAATGTTGGGGTAAAGGTTAGCCTTATTTTTATCTTAGGGTAAATGCATCTGTTTATCCTTACTTTATGAACTTACCTGCCCGTTTTTATCTCTTTGAATAGAAAGTTTCCATTCTCCCTGTCAAGTGCTATAATGAACTTCTGGAGGTAGGGGTATTTGATGTTTTCTTTTCAGTTGTCTTCTTTCCTTTTTTTATTTCATGAAAGTGACATCCGCTTCTCATTCTTCTTGGTTGGCTTCGTCATTTTTCTTATTATTCACCGCCTCGTTTCATTTATTGTTTCAGTATCTAAAACGTAACTACATGACATTGTGCCAAGCGTTGGAACCAGTGGTCAGCGTGAAACTGAAGGTTTGTGAACAAAATTAAAAAAAAAAACATTTTGTGGAATTGACCTTGGGGTTGTGGCGGTACAGTTTATGGTGTGTTAAGGGAGATTTAATTTTGAAAAAGAATTGCTTTTAGTAGTAGTTCGAACTTTCCAAAATTCTTAAATGGCATTCATATTTCCCTACTCGAGCTCACTTCTCAATCCTACTCTAATTGTAATCTGCAATTCACTTTTTTCAATAAAGGACGAGATCTCTCGGGTGCTCTTGAGAATTCTACAGGCTAATGGGAAAGCAACGGAATTTCTTGCAAGTATAGTGCTGGAAGAAGTAACAAATTTGGGTAAGTGCACGTGTTTCCAGAATGCGTTGATCATACTGTGAGTTAAAGGCTGACGAGAATCATGAATATTGTTGGAATACGTGTTTGTTAACAGAAAAACGGGTTCGTTTTCCCTACTGAGTTTAAGACTAAGTGTTAGATAAAGGTAGGTGAAAGTCTTCAACCAGAATTTTCGGAACTCTTCATTGCCATTGTCCGATATCGGGAGTTCATGTTCGCTATCAGAGTTTCGGAGAGCACTTCTTTGTCGCTGTACAGCTTCATTTCATTGTACTTGTATCACTTTTTCACACCTGTCGCTCCTAGGAACCTGCATGATGAACTGCGTCTCTTTTTTAAGGACGGTGCCTAGTAATTCAAAGGTATTTTTGCGTGGTTTATGAATATGCAGTAAAAGCAGATCTTAACAAGTGTTATTGAAATCCAAAGAGAAAATTGGGGCTAACCACGCATTTTTCAAAGATAATTAATCAACAATATTTGTAAAAAGCTCTAAAATGAAAAGCGATGTATGGCGTTCAGTTCTTTTCCAAAGGGAAGCTTAATTATATCTCAAAAATGCTTGATTACCGCCAATTTTCTTTTTGGATACCAAGAGCACTTGCTAAGTTTTGCTTCCTCCGCATAGTTTTAAACCGCGCAAAAAATATCCCTACATTAGTAAGCACCACCCATAGGAAACCCGAGTATCTCAACATGCGCAGAACGTATACGCAATAAAAATAGTAGGCACTGTCCTTAAGTATGTCTCTGTGTGAGTTGTTCACTCTAATGCTTCATTTGCAGAAGATGAAAATCTTGTGTTTCGTGGTAATTCCTTTGCTACAAAAGCTATGGATTCCTATATGAAGATGATAGGTGAATCGGTAAGCCAGCAGTTCTTTGTTTCTCAGATGGTTCTAGTATTTCACAAATGTGCAACGGCAGCAAATGTATGAAGATTCACACTTCAATCCACTATTCTCTTTAGTATTTGCAGGAGACACTGGGAGATTTTGTTCAGTCAGTTTACGAATTTGAGGACGATTGTGAGGTGAGATTTTGTTCCGTTTACAGGGAGCTGCAAATTGCCGTATCATTTGCGAGATTTCAGATAAATATTGATTGTTGAACCAATGTTTCCTAGGTCGATCCATCTAAAAAGACGACTGGAAGTATCGAAGCTAACAAAAAGAACCTAAAAACGTTTGTTGAAAAGGTCTGGACCCTGATAATGTGCTCATCCTGTTTCTTTCCCAGGTAAGTAAGAGGACACAAAATGTTTTCGAAAATATGATGGCGTCTTATGAGTTCAGCGTTTTACCTTTCATTTCTTCATTATATTTCCTTATTAAAATTTCGACCTCGGTTATTGCGTTCCTAGCTTTCTGATTTGTCCATATAATCTCGGTTAAATATCGGTTAATATACTGTACGACCTAATATGGAAGTGATTGCGTCAAGTGTTAGCCAGATGAAAATTTGAATTTGGCTTTAATTTCCAAGTGTCCAAGGGTTCATAATTTAAGGAAAATTTAATAAAACAATTATTTCGCGCATGTTGGATACAAGACTGGTTATAGCCTCTGAACTCGGCGCTACGCCTCGTTGGCTATTACCATCTCATATCTAACGCCCACCCATGGAATAATTGTTAATTATTTGGCTTTTACTTGTCCGTCAAAGCTCCGCACATAAGCTCCGTCTTTGAGAGAAGGTATGGTTCTTCTTTAGTCCATGTTATTAACGTACATGATTTACTCTGTAACTCTCCTTCAACTTTTTGACTTTATAAACTAGAAACTTAATTTGAATAACATTGAAAGATAGTGTTGGAGGAAACATTCTTTTCTTCTTTTTACTCCTCTTTTATTCCATTTAACAAAACAGTGGCGACTCTACAACTGTTCTTACACTAAAAAAGCTACAACTACAATCGTAGTTCTCTATAGACAGTCTTTTTTATCCATACTTTAGCCGACCTGTCAAGCTGCTCAGAAGCGAAATATGCTTGCGCAGTACCTACGTAAGCATTTCTTACTTTTAGCTTTGCAGCCATTCGAATGATTCTTCATGAATTCAATTTTACTAAGATCCGTCCACTATAACACTGAGTGATAAATGTGAACTTAAGCTTTTCCTATAATGGAACTTGCAAAAACCAACTGTTATAGGCTACTGCATGTGAACAGGTTAAAGATACTCTTAAGAGAAACAGAACAAAATCCTGGACTCCTAGGATTTTTATCTCGACTATGTGTCTAAGAAACGTTACTTCCAATGAACAGAAATGTGGAACAAAACTTTTTATCATTATAACAAATTTTCCAATAAGGATAGGGAGCCAAAAGATTAATTGAGACCTATATTAATATGCTTCATCGACTCACAAAGGAGCCATGAACGATAAAATAGATAAGAAAGTTATTTACAGGAAATTTCTGAAAAAAGAATCGACCTTATAGGGAAGTACTGCGAAGTAATATTAAGGTCCGTAAAGCTATTTTTGATTGCGGTAAAAATTTAAAAGCTATCTATTGTTATTTAGAAAAAAACAATTAAACATTTTTGGAAAAGAATCTACCTTTCTACATGGTCTCATCACCCGTACGTTTTAGGGAATTCGTGCCACGAAAAATTCCTTTTCGACGACAAAAATGGAGGGTGCCGGGCCGTAAATTTTAGGCACTGGGGCCAAATTCAAACAGGTTGTGGAAACCAGGTTATAGAAACAGCTGCTTCACATTTAACTCGTGATAACAGAAAATGTTAATTAATCACAGTTTTTTTTTTCAAAAAAGCCGTTTTCTTTAAGACTGAAATTGATCTCTTAACCAAAAAGTTTATGTTTTTTTCGCTCTCTCAGTGATCTCCGAGCAACGTTTCACGAGTTTCATCGTTGGCGGGAAGGAGTAAGCGACGATTTGAGCACAAAACTAATCAGGTACGTTTATACAGTGAATTCAGTGATTTTTGTTTTCTTTTCGAAACTATCGACGAAAACATTTATAAAATAACACATTTTTTACGTTTCCTTTCCAGTGGTTCCATCTTCTTGCGATTTTTGTGTCCTGCCATTTTATCTCCCAGCCTGTTTCATCTAGTGCAAGGTTAGTCTTTCAAGTATGGCTTCTGTTTTGAAATTGTGGGTAAATGAGATTTTAACACTCTCTTAACTGAAAACATAAATATTCCTTTCCTGGAAAATAAATGGGTCGAATAAATGCTGAAAGGCGTTCGGAATTTCTATATCACAACATTCCGAACATCATTTGATTTGTGGCTAATAGTGACAATTTCGCAGAATATCCAGATGAGAAAACATCGAGAGCGTTGACGCTGATTGCCAAGGTGATGCAGAATCTTGCCAACTTCACGAGGTAAACAACTGCTCTCGATAATGCTGATAATAACACTAATAATATTCATCGTCATTATCGTGATCATGATTACTTATACTGTCTCTCGGTTGATGGCAATATTTGGAATGCGTTAAGAGTCAGAACTCTTCACGAGCTCATAACCAGGAGCTTAAAATTCCAAAACTCGGGCTATTTAACGGCATTTTCACAGATCAAGCTATTTTTAGACGAGTTCTTAACTAAGATTTGACCTGCATGAGTGACCATTCTCAGTCCCCTGGGTAATAATTTCTCATGCAAGGCTTGTGATTTGCTGGAAAGGTCTAGTTTCGCGGGAAGATCATTCTAAAAATAACTCGGTCTGTATAACGCCATTCCACAAATACAATGACGTTGTACGCTCCTAGTCCATGAGCTCTCGAGTCTGTTTAACAGAGAGTTTTCCTGCTGGGGCCAGTACCAGTAAAGATCACGACGAAAGTTCTGAATACTTTGGGACAAAACAGTGCTAGAGAAAAAAACGGTGCAGGATATCCTGGGCCACAGGTTGTGGCCCGATACCCTTCGATGTTACCTGCACGAGCGGTTAATATAATTAATAATAATACTATTAATAATAGTAGTAATGATAATGATAGTGTTAGTGATGTGTGATAATGATAAAGATAACGATGAATGGTGTAAGACTAAACGCAGCATGTGAACATTTAGCACCGAAATATTCGGAGAGTATGACATGTTAGGATGAAACAGCTTTATCTAATTTACAACAGCGTATTTTTTTTTGTTTTTTACGTTGCTCACTTTTAATGGAGCACTTTTACCTTCGTTTGATCCTTTTTAACTGATGTCCGCTTCTTACAGGTTCGGTGGAAAAGAAGAATATATGGGTTTTATGAACGGATTTGTGGAAAAGGAGTTCGTGAATATGAGAAGATTTATCGATGACATATCAGTAAGTTAAAATATTTTTGTGCTGGATTGTTTGAATTAATGACGGTATTGAGTATTTGCAAAGAGATATGCAAATCCCAGAAGATCCTTTCAAGTTGACCGAGTGATATATTTCCTTTTAGAGTTCTGACAGAAAAAACATACAAAAATACCCGGCTGACCGCTTTCCGTGGGGGTTTTTCAGGCCCAACGAATCACACTCAACGAAACGAAACGACAGAACAGAACATAAACACCAACTGTGATTGAAGAATCCCAACCACCCAGAGACAAACCAGTTGGTTATTTACAAGTGTAGCTGAGAAGTTGAACCAGCTTATACCAGGATCAAATACAACAACGATCGAGTGGTCAGAATGTGTCTTGAACCTGGGATCTCCGAATCTAAATGCAAGCTCATTACCACTGGGTCGCACTGCCTCCATCTTTTTGTGATTGCGTGTTATCGTTTAGACTTTCACAATAGTAAGGTTTCACGCAAGAAGAGTGAATGTTAATGGCAGCTTCTTACATTGTATTATATAATTTCTGTATAGCAACAATCAAGATCGGACACTTGTGAAAACCAGTTTGACGGAATTATTGACTGCGGCCGAGAACTCGCCCTCATGTACTCCATCTTAAAAGATGTCACCAGCAAGATGAACCAGGTCAGTTTGCCTGCAAATTTATATCTTCACTTCAAAATTTCTATATAATAAGGTTAATGGAAATGAGTGAAGAGATTGCTTCTCAAGCGTGAATTAGGCATGACTCGTGGAGAAGATCTAGATTTGGAAAACATTGGACGGATTGCAAAAAGGCCTGTTACTTCTTCGTCTCTGTTACCTTTTCGCTTTAGTCTCTCAATCCCAAATGATCTTTTTGTCCTTTTATAGGATGCTGCAGAAGCCCTTCGCCCTCTCCAGTTTGTACTCAAGTCCCTACAAGAGACATACCACGATTCTGAAAGGAATTTTGTCATTGGAAATGAAAGTCTAGTGGCACATCGGAAATGGGCGTCATCCTCTGACCTAGTTACTGATCAAGACAAGAGCAACATCACTCTTACCCCGGTGTCACAAATAAGGATCATGAAGTCACCAAAGAGAGCGCAGAATTCCTTGGACGATAGTTCGCAAGACGCTAGTCTATTCTACAACGGTAGCACACCGACTGCGAAGACCCCTGAACGTTTGACGGTATCGCGCTACGATAAATCGATTCTCTCGCCAATTTCCGATGTTGATCCTCCAGTTTCCTCACCCAGGAAGCATGATTTACAAAGCAGCCTCAGGCGGCGCTCGTATCGGAGAGCTATCAACGAAAGCGGTAGTAACAATTCGATCGAATGTGGCAAAGATTCTTCTGAAAACGGGTTGATAAGCAAGAAAACGTTGGATTCACCTCGTCGGTCTCTCAAAGAGGGACCTCTTATTGTTTCAAGTGTGGATGGCGGGACGCCAGGTGACAGTCGGGTAATTTACAAGGGAGATACTGGACCAAAACGAATTTCCAGGACACTTCCTGCCTCGCGCCGACGAGATAATAAAGAAGGAATTGATGTTCCGGTAGACACTAAATCTCCAGTTATAACAGATCAGTCTCGAACGGCATCTCTTGAAAGACAGTCCTCGCCTAAACCACATCCGCTTGCAACAAGTGACTGTCTAAGAAGGTCATCTGGAGAAAAGGATGCTTCTTTTTTGTCTTCATCTCCCCAATCTTGTCGCAGGTCATCACGCACGAGCAACAACTCAGCCAAGTTCTTGAATCCTGATCATGTAGCTCGCAGTTCATCGCGGACTAGCAGCAGCTCTAGTGGTAGTGACGAGAGTTGGCACAGCGTAGCAAGCAGCGTGGAAGGTGGCCGAGGCAGAAGAAGGGTGCGGAAGATGACACGTTCACCGAGTCCTGAGGACAGCGGAGTTGGAACCGAGTAAGCAACTTTTTCTTCAAGCAAATTTTCATCTTAAAAGTAATTTCCTCTGCAAACTGTTTTGTTATGTCCTTGTAGAATCCCGCCCGTGTTTCCTTCCCTGCACTTCCTTCCTTTTCATCTCTTCGTGCACACGTATTATCCATCCACGTGCAATTTATTTGATCCTTGGACCATAAACGACATATTGCTCTTCAAGTTAACAAAAGAGAAGGCTACGTCAAAGGTTCCTTCCCATAATTAGTAGTAACTTCACTATGCTTGTTCTGGTGCCTTGAAAAACAACAACCCTTCAGTTACTTATTCTCCCAAGGGAGCCGCCATTGTTTGGATATTTTCGCGAAGTTAAAATGAATGACGTTCGGTTTGTCGTCTTTGAATTGCATGGCCTTACATCTAAGCTTTGTTCCTAGTGTTTATGACCCTGAAAACCTCTCTTCTAAACCGCACTCGACTCTTGTTTAAAGTCAGTCGATATTTAAGTAATTAGTTCAAATGAATAATTATGATTTTCTCAGTTTGGGCATTACTTTTGCGAATGAGCCTGTATAAGACTTTTCTGACGTCTCTTTGCACATCAGTTGCCATTTGGATAAAACTCGAATTCACACTCAGTTTAAATAAAACTTGGAAAGAGATAAATATTAATTGAATACGGTGAGTAATTACACTCTCTCAAGTCGAACGCATATAAGCTTCGATCGGTCCGCAGCAAAAATCAAATAAAATGGCAAAGCTCTTGTTTTGGAGCTTGTTGTCGTGATAGTGACAACAAGTTCTGCGTATATCATGACAAAAAGATTACGTGAAACGTATGGAAGTACTTTAGCTAAGACGAGAGCGTTGTCCGACAACGTCTGTCAAGACATAAAAAAAAGTATTCTTAACTGCACAAAAACATATCTTTTGCCAATTTTGAAATGTCTAGTAGTCCATTGATATGAGGTTCGAGCATTGTCCGAATGTGCTAAAATTCAATATTCCCACCAATTGAGCGCAATTACGATCCTTGAATTGACGGATTATTAGAGCGCGAATGACTTATCATATCCCCCGGTCAGCGCCCCTGAGATTAAAATTAATTAAGAGGCCCCTCTTTCCTTTTTCTCTGCAATCTTTCATATGCAAATTTTCCTTCTCATTACTTTAGAAATCACACAAAAGAAAGCTTTTCCTACCAGGAATATAATATATATACGTATTTATGCACAAATTCTAATCACTTCAACTCGATGTCAGTTGCGTTCTGATGGTCCTCTGTACGTATTTCCAGTTTCAAAATATCCAATCAAGACAGACTTGAAAATAGCTAAATTCTAAACCATTCATTAGGTTACTCCTTAAACATTATTTTGTTTGGTTTCATCTCTTTTCTTTAACAGAACAATTTGGGAAAGGATGGCGCCTAAAGCAGAGCCCGAAGACTTCGTGAACGGTTACGACCTTGTCTCTCCCAAGACTGCAGCTGAGGTATGCCATGGGTTCTCATAATGATTACTTAGACACTCTTGATTTGTCGGAGGAAATGTAACGACTATCGACATTCTAAGTTTCTAAATCGTGATTTCCCCAAAAGTTCTGTCGTGTTTTCAAAACAAATGACCTGGGCTGACGCTTAGTCCCGAGAGCTTATTTCATCTGTTACAGCGAATGAATTTAAATTAATCGTTATTATCAAAGTTAAGTTTATCAAATGTACTATTACTCGGACTTGACATCAATTACACCATGTCTTCACATGGACAATCTTCCAATGGAAATACCGACCGGAATGGGTCTCAGTTAAAAGGTAGATATGAAAAAAAGGAAAGCAATGCTATGTGAACACTTACACGTATTTTTCTATGAGTTGCGAGCTAACTGATCTCACTACTTTAAAGAGGACATTTTAAGAAATATTTTGGAATGATATGCTCGTGAATCAGTTGGAAACCGGAAAATTACTAATTACAAGCAATGCTGATAGCATTACTAATAATAGTCAGTGTATGATGCGGACTGCTTTACTTACATCAACCGGGAGATTTCTCTAAAGAATTTGAACCATGTTACTCATCGAAGCTTAATTGCGCAAAATTAATCGGAATCTTTCTTGCCAATCTCTTTACACTTGTAAACAAAAGTAAGCAAGTCTGCTGGGTGATTCGGTCGCATATCCAATGTTTCGACGGGTATGCGTATTTCACCCGACTCAGTTACCAGGCCTCCAGAGGCAGATCAGTCTCTTCCCAGAAGACAAAAACATTCTATATAATTTTTTTCAATTTATTCAAGATTATTATTCGTGATGATATTCTTGTGAACATTTGTGAATATGTAATCGTGTAATCTTGTCTAATCTACATTTGTTTTGAATTCTCTTGGAAAAATAGCACCCAATCGGGCTTCAGAGGAACGATTTTGATTTCCCGGCTGTTTTTATCATATGTAAACATTCAGTAGTTGTGACCTTTTTGGTTTTGCTTTTTTAGTACGAAAAAGAGCTCACCAATCTTCGCGAGGAACTGCTGGAGACAAAGAGGACTCTAGCCTCAACCCACGAACAGTTGATTTTGCAAGAGTCCAGCACACACAAACTCGTAGCGTCCTTCAAAGAAAGGCTAGCAGAAAGCGAAAATGCCTTGCAACAGTTGAGAGAGGAAAAAGATCAAGAAATGAAGGAACTTCTTGATCGGTTGGTAAGCGTGGAATCTGAATTGCGAAAAGAACAGAAAGAGATGCAAGAAGTGATCCAAGCCAAACAGGTCATCATCGAAGCCCAAGAAAGAAGAATCAAGTCGGTTGACTCGAACAATGCTAAGTTAATTGCCACCTTAAATCAGATTGGGGCGTCAAGAAACAACAATAACAACAAATTGTTGAATTATCCCAGTAGTGACCTCTAGTTTGTAGTACTGAATTACATTTGGGTCTGGAAAACGTAAGGCATGGGGAAGACAGATGCGACTGTCAAGTACAGGGCTCAACTATGTAAAGGGAAATTCAGAAAAAAAATGGAGTCAAAAGTCGTTAGAAAAAATGAAGAAATTCCTCAATCTAAGGGAGCTGAAAGTCAGATAAAGAATAATGCATTTGAATAAAATCGTAACACGATTTTCTAATAAAAGGTAATGTGGTATACTACTGAAGAGGAAATATCTTCTTTTCCATCTGGGAGCCTAACAAATTTCTTCCATGATATTAATCAAAAACAGGATCGACAGTCATGTTTTGTTAACACAAGCATAAGAAAATATTTGCATGCGAACAGAATTTAATTGCATATCATGCCTCTGTGACGTCGTGTGCTTACGCTCTATTTTAGAAACTAATAACAATTTCGTTCATGCATTTCCTCAATGTGTGGATCGTTGTCATATTGTTCATTTGTTCTTTTTTTTCAGTTCTTAGAGATATTTTCCTTTTCATTTTTTTTGTGTTGTGAAATGACTATGCATTTTGTTGTACTAGATGTTTTAAACCGACACTATCAAAAACAGCATTTATATTTATGAAGAAAAAGACTGGACACTTGCCTCATAATAACCTCTGGCTTTCCATCGCCATTTCTCCTCCTTACCTAAACGGGCTGCGTTACGATTTTTGTCCAACTGCAATATACGACCTGTAAGTCGATTGGAACTCAAAAATAATAATTGCAATTCGACAAATGAAAAGGATGACACTGTTTCTGTTGAAAAACTGTCACGCTGTTGGCCAAAATTCAACTTGAGGTAGTTATTCTTCGTCCAGTAAAATGCATCACACTTCTATAGGCCAAGAAGAGTTGGTGATTTCTGTACAGTTTTAACCACATTCCGGCAGAGGTCTTATAACATAGCCCACTAACATGAAAATAGAAGGACTTTTTTGTAATTTTAGATAGGCAAGGAACATGGATTCGAAAACCAACATTCGTTTTAACTAAGAGTTTTATCATTTAGCCATTTCCAAGGACTGAATTTTTAACGCTCAAAAGCAATAAAAACCCGATATGTTCCAATCGAAGGAACTTACATTTCAAATTTATAAGTAATAGACCCACGTGCCAATCCCAGTGTAAGTAAGTAGTGATATTTAACGAAACATCAATTTATATTATATGGAAAGTAATCGATAAAGTTCACGTAGTAAAACCTTTTGTTTATATAATGAGCACAGGTGTATTCAGTTCCGGCTAAAAGGCATTTAAATCATGAAGTTGACTGTTTGAGTGGATAAATATATTTGTTTCATAGACGACTGCTCTCATTTCAATCGGCTTAATTCGTCTTCCAAGACAGTTTGACCCTTTTGAGACGAGGCTCAGTATACCGTAATATTTTACAAGGAAACCGGCATGAGCGCATGCGCATTGTGGATATAAGATGGTAAAAAGCCTTTCGGTGCTAATTGCCTCGTTAGCGATAACCAATTTTATATCCCACCACGGCGAATGAAATGATTGTTTTGGTAAATGGTAATCAGTAAACGCTGACGCTTTGGATACTTGGAAATTTCGCTTAATCTTTTCAGTGCAGTAATAATAATAAATAATGAGTGTCCAAGCGTACATATCTTTAGTTACAATAGTGTATATAGGAAATTAAAATAGATTTGAATTTGAATATTAATTTGGTTAAAAATGAGTCTATGTACAAAAGATTTAAAACGCTCGGTGTTTACCTGAGGAAATGTAAAGGTCCATTTACGTATGTTGTATGCACTCGATTTAATTTTAGGTAAAATACTATCTAAAGGGGTGTTTCTCCTTTAACAGCACTTGCGCTTACAGCAACGATCTAAAAATAGTTGCACGCTATTTGGGGCGGCAGAAGATGCTCCGTATACAAACAGACCATAAACAAATTCCACAGGAAAACAAGTTTCGATGCAGGTGTCAAGTTAAGCTTCCAATATTCATGCTTGGATTTTCAAGCGCCATCTTGTTTCTCCGGTCAACTAAAATGAATCATCTCGGGATTAAACTTATCCCACGGCATTCGCTGTCTTGACCGACCCTCCCTTACAATCCATTGACTTCAAACAAAATGTAACCCCAACCCCCTCCCCCGAATTGAGTTTGATATCAGTATACTCTCTCCGAATATTCAAATTTCCCGCTGATGTGGCAATCGGCGATTTTGAATTTCCCTCGTGAATTAATGAGTCTTAATTTCGGTGCTAAAGCTATTGTTTCAAAACTTCCTTTTAAGTCAATATTTGCAACACCAAACAAAGGCTATTGTCTTTGAATTTGATCCGCTTTTCTTGATACGAATTGCATGGAATAACTGTTCAATCTCTTCCTGATTGAACCCTTCGTAGAATTCTAAGAGTTCTTACCACGAGTAAACATCTTTTCGCTTTGTCGACGACCTTCTCACAAACGTGGTTAGTAAATCTGCAGTTGTACTAAAGGTAACACAAAAATATCTTGAGTTCATTACATTGTGGAATACCATGTATATTTAACAGCGGGCCATTAAAAGGGTAGCTCCCGTGATACAATTCTAGTGATAGCGATACATGGCTCTACCATACTGTGTATTTAAGAAGTATTCACCGAAGCCGAGTGGCTGCCACTAGCCACCACTAGGCTCCGACACAGAGATGAATAATTGTTTGAGTATATACTAAAACAGTTAGATAATATGGCACACAAATATGACTTAGCTCATTTATTCCTGCAGCGATTACAATGTTGCCGCGTGAGTTGCTCGAAGGTGAATAGCAAAAGATATTCGGAGTCTGAGCAGCCAATCAGAGCACGCCTTTACCGCTATCCACTTCTTTAGTTTATACTAATACCTGATAACTGAGATTTAGTGAGCCGATCAGAAAGCTCGGGGCTCAATACCCTACGTTTAGAATCTTATAATAAGAATTACACAGCTCCATGAGTATATTTTCCTGCTCGGCAACACTCCGAAGAGACCTGCAGAAATCTTCATATCATGCAAAAGCTGAATTCATGTGTCTTATTATTCAGGGAAGAATACTTTCAAAGCTTTAAAAAGCGTTGTCCATGGCACTTTGAACTTTTTAAAGTTTACAGCTACAATGCTAATTTTAATAGAGAAGTTCCGTAACTCATGCTATATCGATGGTTATGACATCAACGTATGACCGTCCGTCCGAACGTGAGCATTTTCATGTAAGCCAATGCGCGAAATGTCGCAGTACTGGAACCTGCTGTTCTGGCGGGAAGTTGCATGGCCAGCGTACCGCAATCGACACTGCGTTTTAGTGAAACAAGCAAACATTTTGAGGACACCAAAAAAAAAAGGTAAGTATTTTTTAATATGCCCTACAAACAAAGAGGTAAGAAAAGAAAGAAAAAGAAAGAAACCAGCAGGTAGGCGTAAGAGATGCTCAACGTAAAAGAGAGCACGAGAAAACAGGCCAAATTTCAGTGACAAACAGAGAGAGAGAGAGGGGGAGAGAGAGAGACAGAGAGCAAGAAAGAGCCCGATTAAAGAGACGAAATTATAGTGACGAGCAATGGAAGAATGAGCAAGCACGAGCACGAGAAAACAGGCTGAACAATGGCGACGAGAAACGGCGAAAAGAGCAAGAAAGAGCAGGAGAATATACCCCAATTTATAGCAATGAGCAGGCCGGACTGGTCGATCATATGGAAAGGAAACGAAAGGAACTTTAAGTGTCAAGTCCTTCTAGCGCTGGAGCACTAATTGGGGACACTGTGAAGTAAAATTAACAATTAACGCAAATGAAGACAAACGTTGGTTTTTGTATGGTAAGCAAACTGGTTATTATAAATGCAAGAAAAAATACTAAAACATAATAATTGAGAAGCTCCGCATTTAGACTTAAATCATGATATATCACGGTGTTATGACAATTTCGTATGGGGTATATTTGTGAACACGACTTGGTATGTAAAAGGGTGAAATTTCATCGTTCAAGAAACCTGTCAAAAAGAGCATTTTGAAAACTCTCGTTCGCCTAATATTTCACATAATTACGCAAGGGTAAAACAAATAAATCAATCAATCAATCAGTCCAAAAGCTTAAAAAGTGTGTAAAAATCAGGCACAAGGGATAACCAGGGTCGACCTGATGACCTCTCGACCTCCAGTCGAATGGTCTACCCTGAGCTACATCCTCTTTCCTACAATTTAAGGGAAAAAAATAAGCTTTACTGTAACAGAGACAACCTCCTGCATCTTGTCTTGCTGCCCAACGACGCATCCGCTGGCTTGGCCATGTTCTTCGACTCTCCCAAGACCATCCGACCAGAGTCATCTACGAATTAGATCCAGTATCGTATCGTACTTTGTATTGCACCATGCAAAATCCGCTTTTGCTTTCTCAAAAGTTGTCCTCTTCACAAGGTACTGCGTATAATCCTCTTAATGAACTTTTTTTTATTTATTTTATTTTTTGGTTTCATTTTTTAGAAACGATGATTTGCCCCACATCGTCAGCGATTTTTCTCTTTTTTAGGACTCTTTTTTTCTTAAAATTTCAAAGATATTGCTTTTTTCTGACTTTCACACGAGACAGTAACCGTAGTTAGAAAAGGACCGGGATTAAATGTCGGAAAGTAAAAGTCCTGCTACCTAAAAAAATGGGTTCCGAGTTGGGCGGGAAATGATGCCAAATGAAAAAGCTGTTTCTTGGCGTGAGCAAACTGTCTTGATTTCCACGTACAGCCACTGCACAGTTTCGCCGTAAAGCTTTTGCGCAGTTCGAGATTTGGCATCTAGCGAAACAGAAACTCTGTAACTGGTCACAGAAATTCAACCTGTTCCACAACCCTAGTAAGACCAAGTGTATGCTCTTCTCCATCAGTCAGATGTCTAAGATGTCTTATCACCATTCCCTTTCATTGCGCACGGTACATGTATCTGGAGAAGGAAAAGACCTGGAACGTGTGAAGTCCAGCTTCTAGTCATTTACCTAAATGAGAACTTGAAACGGGATGATCATATCAGGCACTTAGCATCAACTTTATACCTTACGTACTGAGAAAACAGGTAGCCGCGAGACGTCTAGTCTCTCTCGTCTGGACTTCAGGGACACAGTATTTTACCCACTCAAGGAGCATCTTCCAAAACGACTACAACGTATACAGTGCTCTGCAGTTAGTTCTTTCACTGGTAGATATTGTATGTTGTAGACTATTTTGGATCTAACCGCAATGAAATAGCATTAACAACACGGATTTCACCATGATTCAAGCAACACGTCATGTGTCTTCCTACAATATAGGAACGCAACGTATACTAAATTCCTCCCTTCTTTTAAATAAACGTTGATTCAAACAGAATGTAACAAAACTAAATCTAAACGCCTAAATGCATCAAAATGTCTGAACATCTTTTGCAGCCGACCAGATAATCAGGACTAACTCGGAAACAAAAATCCAAAACATCAACAAAAGACAACTTAAATAAGAGTTTCATAAATGCTCTATTCTGGGTTAAGCCCAATGCATCCCAGAACATAATCGTGATATCTAGATGGTAAAAAGGTAAAGGTAATATCTGTGTGACGAGCCTGAAGGACCATTAAGGCCGGCGCTTATCTCCGGTTTCCGTAGCATGAAGCGACTAGGAGTATTTATGCTCCCCCCTGGATGGAATGCTAGTCCATCGCAGGGTTACCCCCAGCATTACGCCGGTACCCATTTATACACCTGGGTGGAGAGAAGCACCGCGAGAGTAAAGTGTCTTGCCCAAGAACAAAACACAATGTCCCCGGCCAGGCCCCGAACCCGGACAACTCGATCCGGAGTCGAGCACACTAACCATGAGGCCACCGGCGATTTTGAATTTCCCTCGTGAATTAATGAGTCTTATTTCGGTGCTAAAGCTATTGTTTCAAAACTTCCTTTTAAGTCGATATTTGCAACACCAAACAAAGGCTATTGTCTTTGAATTTGATCCGCTTTTCTTGATACGAATTGCATGGAATAACTGGTCAATCTCTTCCTGATTGAACCCTTCTTTTCTAAGAGTTCTTACCACGAGTAAACATCTTTTCGCTTTGACGACCTTCTCACAAACGTGGTTAGTAAATCTGCAGTTGTCCTGAAGGTAACACAAAAAATCTTGAGTTCATTACATTGTGGAATACCATGTATATTTAACAGCGGGCCATTAAAAGGGTAGCACCCGTGATACAATTCTAGTGATAGCGATACATGGCTCTATCATACTGTGTATTTAAGAAGTATTCACCGAAGCCGAGTGG
>NC_090870.1:32823371-32833371 GCF_036669935.1 Montipora foliosa | reverse complement strand
GATTATGGATCGATGTAGATTGAACAGGGACTGTCACAAAAACTTAACGTGAAACTTCCCTCCCCCCTCTATCGCTGTTGATTTTCTTTCAGTAACCTTTATGGACATGCTACTTAGAAGCGAAGGCTGCGAAGATCCAGGAGTAGCTCAAAATACATGTGGTAGGGCAAAAATATTTGTTCATGGACAGGATCACTCTCTAGGTCGACGGGGTCACAATATTGTTGTTGTGGACGCCAGTACAGGTAATTTCTATTTGCTTCTTTAAAGTGCTTTTGTCATATAAATAAAACACTTTCCACTGGACCGGTTCATGCCGGCAGTGGGTGTTAATGGTCCTCCATACGAAACATCAAACTCTCACAAAGGCTTGGTTTACGAAAAAATGACGTTAAAACTCAACGCGTAAGAATGCACTTAAGCGTACAGTACCGGTCAGTTTCGGGCTTTCATTCTGTTAAACTCGTGTCTTGCCAGTTCATACGCTGTATTCACACACTGCATTATTATAATTATTTGAGTTTTTGTTGCCCAGCGTTTCTTTATAAATTACAAAACTACAACTATAGGGTGCAAATATTGACATATGTAATCAATGTGTCGAAATGCGTGATCAGTAACGATTTTACGAGACAGGATTCTCTCCAGTGCTCTCAGTACTATTACAGTTACTATAGAACCGTTAAGAGGTTTTTGAGTTGGTATACATGTCCCCTGCTTCCTTCGTTTGGGTTGACTTTCATCCTCGTGAATTATGAATACGTGCTCAAATGCAATGGTTAGGAAACTTCTAATGTCAAGCGTCGAGTATTCAAAAACGTAAGAACGTAAAAACATAAGATACTATGGAATACCTTTTATTTATTTTACGACCCCTTATGTATCAAATATCTCTAACGACAAGTCGAAAGAATGGGTGAGAGCAAAAACTGAGAAAGTTTCGTTACGGGCTGAAGAGCTTCCTTAAAAAAGGTCACTGCTTTCTTGAGGATATCAGGGCCTTCTATGATTTCTTCTGTTGGCTGTGAAACTCAATTTAATCTCTTCCTTCCTCTAACGCAGGAAACTTCATTGATAAAAAGCATTTTGATACTCACAGTGTAGCTTCCTCTGGCAATGAAATGAGAGATTTTCTGAAAAGCATAAATGGAGAGTAAGTCATATTTATAAGTTAGCTTTCTTTTTTGCTAATTAGCTAGTAAGCTAATTAAGAAATCTCAAAGTTTTTTTTATGAGATCCCTGCAAAAAGACATGTTCTTTCTAGTTTTCTCAAGGTTATGGGTAAGCGTAACCACAACCCCCCTTCAGGCGATGGATGGGCTTAAACATATCATCACTCGTCCCAGTGGGCCTTTCCATACCACGTACGTGTTGTACTTTACGTCGTAATTCTTTACGCGACAGCTCTTGCGCTCTCGATTGACTAAATTCCTTAGATGGTTGAACTCTACTCGGTTTCATCTGCCATTTGGCTCTTCCAAATCAGCTTCTTCAAGGTGGAATTTACCTATAGTGGCCCTGCATCATTTGCAGGGACACAGGCAAGGGTAATAACCCTGGATTTAACGTAGCTCAACAGACGAGTCAAACATAGTGCCAAAGTCAAATGCGATTCCTTCCGCTGTTAAAATAAATGAATTTGACGTTTTGTTCAAAATAAGTTAATCCGGATGACTGAATAATGTCGCGCAGAAATCGACATTGGCTCGATGTTCTCGTTGAAATAAGTTCATGGAATGACGTGTGATTCAAACGTTGGGCTTATATTGATCATATTTTAATGAGGTCAGTTCGACAAGACGATGACCCAAAGTTGAAATTTCGTTATAGGCCAAAAATCATCACTGAGATCTTTCTTAAGCGTAAGAAGTGTTATCCTTTTTTACTGTAGAAAAATCGTTCTGATTGCAACTCAAGATACTGCTGAAAAATACTGGCTTCCAGCCAAACCCGCCCTCATCAAACTAGGTGGAACTGAACCTATCTTGATGGAATTTCGAGGATCCTTTGCTTTTATCGGATACGCAGGAAACAAAAAGCCATCCTGGATTGCACAAGAACAAAGGCCAAGAGGAAAAGGTCCCTCTGTGATCCACCTTAGAATTCCCCTTCAACAAAGTCCTCCTGGTAAGCATTTGTCAATCTATAAATGCGTATATTATAAAATTCAGTCATACGATCATGAATGTGCGCCCCTGAAGTTTTTCTCCTTTTTGCAGCCTTATTGGGTATAAGTTAATTACTCAATAGATCACAAGTTTCTATGGTTTATAGGCTGATAAGCCCCGCGGGATGTTGGAAGACCACGAGAAGAATGTCGGCTTTAACAATAAAGGGAATATTTGTGATATTCCGGAAATCGAGTTTGCATCCAATAGCTGGAGATCTGAACATAACTGAAAAACTCCAGGCTTGAACTGTGTTTTTCCAGGTTTCTTCACAACTGTTTAGTTTTTCCGATGACTAGGAAGACCGTTCTCTTCGAAAATCGTTACATGTCCATGGTTCCAGTTTTTGAATTTCCCGCATCCTCCAGTCCATCATTCCACTTTATTGTGGATAAAATTCAAAGCAAACCTGAAGAAGGAAAATGATGATTAAAACTTGGTAACTCCGGCAACGTCAGAGGTCATTCGAATCTCTGATTACTGGAACGCTGCAGTTCAAAACCACCCAACTCAGTGTCTTCTGTTTTTGTGTAGCACGTACCACAGTCATCCCAGTTTACGCTCACGGGACGTCTAGTTCATTTCAAACTCTACGTGACAACTGAGAGAGATCGAGACGTCTTGTATCGGTTACTACAACTCCAAACTCTAATAAATATTTTATGTCTCTTTGTTTTCTCATTTAGAACCAAGAATGAACATCTTTGTGCGTAGCGAAGGCTGCGAAGATCCTGGAAGAACTGGCTGTGGAACAGCCTTCATTAAAGTTAACCAACAAGGGTATTCCCTTCATTCAAGAGGAATGAATGTCGTCATTTTTTCCGCAGAAGGTACATTGATTTATGACGTGGTTGTTGTAACTGTTGCTCACCAAAAGTTCAAAACATCGGTTTTAATTAGTTTTCTTTGTTTTTTGTATGATAACCCTTCTCTATATTCTGGCAAAACAGAAGTTTTTCCGATTTTTAAGCAACAACATTTCATCGAAAACTGACAAAAGATATAATTCAGTGAAACATTCTACTCCTCTTCCTTCTTTTTTCTTATCCTTCTCATGAACCTCATGGTTTTTGCCCAAAGCAAATTTACATTGCATTCTTATGAACAAATGGCAAATACATAGGTAACGTTCCACTTGAATTTGCTCGCTCCTCTTCCCTTTACTGCAGGCGTGTTCCTCGAAACCAGAGCATTTGACAATCACGGTATACCCACAGCTGGTACAAGTGCAGCAAATTATCTGAATAGTCTGTCAGGAGAGTAAGTATTCCAACTTATAACGATCCTGCTGAAAGAAAAAGCAATCTAAAGAGTTCTGTTAAGTTTCTGAGTCATTCTCTCTGATCATGAAGACCAGCGAATGTTCTAATGTATTCTGAAAATTATATCACTGATCTACTATATCTGTATTCTAAACATGCTAGAACTGGTAATGAAACATGCAACATCAACAGCATTGAACAGGTAATAAGAAGGACGTGGGTTCGACTCCTGCATATTATAGGGGCATTCGGGTTTTTATCAATTTTATCTGAGGCATCACCGAAACTTTAGTAAAGGCTGTGATTTTAGGAGATAATAAACAAAACACTAATGTACTTTGAAGCGCTGCGAGAGCGCATTTTAGAAAAAAATTACTTGAGACATTGAAATATCACATTATACAAAGTTCAGTCCATCTGAGTTCTTGTAACTATCGTTCAATTACTAGGAAAATCGTTCTCGCTGCAACTCAAGACGAAGCATACCATAATAGTGGACCTGTTCTTGGTGCGCTGCCCAGAATTGGCATGAAACTTCCGATTACTTTTGGCTATCGCGGTTCCCTCGCTTTAATAGGTTACGCAGGTTCATACAAGCCATCGTGGATCACCCAAGCGCATGCTTTAAGGGGGTTAGGTCCAAGCACAGTGACAGCATCGATTGCACCAGGTAGAGTCTTTTTTTTTCTTTGCAGGCTTGGGACCAAATTTCAAATCTTGTAGCAATCTTACAGCAATCTTATAGACGAAAGACAGATAAATAGATATTCATAGAATTTTGAGTTCGTTAAGGTCAAATTGCAATGGCGTTAGTGGAAAAGACAATTTTATAGGATGTTGTTTTTCTTCTCAAGGCAAAGTCATTTGATTGGATAAAACGAACACGTATTTCACTTATCACGCAAAAATCCTTTCCAAAAAGAGCTCTGCTAATGTACCAACCCAGTGGTAAAGATGGACTCTCCTAATAAACCTCACTGATTTTTAGGATCCCTATACTCGCATATCTCCCAACATCTGGGCAAAATAATTTTATATCCTATTATTTTATAGTTAACGTGCTCGACATCCACATTCGAAGCGAAGGATGCAATGATCCCGGTAAAACTACAGGAACATGTGGAATCGCTTACATCTATGTAAACGGGGTGGATAAATCGCCTCACACACGAGGACACAACGTTGTTATATTGGACGCCAGAACAGGTATGATTTCTTCAACGACGAAGTTTTTCCCGTGTCGCCATAAGATTTTAAGCTGGGTTTTCTAGGAAACCCCGAATGAGAATTTGGAATCCGCATGCAACCATACCACTCTCTGCCTTCATAGATCTCCAGATATGCAGGTATTATGATGCACTGAAGGCTGTCTTGATGTAAACGTCACAAAATGCCTCCTTGTTCTTCTCCTCATTTCAACATCACCCACATATGGGAATACAGGCAATTAACGTCACAAAGTGTCCACCAAAATTCAGTTCTCAAGTAACGATAATTAGTATCACCCAACTAGTGGACTAATGCAAATCCTGCATTTTGATTGGCTACACTACGAAATGACTATTAGTAATAGTCCTCGAGTATCGAAAAGCGTTTTATCCCGGCCAAATAATTATTTCTTCAACTTGCATTCGCTAACTTTGTTATTGCCTTTTCTGTCCAACTAGTTGGGTGATACTAAAACAATTAGACACTTCGCCCTCAAGGGCCACGGGTCAATATCCCATGAGGCGAGGCCGAATTGTTAAATAGCTAATTGTTAAATAGCTGCATTCGCACAAAAAATCTCCTCTGAAGGGTAGACTGATGCACTCGCCCTCCTCCAGTGTGGCCCGGTTTCGATTTCCGGACTCCTCTAGCGGTTGGCTCCATCAACAAAAACAGTCAATTTATTTGATCTGCTAGGATTTCCACTCTGTGGATTTCATGTGATTTGATTTAATATTACAGTCTCCCCAACTGGTAAAGCACTTGTGCTCAAGTAAAAAATCTAGAGACTTTAATTAGGTGGTTATTATATTGTTAGTATGATTTGTTCAAGAAACTGCGCAAACTCTGTGTTAGATTCGAAAACATTGATACGGATTTTTACTTAAAGAGCAGCATTTGGGGGACACTTTGAGACGTTTTTTTGTCTGTATTCCGCGACATGAGTGAGGTTGAAGTCGGGGAGAAGAGCAAGGGGACACTTCATGACGCTTATTGAAATCCGAGTGCATCTAATTATGTGCATTTCTGGACACATTTGCACTTTTCGCAAAAGGAAAGTTGAGGTATTTGCATAAATTATTACGGTACATACATTGATTTATCAAAAGGGTGAGAGTACAAGGAGAATAAGAATTTTGGCGACTCAACTGGATTGAAAACTGTCAGTGGTAGAAATACTCAATTCAACAGGCGTAGTCTCGGGGCGCGGGCAGATCAAAACTTCGCTATTTAAAATAAGCATCAAAATAAGTGTTATGGGTCATTGTAGGAGTCAGATCATTTAAGGTTATTCCTCAGAAACAAATATTGTCGAACGATTTTCTTGAAACTTTCCCTGAATGTTCTCTACCAATCCCTGTTTTGAGAACTACATTAAAAAGGATATGTCACCGTGCTTGCTTAAGAGATATAATGGGCCAATCTTACCCCATTGATGCCTGAACTGATACTAATCACGCGCGTTATTTCATCGGCTCAGGGTACATCTCGAGGTAGCTAAACGGGAGAGTTTTTAAAGTAACACTTGAAAAAACACCTGACAGTAGAAAGTCTACAACATATGGAACACTGCCTCATGTAGTTTATGGAAAAATCACTCAACTTAAAACGACGTCGACTCAAAACGTTTCTCTAGCCGCTGTTTTCAAGATCATAATTTACATCCTTACATCATTTTTTCCTTCCGATAATTAATCCTTTTTGTTGTAAAGGGGATAATATGTACACCAAACTTATGGAATAAAAAATATAGGTCATCGTGCTCGTTTAAGAGTAAAACACCATCGTACGTATACCTGTCTATCTCGATTATCGAAACAGCAAAATTCGTCATGTTCTCGGAATGCGCACGCTTATTCGCAAACAATTATGGGTTATTCACAACTTCTCTCATGTGCTTTGAGAAATGTTTCAGTGTGTATGATCGACTACGCCATATTTACAATGTTGCAGATTTGATCCAATTTATAAATATTGACACACATATAAGCTGTACATGATGCGCAGTGTAATACTGAGACTTTTTCATGACTACATGTGTCTGTCTAAGTGGCTTCAATGTTCAGGGATGCTTCCGATCCTTTCAACGCTTATCTTGAAAAACCCACAGGCGATTTAAAACCAAAATATCGTCCAAATAATACCCTGCCCGGTGGTGATTGACTAACTTATGCATTGATTGGTTGCTTAATTTTCGTTATAGGTGCTGTTGTTGGGGCAAGGGCTTTTGACACTCTCGTAGATAGCTCATCTGGGAACAACTTGGCTAACTACCTTGACAGCTTCGTTGGAGAGTAAAAAATAATTTTTTTCTCTATCAATTAGTTTTGATGTTGAGATTAGTCCGTCTGTAACTCACTTTGTCAGTCAGTATTTCATCCATTCCGTTAGTTTACCAGTGATCTAGTGTCACTGAGCTAGTGATCATGAGTCAGTTAGCCAGTTATTGAGTCAACACGTCAGTGAAACAGTGAGATAGAGCCAGTCAGTGAGCTAGTGATCGTGCCAGTCAGTAAGATAGTTATCACGGGTCAGTCGGCCAGTCACTGACTTGATAAGTCAGCGAAACAGTCAGTCTTTCAGTCAGTTCTGTTGGTCAGTCAGTCCGGTGTACAGTCTTTCCCCTATCAATCAGCAACAGCTATTTCGTCAAAAATTGCTTGCTACACATTTGTCAGAACATAAAATAGATGTCTTCGATCCAATGTCTTCTCTTATATTGTCGGTATATTCATCCATCTTTATTAGTGTATTTTCGTTTGCACTGCAGTTATATCGTTTTGGTTGCAATTCAAGATGAAGGCTCAAAATACATAGGACCAGCGGTGCCTGCACTCAAGAGAAAAGGTGCTGTAGATCCAATAGTCACTGACTTTCGTGGATCATTTGCGTTGGCGGGATACGCACAAGTCAACAAACCATCCTGGGTTACCCAGGAAAGGAAGATGTCAGGGAAAGGACCCAGTGAGATCAGAATAAAAGTACCACTCATATTAGCTCGTAAGGACACCTTTGAACGCTATTAAAATCTATGTGTGTTAATGTTTACCTACACCTAAATAATTACAGGTATACGAATTTCTTCTTGGATGTTTTTCTATATTTATAATGGCAATTTGGTTTTAATTCATACGCGTGATTTCACGTCTCTAGTATGATTTCAGACCAAACTTGCTCAACAAGAAGTTTAATTGCTTCATAATTGCAGCCATTTTCAATTTTTGCTTGACTCTGATTGACGAATGCAATCAGTATATCATTTTCCGTTTTTTATTGGATAAAAAAGGGATCTCATTAAGAGCAAGGAGCAAGGATGGCACAGTCGGTTAGTGCGCGGCCTTGGTGCAAGAGGTCCTGAGTTCGATTCCCGGATCTCGCATCCTTGTTTCGACTCCTTTCCTTTCCGTGTAGCTAATAGCTTTAAATACCCGTAAAACGGAGCACTGATGGAGAGGGGAAAGTCAAATAAGCGCACCGTCGACCTCAGGTTTGTCAGTGATTAAAAGTTACTGTTACGAGTTATCGACGTTAAATAAGGTCTACTTTACTTTACTTTAAGAGGAAACATAGCGCAATTCTTTGATGAATTGAACTGATGGGAGCCAATCAAATTGCACGGACCACCAGTGATTTGAAACAAACGAACGCAACGCTGTTACATGCTGCGTCTGTTTGCACAACCTGTTGCATGTTACCGCGTGTTGTTTGGATAATATAACAATGTACATAAAGAATAAAATCAACTAACAACGAACAGCATATTATACAAGTCGCACGTACTAAAGTACATATATATATATATAAACATAACAACAATTAAGACGGGAGGGGGGGGTTAGTATCAAACAGAAGAGCAGTTTTCAAGTTTCCATTGCCATTCAATTTTCCTCTGTAGTTTGTTTGGAGTTGTTGCGCGAAGTTTGAGCCAACAACTCCCAACATTTCTTTTGTTCCGTGATCTCGGAGCGTAGCTGAACAATGTTGGACCCGTTTGCACAGCTCTTCCAATGTTTCTGGGGCCACACACACGCATTACATGTTGAAAACAAGATGGCAGCAGCTTTTGTAAGTTTTGTGGGTAGTATTCTTCCCATAATAAGCTTCACGTCCTTACATTGTTAGGAGTTGTTGCATCCGTTTGCACATCAGCCAACATCTGCCAGACCTATTTCTCTAAACAATGTTGGGAGTTGTTGCGCCCATTTGCACGGAGCCTAATAAGTTGTTCAACCTTTAGGAAAACAAACCTTGAACTTAATTCACCAGGCATACACCCTATTCCAAAATGGCCGCTGATTTATGCACGTACAAATTGGCCCTTGTTGCCTCGTTCAAGATAAAATATCCTTTTGAAGTTTAAGCTTAAGAACGAGGCATCAAGGGCGAATTTGAATAAAAAAAAAAAAAGAGTATTTGAATGGCAGCCATTTTGGAATAATGTGTATGCGTTTAATAGCCATTCATATAATAGAGAATTTAGTGTGGTACTTCCTTGACTTTGGAATTGATTATCCTGACAAAGGCGCTAAAAATTTGTATCTTACAAAAACCAACCTAGTTGACAGAAATAGCATCCGAATTTCAATTGTTCAGTTTCAACTCAAACGCTTCTTTGATCGATGGAATATAGTTCGTTGGATGGTTGGATCCTACACTTGGCGTCTTTTTCATTTTCTATTTTCGCATTCCCCATTATAAAATTTGTTTGCCCCCAAATTTTGCATAAACCGTTGTTTTCAAAGGCTCTTGTTAATTTGGGACACTGCATATTCACAAGAGCATTTGAAAACAATGGCTTATGCAAAATTTGGGGCGCAAACAAAGCGTATTATGGGGAATCATAGTTAGTAGAACTATGTTAGTAGAACATAGTATAACTATGTTAGTAGAACTATGTTAGTAGAACATAGTTAGTAAAACTATGTTAGTAGAACTAACTATGGAGGAATGCGAAAAAAGAGGATTTCTACTCTGAGATTTTTTATCGAGTAATTTGGCTTTCCCCTCTCAACAAAAAGCAAAATGGTTTTTCTTTAACTCTTGATAATTTGATTTCTAGCGTTCTTATAAATCGTGTTGAACATGTCCACGTGTTTATTTGCATTCTACAAATATGAAATACCATTACACTTAGATGCAAAGTCAAACGGTTTCTGTTAGATATTAATTAATTAATAACAAGTATACTGATTTTCGAATTATTATTATTATTATTATCATTATTATTATTATTATTATTGGATTCTCTCCAGTTGTCGGGTGTTCTACTGGGTAACGTTTATTGTGTCTCAGCAACTCCCCGTAACTTAGAGACACAACACTTTCCGCAACAGGTGAGCATTTCCAAGGATGGCCGATAA
>NC_090870.1:32798371-32815871 GCF_036669935.1 Montipora foliosa | reverse complement strand
CTAGCTTGCGATACCAGATCTTTGCACCTTTTGATATGCTTCCAAGAGCACCAATCACGATAGGTATTATTGTGACTTTCGAGGCTCCATGAACCCTTCTGATTTCAAATGCTAGTTCCTGATAGTTTTCAACCTTCTCCTCTTCAGTTCTGGTGATGTTCCGGTTCGCTGGAACAGCTATGTCAATAAGTGTCCATTTCTGTGTGTCTTTATGCACTAGAGTAATATCTGGCCGATTATGTTTCAGTACTTTGGCTGTGTAGATAGTAATATCCCAGGTAATCGTCACTTCTCCATTTTCTGCAGTTGACAGGGTTGATTGTCATTACACTCTATCCTATACTTCCTGCACATCTCGCAGTGTACCCACAGGGCCACCTTGTGATGGCGCTTCCTATACTCTCTCTGGGCAAGCTTCTTGCATCCACTGACAATGTGTCCTACTGTTTCAGTGGCATTTCCACACAATCTACACAGTGGTGTCTCTGAGGTCTTATCTACGCTGTACTTGATCGAGTTTGTTCTTAAAACTTGTTCCTGAGCAACAAGAATCAAGCCTTCTGTCTCCTTTTTTAATAATCCATTCCTGAGCCATTTCCAAGACTCCTCTCAAGCTTCATCTGATATTTGTTGGACAAACGCACCTTGTAGGGCTTTCTCCTGCCAGTTTTTAACTTTCTCGTCTTTCCTCCTCCTCATAGTCCTGCAGACTCTCTTCTTCAACAATCACTTTCTCCTTCAACGCAGCTTGAAGCATCCACTCTGTGCTCTCTCTTAGGTAGCCATGAAGGGATTTGCTCTCCCCTCTTGCACACTCCTCGATTCTGATCAGTCCTCTTCCCCCTTCCTTTCTCGGCAGGTACAGCCTCGCAACATTACTCCTGGTTAATATTATTATTGTTGTTGTTATTATTATTATTATTATTATTATTGTTATTTATTTCTTTATATATATATATTTTTTGAGAAATTCAGAAATTTTCTCGGTCGTCGTCAACAGTCATTATATTTTTCGGGCATTCACAGCTTACGAAACTATCGGATGCTACAAAGACACAGGGGATCGTGCAATCCATACCTTAGAAGGGAAAGACCCAATCCTGGACGGAGGCTACAAGGCGAGGACAAATGCAATAGAAAAATGCTACGAAGCTGCCAAAAAGAGGGGATATAAGGTGTTTGCTGTTCAGGATGGCGGATGGTGCGCGTCAAGTGCTACGGCGGAAAACACGTATGACAAATATGGTCCATACCACACTTGTGCATCCGACGGAGAGGGTGGAGCCTGGGGTAATCAGGTTTATTTCATTCGAGGTAAAGTCTTCTGCCACCTTGGCAACTTGCAAATTCTGACTCCACTAAAATTAGCATTCAAAGTACTCAAAGTCAAATGTGCAGTCAGCCATGGGATGAATACACACGCTACAGACACTGGTTGCAATACAAAAGCATTAAGAGCCACTTCTCGTCTGTGGTCATAAAGGGTGGAAGCGTTTCCCCATCTAAAGCAGCGGCTCTGAACCTCGGGGAAGAGGTAACCCCCTAGCGCCCCTTCATAATAAAACCACAAAAGTCGACTGAAGTAAAAGGAAAAGCTAATATAGCGATCAAAATCACAAGAACCCGTGCCTTTCAGTCGCAAAACCAGAATATTACTTTCTGATTAATTTGTTTCCAGGTCACTCAACTCTCAGAAATTACATTCCGTGTAAATATGAGAACACCTTTTTTGAAGCCTTTCCTAGCTTTCATGATTTCGTACCCAGGCGACATTGGAAAAGGTGGAAGCCTAAATAATGTCATCTATTTCCTTTCATTTTCCTTTTTACTTCGATGAGCAGAATACCTTACAAGCTATGGATGCTTCAAAGACACAGGAAATCGTGCAATTCCACCAATTGAAGGTCCTCCTTTAGACGATAACTACCAAGCTCGTAAGCATGCAATTTCTAAGTGCGCCGTCGCGACTCTCCGAAAGGGATTTCAAGTGTTTGCCGTTCAAGATGGCGGTTGGTGTGCGTCCAGTAACACAGCAGAAAACACTTTCGACAAATATGGAAAGAGTATTGCATGCAAAGATGACGGTGAAGGCGGCGCGTTGGCAAACAATGTTTATTTGATCGGTAGGGAACCTATTTACGAAGAGTAGAGTAGTTTCTTTTTAGTTGAATCTAGGGACTTCAATTTAATTTTCTTTCCATGATCAACCTGCTTTCGAAAAAAATAACCATATCATTCGGTTAGTTGCTTTAAAGAGAGAAATTCCTTTAATTAAATGGAGAATTTTCGCTTACTTATTTCACGTGCTGTTTATGTATCGTTACATAATTGAAACTAGACTAAGTTTGCTTTGAAGTCTCTCTGTGAATGTAAACAGATAACAGTGTAATGCGAAGACGGCTTCTGACAGCAACATTTTATTTCAATTGGAAAAACAGAATGTCAACAGGTTCTTGGCATGGAATGTGGTGCAATCAAAGATGAGCAAATAAAAGCGTCTTCTGAGTGGGATGCAAATCACGCCGCCATCCAGGGAAGACTTAACTTCCAAAAGTCAGGAATAAAGCAAGGTGCCTGGTCCGCAAAGAATAACGATAAGAATCAATGGTTGCAGATTGATCTGCGAACATGGTACACTAAAGTGACTGCTGTAGCTTCACAAGGAAGGAATCAGGTGGACCAGTGGGTTACAAAGTACAAACTGCAATACAGCAACGATGGATATATCTTCCAATACTACAAGGAGCAAGGACAGACCGTTGACGAGGTAAGATGTGATGGTAAGCAGTTCGTCTTCGTAACCAGGTTTGAAGGAATTAACCCTCGCAGTTCTTAAAAATAAATCCCTAGTTCGTCTACAAGACAGGCGGACATACCCGGCAGTGGAAAAATTCTATCCTTGACCTTTATATCAATTCCCGAGCTAGTTTTTCGCAGGAATGAAGTAAGCTTTTCGAGCGTTCTTATGGTTTCTCTAACCACTTTCCTACCAAGGAATTTTTATTTTCTTAAAAGCCTCCTACTTAAAAATTCAATAATTATTGATGGGATATTGCGCAAGTGTCCAATTGTTCAAAATCTAATGAAATAGGACAATTTTCCATTCGCACTTGATGGATATGAGACTGGTTATAGCCAATAAGGTGCCTCGTTGGATATTCGCCATCTCATATCCAGCGCGAGCTAGTGGAATAATAGCTAATTGTCATCATTCGTGGACTTTCTTCCTTGTATCTCTCATTGGTTGTGCCAAGGATCTTTAGCCAGTCAACAAAAATACTTTGTCTTCTCCAAACTAATTGTCTAACAGCGACTTACTTTTTTCATGCTCAAGGAATTTACTGCAAATTGGGATCAAGATACAATCATCTATCACAAATTAAACCCTCCGATCACGGCGCGTTACATCCGATTCCGACCTGTCAATTGGCATAACCACATATCAATGAGAGTAGAAGTCTATGGCTGCAAACAAGGTAATCATGATATATTCTTTTTCCATGGACTTTACAAAAAACAAAATTATCAACTAAATTAATACGGCTTAAAGTGGAATTACCATTAAAATACGTTTAAGGGTCACTTTGAAAAAAAAAAGACATCTATTTAGAAAGGTGGGCATTTTGGTGCCTGGAAGTGTGATAGTCAAGGTTCATATGCGAGGATTGGCTAAACATACTTTCCCACCGCTTGATATGGTGTCGTGCGTTAAAATAGAGTTGCGGAGTTCGTTGTAATTGCACTCTTTACATTTCCATTCCCGCTGAAAATGATTTGATTTTATCCTTTTGAATGCCCTTAGTGTCAAGTTCATCTGTGGAAAATCTTCTAATTAAAAAAAAAAGACAAAAACAAAAAAACAAAACAAAACAAAAACAGATTATGGACAAGGTTCAGGTCACATATCGTTTCAACTATCGCTTTTTCTTTTATTTTATGTTCACGAAAAGTAGTATTCTAAGAGGCCACCAATCTCAGTAATAACCCAAGCGAAAAAAGTTAACTTTTTAGACGAGGAAATACCATTTGTAACTTCGTTCAAAGCTAAAACGGCCTGGATTTCAGGCGTGGTCTGCCTATGGCGTCCCGCGTAAAATAAAGGAGCTACACTGACAGTCAGGTGCATTGATAATCATCAGCTTGCCAGAGTGCCCTTGGTGTACAGAGTGGAGCGATCACAGATAATCAAATGAGTGCCTCTTCAGAGTGGGATCTAAATCACGCAGACTCACAGGGTAGACTATTTTTTGAATCGACTACCAAAGCAGATTCCTGGTCTGCAAAGAGAAACGATGCCAATCAGTGGCTCCAGATTGATCTGGGAGTATATTCTAGAGTGACACGTGTGGCGTCCCAAGGAAGACATGATCACCCGCAGTGGGTAACAAAATACAAGTTACAGTACAGTAACGATGGAAACACATTCTTCTACTACGTCGAAGCAGGACAGACAGCCCACAAGGTAAGATAAATTAATACCCCGTTGAGAACTTTAATTTTCCTTTTCCGTATAACATTGCATCAACAAGACCTGTCAAGAAACGAAGTGTCTTATGACAAAAATTACAAAGTGACAATAATTGCATGAATAAGTAAACAATTAATAATAAAACAAAATAAATGCGAATAAAATAACAACCCTGTGAAACGTGCCTTAGTTTGGAAATGGCCTCCAAAACTCTGATTTCTGACTTTTCCGTCTTCAATAATGATTGGGTTGTAAAAAAGCGGCAGTATCTTCAAGTCGATTTCTGCCAGGGTTAGTTAATGTGAATACATTGCAACTCACCTCAGATGATAGCTACAGCGCTTGTGTTGTTATGACTTTGTCAAGTGGCACATAAACTAAATTAATCTAGAGATAGAGCACGTTTTCTCAGGATTGACATCTGTGTTCTAGACGAATGTGTGTTGAACTTCGGGAAAATCTATTGATCTTTCTCTTAACAGGAATTTCCTGGAAATAAGGACCAACACACAGTTGTCTTTCATGAATTACGTCCGACAGTCACTGCGCGTTTCATTCGTTTTCGACCAGTCAAATGGCATGGCCACATTTCTATGAGGGTGGAAATTTATGGCTGTAACCAAGGTAATAATATAAGCATCAGCAGATTAAGAAGTAAATTGCAAATGCAATTAACGGCCAATTTGAGGCAAGACCAAAGAAAATATCTTTTAGAGTCGTGTACTCAGTTGCCTGGCCTTAGAAAAACAAATGAAAAAAAGAAACGATGCTGGTGTTAACATACAAAATTCACTGCTTTTCATATTTCCATGAGAACGAGTTAGCATGCGGTAATCATTTTTATAAGTGGTTTATCAAGAGTATTTTAGATGATATGAATGTATATTTGCATCGTGGGTTATAGACGAAAGAGACACAGGATTCAAACCCATTACCTCTGCAATGCTGGTGCAATGCTCTAGCAACTAAGCTAATGTATGAAAAATTGTCCAGATAAGTGCGAGTATCATTTCTCTCTTTCGCCTATAACCCGCGCTTCAAATACACATTCCTTACACTTACCGAGTCCTTTACGGGACTGGGCTCAACAAACTCACCTGCTCCTAACTGGCTGACTTCATGAGCAGTGCACAGGCATCGCAGAGGTCATGGGTTCGAATCCCGTTGAAGCCAACTGAATTTTTCACGTGTCTGTAAGAGACAGTTGCTTAAATTGTCCAATTAAGTGCGAGGATTACTTCCACCTTTTGTCTGTGGCGCGCAATTCAAATATATATGTTGCCACTAAAATCCGTTTTCAGGTTGAATCCGTTTTTACCTAGTTTAAAATGATGATCCCCATTTTTCCTAGGTTGAATACGCACTCAGATGAATTGAAGAATTCTTTTTGGAGCCTAAATTAAGCCTAGAGAAAAATTAGGGTCATGTTAGGATTGTGGTTATTATATACATGGATATAAATTGGCTTATTGTACGAAAGTAAATATTGAAAAGACCTGTGTTGTGGTGTAGTGATGAAGACACAGGACAATATATCCCCTTGGAGCCACCTTACTTAAATTGTCCAGATAAGTGCGAGGTCACTTTTCTCTTTAGTATTTTACATAGAAGTTACCAGAGGTATTTACTGTACGTTTGTGGCTGTAACTGGAGCGTTCCCAGTTATTTTTAAAATCTCGCACCCGCACAGAGATATAACTTTTTCAAAAAAGGGATAGATAGTATATCTTTCTCCAATTCATGTCTTAGGTTCTGACGGGAACAGCTGTTCACCAAATCCATGCAAAAATGGTGCTACTTGTGTCGATCTTGCCAACGGTTATAGCTGTGATTGTAAGCCAGGATACACTGGCAATGACTGCCAAACAAGTAAGGATGTGGCTCTTAAAAATTAAATCTTTAGCTTATCTTATAGCAGGTATAGATTTACAATAAGAAAGAAGGAAAGAAATCGAATGGCAATAGACTAGTAAGAATACTTTGTGTTTCTTTTCCTGATATCAGCAAATGCTTACCCAATTTATATCAGAACGGAGTAACTTTTAAATGTCTTGCTGGGTTGATATGGCTGAGGTTGTGTGTCAGGATATACCGGAAATTGTAGGCCAAATAAATGAAAAAATAGCTTGCCCCCGAAATACCATTTGCTTAGCGTAAAACGAACTTTGATTAAATAATATCAGAAAGGAGACCAACCCATCGCGGGAATCTAAAATGTAGGAATTTATGTCTGATTTTTGGACATCAACGCATCCTTGCCCAATCCACCTCAGAACGGAGCCTCTTGTGCGGAAGTTACTGCTGTGGTTGTAAACCAGGATAAACTGTCAAACAGCTAAAAAAATTACTGCCTTTTTAAATATTGTGTTTGAATTTAAAAGATGTAAGAAAAGAACTGAAAATATCTATTTCGGGGGAATTTTAAGATGGAAAGACTGATTTGCATCCTTTTTTTAGACATTAACGAGTGCTCGCCCAATCCATGCCAGAACGGAGCCACTTGTGTGGATCTTGTTGGAAGTTACCGCTGTGATTGCAAACCAGGATATACTGGCAACAACTGCCAAACGGTTAACAAACGACTGCTTTTGAAATATTTTGAATTTGAAATGTTTGAGAAAAAACTCCATTTTCTCTGAAATTAGAACCTGAAGACGAAATTACCGCTGTGATTGCAAACCAGGATATAAGACTGGTGGTAATCACGCATGGTCGTGTCCGAACAAGAGCGACTTGAAGACCTTGTAGTTTTTACTTGAATTGATCCATTTAGCGTAATACATTAAGGTAAAGGTAAAGGTACACCTTATTTAACGTCGGAAGTTCCTTTACTCTTTATAGAGTACTCTCCCAGGAAGACGACGGTGCGCTCATTTTAACCCCCTCTTTCCATCAGTGCTCCGTTTTAAGAGTATTTAAAGCTACTTAGGCTATACTGAAAGGAAAGAAGTCGAAACAAGGATGTGAGATCCGGGGACCGAACTCGGGACTTCTTGCACCAAGGCCGCGCAATAACCAACTGTACCACCCTTGCTCCTTACTTTATTGGTAAAATAGGTAATAACGGTAAAATTTGTTACACGTCCTAACTGTATTTTGAACATGGCTCATCAAGTGAACCGTCTTCACATCAGAGAAGTGGAATTTTCTCCCATCGGCGTCTATATGACAAGCAGCATAAATATAAATGCCAAAAAGTAATACATTTGGCAATATGTTTACTATAGTGACATCGCAAAATGTGTCATTACATTTTCAGATATTAACGAGTGCTCACCCAATCCTTGCCAGAACGGAGCCACATGTGTAGATCTCGTTGGAGGCCATCGCTGTGATTGCACTCAAGGATACACTGGCAGCAGTTGTGAGACAAGTAATTATCCAGTGACATATTCTTTTGCCGTGTTAAAGCCAGAAGAAGAGTTTTCCTTTCTCAAAGAAATCTTTATTGTTGGATGATTGAAATACTATGCTACTTTAAGAAAAGGAACGCGTAATGATCGATTATGAGGAATAAGACTTTGGTGGTAATCACGCATGGTCGTGTCCGAACAATAGTGCTTTGAAGACCTTGTAGTTTTTACTTGAATTGATCCATTTAGCATAATACATTATTGGTAAAATAGGTAATAATGGTAAAATTTGTTACACGTCCTAACTGTATTTTGAACATGGCTCATCAAGTGAACCGTTTTGACATCAGAGAAGTGGAATTTTCTCCCATCAGCTTCCATGTGTCTTCAAAGCAGCATAAATATAAATGCGAAAAAGTAATAGATTTGGCAATATGTTTACTGTAGTGAAATCGCAAAATGCGTCATTACATTTTCAGACATTAACGAGTGCTCACCCAATCCTTGCCAAAACGGAGCCACATGTGTCGATCTCGTTGGAGGCCATCGCTGTCATTGCGCTCAAGGATACACTGGCAGCAGTTGTGAGACAAGTAATTATCCAGTCACATATTGTTTTGCCGTGTTAAAACCAGAAGAAGTGTTTTCATTTCTCAAAGAAATACGTATTGTTGGATGATTGAAATACTATGCTACTTTAAGAAAAGGAACGCGTAATGATCGATTATGAGGAATAAGACTTTGGTGGTAATCACGCATGGTCGTGCCCGAAAATGAGCGATTTGAAGACCTTGTAGTTTTTACTTGAATTGATCCATTTAGCGTAATACATTATTGGTAAAATAGGTAATAATGGTAAAATTTGTTACACGTCCTGACTGTATTCTAAACATGCCTCATCAAGTGAACCGTTTTGACATCAGAGAAGTGGAATTTTCTCCCATCGGCGTCTATATGACAAGCAGCATAAATATAAATGCGAAAAAGTAATATATTTGGCAATATGTTTACTATAGTGAAATCGCAGAATGTGCCATTACATTTTCAGATATTAACGAGTGCTCACCCACTCCTTGCCAGAACGGAGCCACATGTGTAGACCTCGTTGGAGGCCATCGCTGTCATTGCGCTCAAGGATACACTGGCAGCAGTTGTGAGACAAGTAATTATCCAGTCACATATTGTTTTGCCGTGTTAAAGCCAGAAGAAGTGTTTTCATTTCTCAAGGAAATACGTATTGTTGGATGATTGAAATACTATGCTACTTAAAGAAAAGAAACGCGTAATGATCGATTATGAGGAATAAGACTTTGGTGGTAATCACGCATGGTCGTGCCTGAAAATTAGCGATTTGAAGACCTTGTAGTTTTTACTTGAATTGATCCATTTAGCGTAATACATTATTGGTAAAATAGGTAATAATGGTAAAATTTGTTACACGTCCTAACTGTATTTTGAACATGGCTCATCAAGTGAACCATTTTGACATCAGAGAAATGGAATTTTCTCCCATCGGCGTCTATATGACGAGCAGCATATATATAAAAGCGAAAAAGTAATATATTTGGCAATATGTTTACTATAGTGAAATCACAAAATGTGTCATTACATTTTCAGATATTAACGAGTGCTCACCCAATCCTTGCCAAAACGGAGCCACATGTGTAGATCTCGTTGGAGGCCATCGCTGTCATTGCGCTCAAGGATACACTGGCAGCAGTTGTGAGACAAGTAATTATCCAGTCACATATTGTTTTGCCGTGTTAAAGCCAGAAAAAGGGTTTTCATTTCTCAAGGAAATACGTATTGTTGGATGATTGAAATACTATGCTACTTAAAGAAAAGAAACGCGTAATGATCGATTATGAGGAATAAGACTTTGGTGGTAATCACGCATGGTCGTGCCCGAACAATAGCAATTTCAAGACTTTGTAGTTTTTACTTGAACTGATCCATTTAGCGTAATACATTATTGGTAAAATAGGTAATAATGGTAAAATTTGTTACACGTCCTAACTGTATTTTGAACATGGCTCATCAAGTGAACCGTTTTGACATCAGAGAAGTGGAATGTTCTCCCATCGGCGTCTATATGACGAGCAGCATAAATATAAATGCGAAAAGGTAATATATTTGGCAATATGTTTACTATAGTGAAATCGCAAAATGTGTCATTACATTTTCAGATATTAACGAGTGCTCACCCAATCCTTGCCAGAACGGAGCCACATGTGTAGACCTCGTTGGAGGCCATCGCTGTCATTGCGCTCAAGGATACACTGGCAGCAGTTGTGAGACAAGTAATTATCCAGTCACATATTGTTTTGCCGTGTTAAAACCAGAAGAAGTGTTTTCATTTCTCAAGGAAATACGTATTGTTGGATGATTAAAATACTATGCTACTTTAAGAAAAGGAACGCGTAATGATCGATCATGAGGAAGAAGATTTTGGTGGTAATCACGCATGGTCGTGCCCGAAAATGAGCGATTTGCAGACCTTGTAGTTTTTACTTGAATTGATCCATTTAGCGTAGTACATTATTGGTAAAATAGGTAATAATGGTAAAATTTGTTACACGTCCTAACTGTATTTTGAACATGGCTCATCAAGTGAACCATTTTGACATCAGAGAAGTGGAATTTTCTCCCATCGGCGTCTATATGACGAGAAGCATATATATAAAAGGGAAAAAGTAATATATTTGGCAATATGTTTACTATAGTGAAATCACGAAATGTGTCATTACATTTTCAGATATTAACGAGTGCTCACCCAATCCTTGCCAAAACGGAGCCACATGTGTAGATCTCGTTGGAGGCCATCGCTGTCATTGCGCTCAAGGATACACTGGCAGCAGTTGTGAGACAAGTAATTATCCAGTCACATATTGTTTTGCTGTGTTAAAGCCAGAAAAAGGGTTTTCATTTCTCAAGGAAATACGTATTGTTGGATGATTGAAATACTATGCTACTTTAAGAAAAGGAACGCGTAATGATCGATTATGAGGAATAAGACTTTGGTGGTAATCACGCATGGTCGTGCCCGAACAATAGCAATTTGAAGACTTTGTAGTTTTTACTTGAACTGATCCATTTAGCGTAATACATTATTGGTAAAATAGGTAATAATGGTAAATTTTGTTACACGTCCTAACTGTAACTGACATCAGACAAGTGGAATTTTCTCCCATCGGCGTCTATATGACGAGCAGCATAAATATAAATGCGAAAAGGTAATATATTTGGCAATATGTTTACTATAGTGAAATCGCAAAATGTGTCATTACATTTTCAGATATTAACGAGTGCTCGCCTAATCCTTGCCAGAACGGAGCCACGTGTGTGGATCTCATTGGAGGCCATCGTTGTGACTGCACGCAAGGATACTCTGGCAGCAGTTGCGAGACAAGTAATCATCCAACATATATTTATTTTGATTTAATGAAAACACGACACTCCTGAATGTTTCGGCAATTGCCTCTGCCATCTTCAATGTGAATCGAACAATAAATTCCAGTGAAATATAAATACTAGAGAAATTACAATAATAACATGTTTGACCTGTGCGTTAAGTGTTGGTTTGGCGTTGCACATATTTTGGGACAAACCAACATTTAACGCACAGGTCAAACATGTTTATTTAAAACTTTCGGTTTAATGTTGAATTACTATTATCATAGTCTTAATTATTGCTATTATTATTGTAAATTTCTCTAGTATTTATATTTCACTGGAATTTATTGTTTATTTTACACTGAAGATGGCAGAGGCAACTGCCGAAACATGTCTGTAAAACTCAGGATTGTCGTGTTTTTCTTTAAACTAGACCCTCCGTGAGGGTACACTGGGTTGCCTGTGGTACGTGCACCTTTCCAGACAATTTTTTTCAAGTTCCCAGATATCATACCAGCAGAGGCCGTTTGGCTCACAGATCCTCACACGTTCGTACGACGAAACAGATCTGTCCTTGCGTAATATGTAACCCTAACAGTGCACGATATTGTTTTGGTATTGTCTATCATTGTAGTGCCATGGTAGAAGTCTTGGGTAAATAGCCTAAAAAGACATGTGGTTACTAGCAAAGTACCGAACCCAGAAAGATTGAAGAAAATAAATGGGAAGTGAGAAACATTGGCTTCTGATAATTTTCAAGCTCCCTCACAACTTCTTTTCACCACTAGTTTAAGCGTGCCCTCTGAGCATCTGACAGCTTTGTAATACTAAAGTTTACTAAAGTTAATCCCTCACTGTCCGGCGGGGTTGGTATCTCGGATAGGTGACCTAGCTAAAACATATACCCCTTCGTAAAACAGAAGCATTGGACCGAAAATACTATTAACGCTAACAAATGCGAACTCAGCAAGGTACAGATTTTGTTAGCTTGCTTTATGCAAAAACAAATATTGATGCAAATGTAAATAAATATTGATACACAGTTTTGAGAGAGAGCAGAAGGAAGTTATTTACGACATGAAAACAACATTAATTTTGAACCGTGAATATAGAATATAATTTTGTTATTGTACTTTTGGTTGCACGTCGGCGGAATTCAGGGGGCGCCGTGATTAAGTTACCGTGGCATGTTTACTCGCAAAACAGTGAAGCATCTGTGTCAAATGATGGCAAGATACCGGGTTTTCGTAAGTTTCTTTTTCTGTCAAGTGTTATAAAGTTTGACAATAAATGAGCGAAGTCAAAACAAAGATCACAATCGCCCAAACTCTTGAGGTTGACCCCGGGGTTGACCATTGTTTCTGCTAAGTCAAAAATCAAAAATTTACTCTCCAAGACAAGGTTATTTATCACCAGGTAATTCCATCATTTTGGAAATAGCAGCTACTTTATTATTCATCGGCTCACAATTTTTTTTATGATTTCGGGGCTCATTTTGTTGAAACTCAAGCACGCTTCCAACAGACCTGTTTATTTACGTGAACCTTTCCTGCTTTACAAAGCAATACTAAAAATATCCTCCCGTATCACATTTCAACCTTAAGCTCGAAAATTCAATACACAACATGATATTATAATTTACAAAAGCAGAAAATATCACAGAATCCTTTTCCAGCGAAACATTTAATTGAAACAAACAACATAAGATGCACTAAAACGCCGTTCGCGTTGCAATGACTTTCGACGCCAATGCTGGTTAACGAGAATAACAAACTCACGAGGCAGAATGTATATTTATATTTAACTAAGTTAGCACAACAGAAAGACGCTAACCTTATTTTGACACGAAAATGCTTTACTATTGCCATAAAAACTATCCAGTTAAGCTCACATATTATAAAACATGATGAATTCATAAAGGCGACCTTTTCCAGCGAACAATTTTTTGAAACAAACAACATATTTGCTATTAGAGGCAAAACCCCTTCCTATTTCATTACGTGCGTGAAGAGAAAAAACTCAGTCGTGTCAAATATGCGCAATATTACAACAAACTAAAATTTCAGGATCAAACCGTTTCCATGAAGAACCTTTTCCCTGAATAATGTAGCCCAAAATAGACAGCAAGCTTTCTTTCAAATAATTCTTGGCTGTCACATTTCCAATTATTTTTTTTTTACCTGAAGACTGTACAGAGTTGATCACAGATCCACTTAAGGTGTTCGATTCGTTCTCTGTCTTTGTTGAACCCATAAGTTACCAGAGATTTTTCCATTTGGTTTCAGTGTTCTACATAACAGCACACTTGGTAAAATACCGGTATTAGAAATGCAGCTCACTTTGATTTCGGCTCGACGGGCGACAGATTGTTGTCGAAGTCCATTACTCGTCGCTTTTAAGATTCCACCGCCTGTCTTGTTCAGTATCCAATTGACTTGCAATTATTGAGCTTCATAAGGGTATATTTTGTTCAAAGATCCACTAAAACGCCATTCGCGTTACATGACTTTCGACGCCATTGCCGGTTAAGTTAATTATTCTACTGTGTCGAACAGAGAAATCTATGCATTTCCCACTACCCTCTCAATCCTAAAAAAATACGCGCAGAAGGCTCTATGCACAAAGACACCACTTAGCAGGGGAGTGACAGGCAAGACTTTTACCGACACGGAAAAAAATAAAAATAAATAAAACGGAGAAAACTTTCCCATTTTCCGACTGGGATTGCCATACGGCAACCCAGTAATTAATTTCATCACTGCTTTTATCCAGACCATATTGTTTTTGCCGTGTTAAAGTTAACGAAAAAGTTTCCATTTATCAAGGAAATGGGTATTTTTGGATTTTATAATCCCACTTGGTATTGTCCACTTAATAGCCATTTAAATAAAGGCATTCCAGTTAGTGCTTTTTGAAATTGATACATTTAATATAAAACACAATGGTAAAATTTTACCCTTTTAAAAAGAAGATTGCAACTGCAAAGGTCAATCTAGAGTCAAGTTTTTGTTCTAACATAAGTGGGAGTTGGAGCAGGTGTTTGTGGGAATAATCCACACTCTTGAAGACTCAGGCAAGAACGTTCACCCGATCAAACAGCTTTTTCTATTTTTGTTCTTCTTTTTTCTTGTATTGAACGATAAAGACGGCATGTACTTAACAATATTCGCATGATTGTCAACGTGAAAATTCATCATGGTGTATTCTTACTTCCTTCAAAGGACGTTGAATCTGGCCGTGCCGTGAGACCGATGTTCCGAGTGTGCGGTCCTTTTTTTTTTTTTAACCCGCTCTTTTGTGCGTTCTCCATCTCGTGGAAATGGACGTTTTATTATCTTGTGGCGTCTGAAGTCACGAACCAAAAAGTTAAAAAAATCTTTGTAAAATCTTTTCTTTTAAAATAATCTTTTTTATAGCATTTTATTTCGCTCAACTTAAAGAATATGTTAAGAGCGTTTTCAGGCTCAAATCGCCAAAAAAGTAAGAACGTTTATCCTCAACTCCAAAATTAATTGTTCCTATAAACTGAAAGTGTATACTTTTGAGCGCTAGCTGGCGGCCCGGAACATAACACGAGGCTCGTAGTTATGGCTTTCGATAAACGTTTCGAACTTCGTTAACTTTAAAATGTTTCTTTATGCTTTCCTCCTAGATATCAATGACTGCGCAGTCAATCATTGCAAAAATGGAGCCACATGTGTGGATCTTGTCGGAAGCTACCAATGTATTTGTGCACCAGGATTCATCGGAGTAATTTGCGAAGGTAATTATAAACAGCTTACATAAAGACCCCTTCACTTAACAAATTTCCACCGTTGTTTACTATGCTCGTAAGTCATTCGATGATGTAAATCTTTGTTTCGTATGGGTTTCGGTTATGGTAATGAATTTATATATGGTAATGATTTTATATAGCGCATTTTCTATTAATATATTCAAATACCCTTTACGAGCGAGGGATCTATGGTGAGATCGGACATATATAGGCGCCGCTGGCAGCCGCTATCAGTCCATTACCGATCTCACCCAGCACATGAATGAATGAAATCAGTCCTGACCACAACACCGGGAGCTCCATGCCCTACTCTTTACGAATAGTGTGTGGGTTCTTTTACGTCCCACTGGGTTGTGAACATTGAAAGGTTGTGAGACGGGGCCTATGGTTTATAGTCCTTATCCGAGAAGACTTGGAAGTCTTAACCATTTGCGGATGTAATTTCAAAGGCAGCGCTTTCTCCGCAGTTATTTTAAGACCCTGAGTGTTAGTCCGGCCGGAGTCGAACTCACGACCTCCCGCACGACAGTCCAATGCTCAACCAACTGAGCCACCGGTGCGCAGTTTTTCATTATGAATGCTACAATATATTTGAACTGCGGAAATTGAAATACATGAGAGTTGGAGATCATCCTAATTAAGCAGCATCTAAAACATTTGCTTTTAACTCTGAGCTTCAGGCTTTCTTCACAACTACTTAAGTTTCCACTTAACTGCGACGATATGTAACTTTCATGTATTTGTAGTATGTATGGACGGTTGACAAAAATGAAACAAAGGATATGAGTGTGAATCGTGCAAATCGTGGCGTGACTTTGTTGCAGTTTAGTTGACTGAACATTTGAAACACCTTACTTGACATTACTTGCAAGACCTTAACCAAGAAAAGGAAAGGCTCATTTCATCCCCGGATTTTTTGACATAATAAGCGAGGAAAGGAAAAGGTGTACGGAAGTAGTAAAGTGTATTAAAACTTCTTTGCCACACGCTAACAAAAATTGATCCATGCAGGTTATATCAGGTTTCTTTAGTCGCCATTGATAGAAATGTATCTTATTTCTTTAGAAGTAGAAGAGGATGAGTGTGAAGAGTAACAGGTGAGTGTTCGAAGAGGCCCGGTTCATAACTTTATTACATGCCCTGTCGGATAAAATATCTTTTGAAGTTTGATGCCGCCTTTTCCTAGGCCTCGGAGATTTTCCATTAGGCTGTTCGCAACGTTCGTGTGGATGAATAGCTGAAAACACAAAAGCGGATAAAAGATCTTGAAACCTGAAATTGGAGATACTAAGGAAAGATTGAAACTGACGCAAAACCTCCCTTTTCTCAAAAATACCCTTGTACTGATGCGATCACTACGTCGAGTATTACCCATGGATGTCATGTTTCTTTTGATGCGCGCATTTAATACAGTCGCTAAAGCTTGTCGCTGTCAACGTAGAAACAAAAAGGCCCAAAAACTGTGTAAAGTAATGCCTCTGTTACCAAGGACAATAAGAGTTAAACGGCATCTTTGCCGCGATGATCTCTATCAACACACATCGTACGGCCTAGTTTCGGAAGCCCTCGGAATACAGGTTTGATGAAAGAAAGCCAAAACACTGCTCTGCTGTCGGTGCTTAAAGGTTACAACCCGCACAATTTCAGTGTGACAAAAAAAGGGAGTACTTACAGTGCAATCGAATAATTTATTTTGTTTTAGGTCAAAAAAGTTCTTGGAGAGAAAAAATCAAATAAACAGAAAGAATTACAGAGACCAAAACGACGCTACACTGAGGAAGACGAATCAAATCGTAGGCGATGCATGTATTAAGGGAAAATAAAGAGATAAATTCCATTTAAATGAAAGTGATTGTTTTCTTTCAAACTAAGTAGATAATATGGTAATAGCACCCGTTAGGAGAAACTTTTTGCTTACATTAGTCATGTCTACATCTGAATAAACCGAGGTTGTTCCATCTGCTATCATTCTCGTTGTCGCCTAGCATGAATTATCGTTTCGTCTTTTGTTATCATTGTCACGAACATCGTCCCGATCCTTGACAAACATAATCATGGACAACGTTATCGAGGAAGGCGCCATCGTCATCATTGTCCCTTGAATGATCGTGAGGAAAAGATGAGCCTATACAACTAGCCTCATTTCTGCCTGCATCCGATTTACTTCAGTTTCCGTTTCAAGAGATTGTAACGTACAAAATGGTGTTCCGAGACATAAAAAAACACTGAATCGGATATTATATTGTAGCTGCTTGGCAAAGCACGAAGGAAATTAGAGCCGCAAGCAGGAATTGAACCTACAAGTTCTGCATTACCAGTTGATCGTTACACTCATTGATCTACTTGTAACTTAGGTCGTTTATTTGAGCTCTTGGGCAAAGTATGTGCCATTGGTAAGCGGGATCAACAGTGTGATTCCATGTGACAATGCAAATGTTCATGGTTATGGTGTAGTGTACCCCGTGAGAAAGATGGTAGGCAAGCTAATGGACATTACGGGATACTGGACCG
>NC_090870.1:32773371-32793371 GCF_036669935.1 Montipora foliosa | reverse complement strand
TTCGAAACACTAAACAAAGAGTTCATAATTGATAAGTTCATCCTGAAACTCGTTATCTTTGACCAAATAAGAGGGTTTCAATGGGGTTAAGCATGTGGCGTGAAACGTCCAAAAAAATAACCGTGTGTCGTGAAAAAGGGAAAAAATTAACCGTGTGTCGTGAATTATTTTGTCCAGATAACCGTGTAGTTTGTAGTTCTTTCTAACCTCTGAACAATTATTTGATGTAAAAAGTAAGCGTGCACCGTGAAATCGCGAAATTTTAACCGTGTACCGTGTTTGCTACACCCCCATTGAGACCCTCAAATAAATCAGAATATTTTGAATAATGTGTTGAAAAAAGTTCAAATTTTGTGGTGGTTTGCCACCTGAAAGCAGATTTTTTTTATAGTGTCACTTCCATTCTTTATCGCGGTGAAGTAAAATAGCAGTAGCAGTGTTAACGACGTTCGTGTCCTTTGTTACTGCGCATTTTTCCGCGCATGTCACGCACACGTCATGCATCGCAGACCCCGAAGGTAAACAAACATAACATCGAGCCAGTGTTTAACCCTCGCTCGGGCAAAGGATCGCTTGTGGCATCATGGGATAGCTGTGGACCCAGGTCTTCTCGGAAATGTCTCGCATTGACGTGACAGTGCGAATAAACAATCGCTTTGAGAACTTCGCAGCGATTTTACTCTCTTGAATTCTCGGTCACCCCCATTTTCCTTTCAGTAGATCACGAGAACTGTGACCCCCATTCATTTTTCCCTTTTTGGCAAAAGTAGATCATTACATTTCTGCGTGGAAAGTTTAAAAAAATCTGTACGTGGGAACATTTTAAGCGCGAACGTCCTTAAGGGCAGCCTTAAAAAGGCAACGATCTATTTAACGAGTGCATTGTGACAAGATAAAAATTTTGCTTCCAGGGTAGTGATTTGGTGCATTGATTTGAAGAAAAGGTTTCTAAGGTTAAACGAAATTTATCAGAGGGGGAGAGATTTTACCACCGCGAGATAGAAGCACACGACCTTGAAGCGTTTAACGTGCAACTCTTTTCCTTGGAACAAGGCTGGGGACTTAAGGATCTTATGCCCAAATATGGATAAAATGGGAAAATGGGAAAATGCACGAGCTACGTTTTATCCAAATAAGGACAGCCCCAGCTCTGAGCCAGAATTAATCGCTTCAAGGTCATGAGCTTCTGAGCGGGAATATCATAGAACTATAAAAACATATTACCATGCATCAAAACTTACGTAACCTACTTCTCAGATTGTCTTCTCTTGAAAAATTGATTATTGTTATTGTTATTATTAACGATATTTAGGTAAATTACAAAGTTAAAATGTAGGAACTCCCCTTACAACATATCCAGTTGGCCTTATATAGTGGAAAGGTACAGAAAGTAACATTCCCCATGCTTGAAACGTGTATTTCTTAAACTGAAGTCAAAGGCAATTTTGATTTATGGCAGCGCAGATAAAACCCCTCTCACGGAAAATAACTGTTAGACAAAACAAAATGGCGTGCATCTGCCTTGCCACTACAAATCCACGCGAGTATTCTGTAAAGGAGGTAAATCTTTTTATCACACAGGCAAATCAGAGCGTCACATTTTCCCAACGAGTTTTGTCCAAGATTGTAAATATACCAAAAAGAGAAAAATTTACAGCAGACTCATCGGCCCAAATAATTGCGGCATTACATGCTGCTTAATTTGAGCTATTGCCGGTTCCAACTATGAGATCATATATGTAATGAAAGCCAGTTTTTTGGGACTTAACAATGGCGAACAGTGCTTAATCAGCAAGTAGCCAGTGACCAGCATGGTTTTTATTGGCATTATAGACATATATTGCCTTCGTAGCACGCAATAAGGAAATTTTTAACGCGAAAGATCATTGAAAAGTACCACGTTTTGAAATCGTCTTTTTATAGAATTAAAAGAAAACGCCTTTTGAAGAAAGAGATGAACACACCAGAAGACGTCCAAGTAAGCTACTTATTCGGCAACAAGGAGTCATCATACGAAGTTTAAATGCATATGCATCTATGACAGAGCGCATTGACGCAATTGTATTTAAGAAAGCAAGGAGCATACCAAATACCAACTGTAAATCCTACGTGTTGTGTCCTTGAGAGAAACAGAGAACTTTTTCAAGTTCGTCACGCAGACATACTTGCGTTACATTGAATGCGTGTAACACAATTTAAACAATAAACAAAATAATTGTCTCCATTTTTGGTGGAATCACCTCCATTGTTTGCAATTTCACAACAGAATGAACTGAAAACGATGATTTAAGGCAGTTGGCACAATTAACAGAAGAAAATGTAGTCATTTCAACGGTTAACAACGAATAACGTGCAAGTTTAGGAAAAAACAATGACCATCTATTGTTTTCATTGCGTCCTCCCTGTTCACCGTTGATACACTCTGTTAATCGTTGTTTTATTGCATGGTTGGCGTTAAGGTGTCTTCGTAATGATCCTCTAACATAGACCACCGTTAAAAACGTATGCTAAGGTAAGAGTTGCAAAACATCTGGAACCTGGCGGGATTTCCCGTTGATGTTCCTTCGGGATTCGATAGTTAAAATGAAGTGCTCGCCACCGCACAGTCAGATAAATACTACTTATTGCATTTGTAGCCTCACTCTGTGTGGAGAAAGTCTCTTTGAATTCTCTTGAATGAAAATTATGCTCATAGCCTTGCAAGCAATCCATAACTTAAGCGACTACAATAAGTGGAGTCATCAACAACCTTCAGAACTGTCATACATGCAATCGTCTTCATTAGGCTAACAAACGTTAAGGTACATTTTTGTCCCCAAAACCCACACGCAACAGTCCAATGACAATCAAACTACACCATTACAGAGACTTTCACGAGATCTACATATCAAACTGTCCATGGTCATTGAGACTCTTTGAATTTAATTATACTCATGAAAACATGAATCATACTGTACATCTGCCATGGCAAAACTTACTTTTCCACGGCAAAACTTACTTTCTCATGGCAAAACTTACTTTCTCACTGCAAAACGTACTTTTCCACGGAAAAGAAAATACTTTTCTACGGGTTTTCCAAAGCCAGGAATTGGAAAGTGGGAATTCCGTGATAAGAACTTGAACCAAAGTCACTTAAAATGATCCAGCGTCTTGCAAATGTTTACTTTTATCTCGCTGGGTAATTTGTCACATGCTGACTCCTTTTGGGAGGGGATTCATCTAGTAACTTCTGAAGAGCAAACAATTGTCTGGGCTTTTTCTTTTTCGTGATCGTGGGGTGATCATGTCTTTGACATCAAATATTACAGCAGTTGTCTTCGGGCGCTCGATTTTCTTGATTACATTGGTTTGTTAATCTCTTAAGGATTCGTTCGATGGACCCCATAACGAAATAAGAATAGGCGCAGTGATGATTTGAAGTAGTATGTTTGGCGTAGTTTTTAACCAAATAGGAGGTTAAAGATATTTTTTAAATTTCATTTTAGCAGGTGTTTGATAATTTCCATATGGATCACTGTAAAAGCAAGCGATTTTTGATTATGGTCGTATAATACTTACTGAAAAGCATTTTACCATGACACTTAAAATGAAACATTATTCTCTCAGATCGCCCTTTGTATTAAACATACTGGAAAATGGCTAGTATTTAAAAAGATGCATTTTATTTCAAATCAAAACGATTGCTTCCCAAGTAGCTACAGCGGTTACCATTCACACGCCATTCACAATTGTTTTCATTTTTCGAAACTAAATTTGAGTGGACGTCAATCAATCAATTTAGTTTCGAAAAGTGAAAACAAAATCGTTGAGGGGCAAGTGTGACTGATAACCCCTGTAAGCTCAGATAACGCTTTCGCCTTCACATGCAAGAATTCACTGTTCACTATCACAAAATACTTTTAGGGTGCGTTCGATTGACCGTATTCCGGAATAAGAATGCGTGGAATATAAGGTAGAAATCCTTCGCTTTTACGGTGATTCACATAAAAATTGTCAAACATCCACTAAAATGCTATTTTAAACATATGTTTGTTGTCCTTGCTGCTTCGAAGCGCGCCAAACATACCGTTTTAATCATCACCCCTCGTATTCTTATTCCGGAATAGGGTCAATCGAACGCGCCCTTAATTATTTCTTTATGGTAGTCGATTGGAAATACAACCCTTGTCAGTTTTCATTGGTTATTCAGAAGAGACTGATCCTGTCTTAAATGGTGGTGCACGCGGATCTAAAGGTAAAAAGAAATTTTCTTTGCATGCACGCTAGCTTTTCCGGCACTGTTACGGTGTTTGTGCTGACTAAAAGCCACTACAAGGCTCTAGATTTTTTTTTGTTTGTTTTCCCTTTTCTTTTCCCTGAGGTAGTTAAAGGACCTATCACAATACCACGGTACAAATTGCGAAAACGATTAAATTGACCTATGCCAATAAAACTTAATTTCAGCTGCTGACTCGGAGTGAAAAAACCTGAGGAAACTCCTTTTTCCGTTTGTAAAGTGTGACTATTCCACCTAGAAAAATGACGAATCATACGCATATACGAGTGCAGCCAGAGAGAGTGTAGTTAGACTCACAGTCAACACAGCGGAATGGAAAATAATCTCGCCTAACACACATAAACTGGGTCTGTTCTCGGTGTTTCAGGTATCATGATATGTCAAACTGGATTGAGACCGGCGAAAAATGCAGAAGAAAATATTTTCCAAGCCATCTTCAACCTAAACAAGAAAAACGTTGCCTTTTAGGAGTTTTAGATGACGTAGTATGGCCGTGTAGCCGAGTAGAGCAACAGAAAGCGCGCATAAAACGAAGCCTCATTCATGTTTGGGTGAGACACCCTGGCTTGAGCCTGCGATCTAATAGAAAACCCGTACCTGGTCAGCGGTCAAGCTAAAATAAGCTGATCTCGATGGGCTCTACCTTGAGCCAGCAATACGGTCACGTGATACTGGTCAGCGTATACCTTGTTTTGACAGGTGCCATTAACCATAACATGAAATTCCAATATCAAAGATGTGTGCTGTAAACTAGTGTGATCACTGGCCACATTGGCATACATTGAGGGGTCGACGTACGGGTGGTCGATGACGTCAAAACTAACACCAAAACTTCTCGCATCCATGGGTTACCATATTTTCTTAACTGTGGTGTTCCGCGCGCGCGCCTTCGAACAGTATGCATCCCTTTGGGGTTTTACCGTTTCGTTTTGTCCTGGCTTATTTTAAAATAAAGAGTTTGGTTTGATGGTTAAAAATGTCACCGATGCATGAAAGAAAACCGAATTTGTGACTCAACCAAACAACAAGAAAAGCAAGGTGACACAGGAGCTAACACCAACCCAGTGTGGCCAACACATCACGCATGCGCACAACCATTTCACCCGGTCAATTATCAGCCATGGACAGCTGTTTCGGCCTTTTGGGCCTCATCAGCAGGGCGTAGCTAACATACCAGGCGGGTGTGTTTAGCACCCCTTTCAGTGGCAGCTTCACATTGTTTCTAATTTACGTGACACACCGATCTCTTAATGTGATCCACCTTTCCACACCCTTACCGTGGAAGAACAGTTTTGCTGTTCCCAACCCAGCTTACCACGTGTATGGCATGGGAAGCTGCCACTTAAAGGGGTGCTAAACATACCCGCCTGGTATGTTGTCTACGCCATGCTGATGAGTGCAAAAAGGCCGAAACAGCTCAGTCCATGGCTGCTAATTGACCGGGTGAAATGGTTGTGTACATGCGTGATGTGTTGGCCACACCTGGTTGGTGTTAGTGTGTGTCACCTTGCTTTATTGTTGACTCAACCAAAGCACGCAACCTGCTCTGCTGTTGAGATTGAAAAGTAGGACTGTTAACCTTCATCTAGTGATTTTCAACATTTACTTTTTAATGTAATAAAACTGTGATAAGGCAGAAACTAACGATAAAAGCGCGCGACGTTTCGACCGAACTTCCGTATCAAGCTAAAAGTGAAGATCAAACTTTTAGCATAAGTATAAATATAAAACAAAGAAGTAAACGTATGTAAATATGAAAATGTGAAAAAGGGGTGTTAATGATTAAAAACACTTTTGCATGACTGTATATTGAGTTCACTTCATAAATAGAAAACATTTTATAAATGAGACAGTCAATCTTGCTCTTGCACTCTTTTAAGATCATTGGGCAAATCAGAATGTTTCAAGCGGAAATGTTTTCCAGTAGAGGAAGACGCATTCTTCTGCTCGTCTACGCGTTGATGCAAATGCCGCCGCGTGTAAGCAACATAACCTGCACCACACAGGTCACATTTAAATTGATAAACAAGGGATTGTTGGTTGACATTAGACGGCTTGACTTCCCGCGGTTTCAGATGTTGTTTGACCTTGTGGCTAACAAACGTGTGTTGGAAGATCACGTGAATTTTCTGGCTCAGATCTTTGAGTTGTGATCGTACAATATCGGCTAAAGCCTTGTCTTTAAATGGCAGAACAACGCGAAAAGGATCTAATTCATTGTTAACAGCTGGTAACTCGAGAGCAAGTTGATCAGATGCTTTGACTGCAATAACGCCTAAGATGTTGCAATTAAGTAACCTGTCTGGGTAACTCAGTCGATAAAACACTATTTTAAGCCAATCACATTCATTGGAAAAGTGGGACCAGTTGGAAGAGAGGAGGAAGGCACGATCAAGCATAGCTTTTAATAAGCCGCGCTTGCAGCGCTTGTAATGCAGCATAAGGCCAGTGTTCGTAGGTTTGACGTATTCTTTGGTTTGGATTTGTATAAATTTGTTAAGAAGCTGTGTGCAAAGAAACGGAAGCATCCATTATTCTCCATCTGAACTTAAACGAAGAGTAGCAGTGGTTAAAAGTCTCGAGAAAGTTATTAGCTGATCCTTTATCGGGTATAATAGTTAACGTGTCATCCACGTATTTCATGTAGTGTGTGCGCGCTCGAGAGTTTCTTCTATGCTGCACATAAAGGCGTTGGCAATTAAGGGTCCGAGCGGGAAGCCCATAGCAACACCATCTATCAGTTAGTAGCGTTGATCGTCGAACAGAAAAAGTTGGTCATTTCTTACGCCTCTAAGGAGATCAACAAGGTCTTGCTTAGTGAGGTTGAAGCCGTGCGTTTCATTGAACCAATCATTCACGAAAGCTTTATCGGCGAGAATATATATTAGACTGGGACAATTTTGGTGAAAAGCCGCTAATAAAACTTCTGTCGGCAAACTCGAGGAAAAGTTGGTAAATACTTTTTTTCTAAATGAAAATTATGTGATGAACACGAAAACATTGTTTATCAAGCCTGATTTTGAGTTTTTAACCACAAAATCTGACCTTGAAAAAATGACCTTATTTCTGGACATGGAAACGAGGCTAAAATTTTCCCCTCATTCCAAAACCACATTTAACTCGAATTATTGCCCCCAAATAAGCTAACTACAAGTTATTTCCCCTATGAAATAAACTAATAGACGGCTAAAGCCTTAAAATAAGTTATTTGGAAAGTTTTAAATTCAGAGACGCTAATGAAAAAAGTTGACGAGCGTGTTCGTCGAATAACAGTGTGAAGAAAGTATGTTCTTTTGAATAAAACCTATTTAGATTAAGGATGAACTGCGCAATAAAATTACTTTTTAATAAGGAATATATTTCAGCTAGTACAAATAGTCTTCTTCAGGACCACTGACGTCTGGTGCGAACATCAAAACAAAGATAGATATGCCAGCAAAAAGGTTGCGGCCGAGTTTTATCCTGCGATGTGTCTCCCTCATTCAATGATTTTATATCGTCGATCTACTTACCACTGTAAAGCTTAAAACAAGTCAATAAACCAACGTTAAGAATCTCAATGGATGGAAAAGTTGTAAAAAATTCTCTTTTGCTACGAAAATTATCAAATACGTAAACCCATTTTAACACTTGAAGCTTTGGCTTTGCCTTGGAAACGAAAGTCAGTGAAGCGCGTCGTATGTTTGTTTCAACAAGAAGGTACCCGTTACATACATACATACATACATACATACATACATACATACATACATACATACAGACAGACAGACAGACAGACAGACAGACACACATACACACACACACACACACACACACATGCTGCTGTCTGAATATGTTTAGAAATATATTTGTTGATAAGGTTTTCAGGGAAGCGATTCCTCCGCAGAATGACAGACAATTTTTGAAGATCAGTATGGAACCCCATCCAAGTGTTGTTTATCTTAAAAGTTCTATCAATCAAGGTTTTGATTAACCCCAATTTGTAGGTAAAGGGGCAAAAACTCAGATAACTGGTGAGCAAACCTGTGAAAGTTTTTTTTTCCGGTAAACGGTGGTTACACTTTGGTGCGGGTCAGTGTTATTGATTAGAACATCTAGGAAAGGTAGAACATGGTCAGCTTCCCGTTACATTGTAAAGCGTTGATTGTTGATGTAATTGAAGAAAACGGTTGCATCCCGTTCAGAGCGGAAAAGGCAAAATGTATCGTCTACGTAGCGACGATAGAATAAGACCTCTGAATCTCCGTATTGATCCAACCATATATTCTCATGGTGACCCATAAAGAGATTGGCGAGAGCAGGGGCAAGGGGGGACCCCATGGCTACACCATCCATCTGGTCATAGAAGTTACCCTTGAACAGGAAGTGAGTTTCCTTGGTAGCAAACTCAAACAACCTTTTAAGCTCATGTTTACTAAGTTTCAAACCTGGGTTACCCTCAGTTATATACTTGACGGCAAGGTTAATACAATCATCTAGAGGGATGTTGGTGAAGAGGCTTTCAACATCGAAGGACACCATGAACATCCCATGCAAAGATAGCTCATTGATTTCCTTGACAAAAGTGAAGGAATCTGAAGCAATGAATGTAGATGGAATATGAGGTTGGAGTAGATTACTTAAGTATTTGGCCAGGCTGTAGTTGTAGGTGCCTATGGAGGAAACTATGGGCCGAAATGGTGGGGTGGAATTTGGCGCTCGTGGTTTGTGCATCTTAGGGAGACCATAGATCCTAGCAGGCTGGGATCCACTTGGATAAATGGCCTCATAAACTTCAGGATCAAAGTGACCTTTTTTCCTAAGTTCTCTAAGATAGCGCTGGAGTTTCCCTTCCCGGGTAAGGGTAGGGTCGGATGTAAGGACCCTGAATTTAGTAGTGTCGTTAATGATTTTAAATAAACCCTTGTCATATTCTTGTCTATCTAAAATTACTACCCCATTACCCTTATCTGGCCGCAATATTACAATGTTCTTGTTCTTTCTTAGTTCTTTCAGAATCCTATGCTTTTTCAAATCCGAGGCCGTGGGTCGATATGATGACACGTACGTGTGAGCCAAATGTGACAGTTCGGTAGCCAGTTTACCCGTGTCCTTGCTCTCCTTGAGATTCTTTAACATCCTCTGACTAATCAATTCAAAGCATGCGAAGATGTCCGTTTTGTTGATCGAAGGTGGGCAAATCGAGTGCGTAAGTCCATATTTGAGAACATTCAACTGATCAGTGTTAAGAGAAACCGATGAAAGATTGGTGACAACTTCGTCTGACTTGAAAGGAAGGACCGAGTTTTTCGTGAGGTTTTTAAGTTTCTTTTCGTGGGTTTTGATGAAGTTCTTCACCCCTTTCGTCACGTTGTGGTCAACAGACTTGTGAAGAATATAACGGTCAATACTGCTTAGTGTTTCAGAAATGCGATTGTTAAGTCTGTCCCTTTGGAGGACTAACCTGTGATGTTCCTTGGTGCGTCTTTTTATAGCGCTTTTCAGCAGCTTTCTTCTGATTCCAAGAGCGTCTTGCCTGTCCATGTTTGCAGGCAAGTGGAAGCAAAGAAACTTGGGAAAGACATTGAGAGACTTGCAATTGCGTAGGAACGCTAGATCCAACTCAGATTTCCGTGTTTTGATTGAGAGCTTCTCAAACTTACGGAGGTCAGAAATGTTGACCCGTTCATTATACTTGGCTGCCAAGTCGAAGATGATTGATCCAAAAGGTCTAGATAGCAGCAACAATATAGATAGTCGTATAAACATAACAACTTTCTTTAATTTTCCAGACATGTTTCGACGGTACATCTGTCATCTTCAGTGTTACATATTTTGAAATCGCCGTTGAATTTAAATCAGTTATCTGAGTTTTTGCCCCTTTACCTACAAATTGGGGTTAATCAAAACCTTGATTGATAGAACTTTTAAGATAAACAACACTTGGATGGGGTTCCATACTGATCTTCAAAAATTGTCTGTCATTCTGCGGAGGAATCGCTTCCCTGAAAACCTTATCAACAAATATATTTCTAAATATATTCAGACAGCAGTCAAGGGAGGGAAAACACAGTCTCATTCAGGAATCGAGCCCCAGGAAACACCTAAGTTTTTCTTTAAAATCCCTTACATTGGGCACTTTTCAGTCACGGCACAGAGGTGTATACGCAAACTTGCTAATCGGTTATGTAAACCTATTGATATAAGGTTAGTCTTCACTACTTTCAAAGTCAGGAATCTTTTTAATGTGAAAGATGCTGTCCCTGTAGGGCTTCGCACGCGTGTGGTCTATAAATTTTCGTGTGCAAGTTGTAATGCTTGTTATGTTGGTGAAACCGGCCGACACTTCTCCACACGAGTGCGCGAGCACTTACTTTCAGACAGATCTTCGAACGTTTTTAAACATCTGCAGAGTTCAGAGTTTTGTAAGGCATCCTGCACACCGGATTCCTTCAAGATCCTGGACTCTGAAGCCACTAAGTACCAAGTGAAGCTTAAGGAATCCATGTATATAAAATGGGAGAAGCCCGATCTCAACCAGCAGGTGAAACACATTAACCTGACTCTCTCCCTGTAAGGAACTAAGCGTCACTCATTTAAATTTTTGTTTTGTTCTGTTTTGATTTAATACGCAATATTGACAACGCAATGTCACGAAGTTTGTAAGATCGCGGGCGCTTTAAATTCAACGGCGATTTCAAAATATGTAACACTGAAGATGACGGATGTACCGTCGAAACATGTCTGGAAAATTAAAGAAAGTTGTTATGTTTATACGACTATCTATATTGTTGCTGCTATCTAGACCTTTTGGATCATACATACATACATACTTAACTTTATTTCAATTCGGATTTTTTAGAGTAGCAAAGAAATATGCTAGTATCTCCGAATGTAATCTAAAATAAGAATGCAAATTACACAGTAACTACGATATTAAATTACAATAGCTTAGATTATAATATTACGATAAAAGTAAAACAATGAGATAAGACATAATAAAAACTAAAATATATATGACTTGATATTGTTCCTAAAATTAGTTACGCTGAGCGCGGTTCTAACTTTATCAGTTAAGATATTCCAGTATTTAGTAGCAGTGAATTTAAATGAGTATTTGCCATACTTTGTAGTGTTCACACGAGGTTGGTGCAACTTATTTATACCTCTAAGCCCTTGGGTATTACGTCTCGGAATAAGTAAGGATGTGATATACGCAGGTGTTAAAGCACGAAGTGCATATCTTGTATTCTTCTTGTTCGTAAAGTTGTCATATTCAAATTGTTGAGCAGAGTTTCGTATGTGTTGTTATTGTCATCATAGAGCGTGCTTGTTTAGCAATTCTAATTTTCGCTCGTTTCCGGCTCCGCAAAAGTGCCATACATTACTACAATATAGAAAAGACGGCATGATGAAAGCTTTATACAACCTACAATCATAGACAAAAGTAGTTGGGAAGGTTATGTAAATGAACCACACCAGAGCTGTATTTTAACCTGCTTCTGTTAAAGCTCAAAAGAAATAGTTTCACATTCTCTTACGTAGCCCCCCTCCCCCCTATTCAATGTTGGAAGGTAAGTCAACAATTTTCCACTGAAACCATTCAGTTTTGCACAACATCGAAGGAGGGGGGAGGGGAGAGAAGCAATAAAGACTTCAAAAGTGTTAACTTTCCCAACAGTTTTGTCTAGGATTGCAGTTTTAGTATTACCGGATACAATATTTCTGAAACTCTTAATAACCTTAAGCTCGTTGTTAACACGATCACAGATGTCGGAAACATGTTTACTAAACGTTAATTTGCTATCTAAGTTAACCCCTAATAAGTTAATTTGATCTTTTTTTCTTAATTTCAATATCACCTACTTTAAAATTGTATTTACGGCTAGTTTCTCCAAGGATTATTCCTTGAAAATTTTCAGGATTAGCTTTCAATCCGTTTATCTTGTACCAGTGAACTGCATTGTCAAGTTCATTTTGCACTGTAAGATGGAGTGCTGCCAGGTCCTCACGTGAGTCATAGATTTGCTGATCGTCTGCATAGATGTTTAAATTGGCTTTAACAAAGAGGAAAAGATCATTAATAAAAATGTTAAATAAAAGTGGACCAAGAGTGCTCCCCTGAGGAACTCCTCGTTTAACACGTAGCCAAGGAGAGTATGTGTCGGCGATCATGTTTCACTCTTGGCTCTACTATTCTTAATAGCGCCGTTTGGCAACTTTAATTTCCACGATAAGCTGATAGGTAGTTAGAGAGGATTCAATCGAAGTGAGCTTGAAGCTGGGAGGCAAGCAGTTTCTCAAATATGTTGTTAATAGCCGGTAAAACAGATATTGGTCTATAGTTTGTTTTACTGAGTTCGTTGTCCTTTTTAAATAAAGGTGTGACTTGGCCTTTTTTCCAGTTCTTAGGATATTTGCATTGTGCAATCGAGGCATTGAAGATACAGCAAAGAGGAAAACATATCACTGATGCTGATTCTTTAAGCAGTCATGGAGTAATGTGGTCGTATCCACTTGACTTGTTTACTTTGATTTCTTTCAAAAGTTGCTCTATGTAGATGGTGCTAATGGGTGAGAAACCAAAATCTGTACGCTCCATGTCATTTTCTAAAATGGCTTGGACACTGGGATGATCTTGAAAATCGCCAGTTCTATCCACAGGCTCGGCAATATCACTCGCTAAATTTACAAAATAATCATTAAAATTGAATTTTATTTTGCGTTTTCGTCCATTTAATGATTTTATGATGTCGATATTTCAACTACAGTAAAGCTTTAAGGAAGTCAGAAGTCAGACACCAGAATCATTCTTCACTGTATACACCCTGACGCGGAATTCCTTGTCGTGGCGTGTCAGGACACTGATGTTTTTAGTTTGTTAATCGCACACATCGACAAAATGAGATGCAAACAGCTGTGGATGAAAGCCGGAACATCAAAGAAGCCCAAGTACCTATTTATTCACACGATTCGTGAGCGCCTGAAGAATTCATTTTCTAAAATAGAAACCATCCGGTCCTCTCTTTTCATGCGATAACAGGCTGTGATACCGTGTCTTTCTTTGCTGGGTATAGCACGAAAACTGCCTGAAAGGCATTTTCTCATCACCAAAAGCTATTAGAAAGTCTAGGAGACGGAAACCTGGATGGCACGACTGTGAAGTCCGTAGAAAAATTTATTTCTAGAGTGTACAATGCTGCTAATGCAGAGGGCTGTAATGAAGCACGTGCAGCGTTGTTTTCTCGGTGCAGATCCCCCGAGGCACTTCCCCCAACAAGTGATGCAGCACGATGGCATATCGCTAGGGCGAAACCATGGGATGGACTAAATCTGATGATGGAAAGCTGGTGCCTAAGCTAATGACTCTTGCCCCTGTACCAGAAAGCTGTACCGAGATGATTACCTGTGGATGCAAATCAGGATGTTCAACAAATAGGTGCAGCTGAATGTGAGACTTCCGTGTACAGGAGCATGCACATGCAGAAGCACTGGAGATCTCATGATCAATTGCACTAATGATGTTGATGAACATGTCATTGCAAACCAAGAACAGTGAATGGTACAGTTAAGAAAAAACGCGTTTAGCTTCTCTAAGTAATTTTTTTTATTATTGTTTTATAATTGTCTGTGGACTAAAAACATTTTTTTTTTAATTTCTGTCCTGTAGGAAGAGGATGTCAGATGTTTACAATATCAAGTTACGTCTTCGATGTGTTTCAGAAGCTAACATCAGACGCAAATGGCAGCTATCAATCGGATTTATGACCTTCGTTCTTAGTTATAATTACAGCATGTATCCAGACTGGTTAGGTCGTGAAAGTTGATAGCAGTTTTAAGAAAATGCAGTTTTTGTTTTTTGAATGATTTTGCAAACGTCCAGAAATTCAATAATTGAAAAAAGAAGTAAGATGTCTGCAATACAGATCACGAACGTTAATACTGTAAATATCCTAGTTAATAGCAGAACAATTCAATTTCTATAGCTGCTGTAACTACCTGAACGAATTGCTGGATTGGTAATGTTGTTTCTTTCTTGACTCTGCCGTAAAATGTGTCTAAATGGTGAAATCTCGTTTTCAATGGTCACGTGACCAGAAAAATCAAGTGATTTTCAAAAGGTTCCTGCAAGGTACTGTAAGTAATAAGTTGTATCCATTACCTATGGATCTGAACGAAATATAACCGTCTGAGAGAACTCTGAATCCTCAAACAACACCCAGCCTCGTTTTCATGTCATAATGTATTAATGCTACCATTAACAGCTAATTTCAAGGTATAAATAGGCAAACCAAGCTTGGTAAACAAGATTTTCGTGTTCAGCACATAATTTTCATCAAGAAAAGTGTGTTTACCAACTTTTCCTCGAATTTTCCTACAGAAGTTCTCTTTTGCGAAAGTTGTCCCAGTCTATATTGTCTCTTCCAGAGGCACATTAGTGAATAATGAAGAGACATCGTAGGAAACGAGCACATCACCGCTATTGATTGTTAGTTTATGGACTTCATTGACGAACTCATGCAAAGGTATCAGTAATCGTGTACTGATTGATAGAAAGAGGTTTGAATTGTTGTCTATCCATTTCGCCAGAACAAAGTTGAACGTGTTTGCAGCGGACAAAATAGGTCGCATAGCTAATATTGTTGCTTGTGTGTTTTGGGAGAGCCGTAAAGGTGGCTAACTTGGAGCCTGATCCATATGGAGGCACAGAGTCTACAACCTCTGAAGCGATTCTAGTTCCTTCTCTATCTGTAGGAGAGGGTTATAGTGCTTCGGAGGCCTACCCCTACTGTTTAGTCTCTCCGGATCAACCATTATGAATTTAGTGGCATTATTTATTGATGCATCAGCTAGCAAACGTAAGTATTCATCCTTGTCCATCACTGCCACCCCCGATCCTTTGTCAGGTTTACTTACAATTATGTCTTCACGTTGCTTCAGCTGGTGAATGGCTGTCAAGAGTGTCTTTGAAAACTTTAGACCTTTTCGATGAATATAATTCAACGCCATAGATCGAAGAGTTACCTTGACACTGCGAGATCCCGAAGAAGTTCAGGTATGTGTGACTCGAGTCTCCAGAAAGCTTTCTGAAAACTTCCCTTCACATCCATCGGGAAGACATGCTTAGGGACGGCAAAATCGAAACCACGACATAGCGCAAGCTTTTGGAAAAAGTTGAGCTCGTAAGAAAAGATATTCATGATGTCTTCGTCGACGTCCCTCTTTATGAATAGTCAGGTGTGCTATTTTCTTGGCATGAGCGTCCAAAATTACTTACTTATGAGGATAATGCAAAAGTTTGTTAGTCATTTATCGTCGTAATCATGAAGTCCTACATAAATTTCTAAAATGCATGTTTCCACTTGATTGAATGGTGGCTATGGTTGTGCAGCAAAAAAGTGAAAAAATTATAATTACAATAAAGACGACCTTACTGGAGCCCTGCCTCGAGTCTTGGCATCGACATTAGCTTATCTCTTTAAATTCCAGTGAAGAAAGAACTGTGGAGCTCCGCTCTTAGGCTTTGCTAAATATTTGTACAACTGTTCACCGCCGAGGGCTTCCCCATTGACGAGTAAGATCGTCTGGCGTTAGACATAGTAAAATGTCAATTGGCATTTATGGCGGTAAAAGGATTAAAGATATTTTGAAAGAATACCAATTTAAGGTCTTAAGAAAGTGCCAGGGCAAATTTGATTGGCCTACGAAATGCTCCTCATTAAGAGTCTCAAGCCTAATTCGAATATCCAGACGGACCTCATACGTGCCAAACTTTGTCTTTAATATTCAGGCTTCAGGCGTCGAAACGGCGTCGTTTCTTACCAAAGTTTTTAACAATGTTCTTAATATTTTTAATCGCAGTTTTTTTATAGTTAAATGTTTCCCAAGATCACTTCTCCTTCGTTTATTTATAATTGCCAAAAGAAAGCGATTGTGTTGACAGATTATATTCAGAATTTGACAGTTTGCAAGCTGTTTAAATTTCTACAAATCCAAATTGTACCTAGTAATTATATCACATACTGTTAAATTTATTGAAACTATTCGAGTGTCTTCATTACTTTAAAAGGCTCAGCTTGTAAAATGTGCATTAACCTAAACTTTTCTTAAAAGAAACTATACTTATAAATTTAAAACCAAAAAAACAAGGCTTAATCCGACGATGTTACTAATGCACTTTAAAGACGAAATTTACAAAATGAAATACAATATTTGGATAGCTGTCGTTCACGTGGGTAAAAATATTTTATGTATAATTCTGATAAAAAGAACAATATCATTTGGAACGTGATTCTAGTCTTTTCGCAATCCACTGCAAATACATCTAAGGTAAGCTCTGGAAAAATTAATAGTCCGTACTTGCTTAATTTACGTGGCTGATAAATCAGATTGTTTCTGTAAAAAGGAACATAAAAGGTATTATGTTTTGCTGTTGATAAACAAAGTGTTTTGATTTCTTATAAGCCCCATCCAGGGTTTAATCCTTTGAAACGACTTTCCTTTTGATAATACACCCTAGACAAAAGCTTTGGAACTGATAATAATAGTTGGCCAAGTGCATGAACCTAAAAACGTACTTGACGATTCTCGTGGCGTTTCAAATGGGAATACTGTCGCTCTGTTAAAGAAACCCCCCGGAATTCTTACTGGCATTTTACCTGAGAATACAAGCATTCTCCGATCCGTTAGGGAGTGTATTAAGACCGACAATTTCCCAAAGTTGTGACTATTTATCGATAGTTAAAAATTTAGCTGTAAATACACGGCTGGGGGTGTTAAAGAACGCAAAAGAAGCTTATAAAAGAGTTCTTTAATAAAATTAGTCCCACTATATGGGCGGCGAGTTATACTCTACGACATAGATTTAGCTAGTATAGCTTTCATGACAAGAGGGCTAGATTCCGAAGGCTTTCAGCCAAATTCAGTTGTGTTTAAGTTAAAAAAGGAGGAGGAGGATAATGCAAAAGTTTGTTAGTCATTTATCGTCGTAATCATGAAGTCCTACATAAATTTCTAAAATGCATGTTTCCACTTGATTGAATGGTGGCTATGGTTGTGCAGCAAAAAAGTGAAAAAATTATAATTACAATAAAGACGACCTTACTGGAGCCCTGCCTCGAGTCTTGGCATCGACATTAGCTTATCTCTTTAAATTCCAGTAAAGAAAGAACTGTGGAGCTCCCCTCTTAGGCTTTGCTAAATATTTGTACAACTGTTCACCGCCGAGGGCTTCCCCATTGACGAGTAAGATCGTCTGGCGTTAGACATAGTAAAATGTCAATTGGCATTTATGGCGGTAAAAGGATTAAAGATATTTTGAAAGAATACCAATTTAAGGTCTTAAGAAAGTGCCAGGGCAAATTTGATTGGTCTACGAAATGCTCCTCATTAAGAGTCTCAAGCCTAATTCGAATATCCAGACGGACCTCAAACGTGCCAAACTTTGTCTTTAATATTCAGGCTTCTTATCTACTATTGTTCTTTTATTATTTATAGACTGTAATTTTCAAATTACTTTGACTTGATAATGACGTTTACATAACGTCGAAACGGCGTCGTTTCTTACCAAAGTTTTTAACAATGTTCTTAATATTTTTAATCGCAGTTTTTTTATAGTTAAATGTTTCCCAAGATCACTTCTCCTTCGTTTATTTATAATTGCCAAAAGAAAGCGATTGTGTCGACAGATTATATTCAGAATTTGACAGTTTGCAAAGCTGTTTAAATTTCTACAAATCCAAATTGTACCTAGTAATTATATCACATACTGTTAAATTTATTGAAACTATTCGAGTGTCTTCATTACTTTAAAAGGCTCAGCTTGTAAAATGTGCATTAACCTAAACTTTTCTTAAAAGAAACTATACTTATAAATTTAAAACCAAAAAAACAAGGCTTAATCCGACGATGTTACTAATGCACTTTAAAGACGAAATTTACAAAATGAAATACAATATTTGGATAGCTGTCGTTCACGTGGGTAAAAATATTTTATGTATAATTCTGATGAAAAGAACAATATCATTTGGAACGTGATTCTAGTCTTTTCGCAATCCACTGCAAATACATCTAAGGTAAGCTCTGGAAAAATTAATAGTCCGTACTTGCTTAATTTACGTGGCTGATAAATCAGATTGTTTCTGTAAAAAGGAACATAAAAGGTATTATGTTTTGCTGTTGATAAACAAAGTGTTTTGATTTCTTATAAGCCCCATCTAGGGTTTAATCCTTTGAAACGACTTTCCTTTTGATAATACACCCTAGACAAAAGCTTTGGAACTGATAATAATAGTTGGCCAAGTGCATGAACCTAAAAACGTACTTGACGATTCTCGTGGCGTTTCAAATGGGAATACTGTCGCTCTGTTAAAGAAACCCCCCGGAATTCTTACTGGCATTTTACCTGAGAATACAAGCATTCTCCGATCCGTTAGGGAGTGTATTAAGACCGACAATTTCCCAAAGTTGTGACTATTTATCGATAGTTAAAAATTTAGCTGTAAATACACGGCTGGGGGTGTTAAAGAACGCAAAAGAAGCTTATAAAAGAGTTCTTTAATAAAATTAGTCCCACTATATGGGCGGCGAGTTATACTCTACGACATAGATTTAGCTAGTATAGGTTTCATGGCAAGAGGGCTAGATTCCGAAGGCTTTCAGCCAAATTCAGTTGTGTTTAAGTTAAAAAAACCGACACTTTTTTTTTCGGTGTATGCTTAATTACCCCCTAAATATAGATTCGTACATTTGATTTAGAAAAATTTACTTTCCCTTTTCAGGTCAGAGAAACTCAGTCTCAAGGATGGAAATTTTTCTTTTCTTGTTTACTATCTTAATGACGGCGCAGCTGGACCACTCTCTCCCTGGTAAGTTAATTGAATCTCTCATGCCTCACTGCTTCATTTTATTTCTCACCTGAATCTTCGTCATTATCACATAAAAGCAATATTCATGCTGTTTAAAGGAATCACTCTTTAGTGATCAATTCAATGATTAAACTGATCAAATCTGCCGCCATTGTGGCATGCCATTAGCCTACGGTTAGCCTCTCGGTTCTGCATAGTAAGAAGTAAAATTATACCTTTATATAAAGAAGTGCTTTTTAAATGCAGAACTTGAAAGCGAAATGTTATTTTTAAGGCCTGCTCGCATTAGAGACGATTTTGAAAAAACTTGTTTACTCTAGGGTATAAAATTTGTCTGCACACCTTTTTTTTTTAAATGCGACCTCTCCTTTGTGCTTTTTAAAAATTGTCAAAATCGGAAAAAATATCAATGACGCTGGTGTGCTTGGGTGAGGCTGACCAATTTTTCCAAATTTCGAAGAAAACAAAGGAGCCCACCGCCAAAGCTGTCAACGGTTGTCAAAAGTGACTAAAGACAGATTTTTCGCCTACGTGATCGAAGTTTGCATTTTAACTTAATATATAGATTTAGCCAAGCCTAAAAGCGGAGCTCCCTGGTTATTTACTCTTATTACTCTTATATTACTGCCTGTAAGGTTAGTGAAAAGAAAAGGTTTCGAATTGTCCGCGTTTTGATGTTTCCCGTTGCTGCTTTAACAATTAAATCATTTTCTTTGCTTTCTTCTATAGAAAAATTCATTGCCTAACTAGTGAATTCCACGGTACAAACTAAAAACCGATATCGCATGAATCATGAAGCCATGAATACGATATCGGTTTTTCGAGTGAAATTTACTTTGGAATTCACCAGTTTGGCAATGAATGTTTCTTGAACCGCA
>NC_090870.1:32748371-32768371 GCF_036669935.1 Montipora foliosa | reverse complement strand
GTTTGTCTGGCAAGTAACATTCATTCTGTACTCAACTCTGCAAAGGTTAAAAAAAAATGGAAATGTGACAGTGAAAAATTATTTGAATGAAAGCTTGTTGTCTCTTTTGTGCTTTGTTATTTACGGTCAAGGTTCTTTCGAAAAGGGTTTGATGCGAACTGTCAGAAATTTATTTAATAAACCTTTTCGGCTTGTACATTTTGTTTTCCCAATACAGATCATGTGATAATATTCATGCCTGCATGCCCTCATTTTAATGAACAAAACAAAAGACCAAACCTCCTGGGTATCATCACAGGATCTGTATTGGGAAAACAAAACGTACAAGCCGAAAAGATCTATTGCACATGCTTTGTGATTGTGTGTTTCGCTTGCACGCACGCAACGGAAATAGGAAGGGTTTCTTGCCTCTTATAGCAAATATGTTGCTTGTTTCAATAAATGTTTCGCTGGAAAATATTTCTGTGAAATTTCTAGCTTTTGTAAATTTATCATATTGTGTAATTTTCGAGCTTAGCAAATTTGCATACATGTGTTGAAATGTGATAGACGGAGAATTTTTGTGGTAACGCATAAGTCACGAAAATAAACAGGTCTGTTGGAAGCGTGCTTGAGTTTCAACAAAATGACCCCCAAAATCGGCAAAAGATTGTGACGCTGATGAATAATAAAGTAGCTGCTATTACCAAAACGATGGAATTACTTGGTGATAAATATCCTTGTCTTGGAAAGTAAATTTTTGATTTTCCAGAAACAATGGTCAACCTCTGAGAGTTGGGCGATTGTGATCTTTATGTTGAATTCGCACATTTCTTGTCAAAATTTATAACAATTGAAAGAAAAAGAAAGCTAACAAAAACAAAAACCCGGTATCTTGGCATTGGAGTTCCTCAAGGATCTATCCTGGGCCCTTTGTTCTTCATATTATACATAAATGATCTTCCTAGAGCTTCCAAATTAACTGAACCTCTGCTTTTTGCTGACGACACTAGTATCTTTCTTTCAAACTCTAATCCCAACTACTTGGCGAATGTGCTTAATAATGAGTTGCTAAATATTGATGTTTGGTTAAGATGCAATAAGCTCTCGATTAATGTCCAAAAGACAAATTATGTTATATTTAGTCCGAGTCAGAGGAAAGTCAATCGCAGTTTTTCTCTCTCCTTTGGGGGTCAAACTCTAACTCAAAGCAATGAAACTAAATTTCTTGGGGTGTATCTAGACGAACACCTTACTTGGAAATATCACATAAACTTTGTCTGTAAACAAATCGCTAAATCAGTTGGTATTTTATCCAGGACCCGTTTCTACTTATCCTGTAAGACCAAACTTCTGTTGTACTGTACAGTAATTTATCCATACGTTACTTATTGTAACTCTACGTGGTCGTCCACTTACGTATCTAATTTAAATAGAATTTATTATCTGCAAAAGCGAGTGGTGCGAGCTGTTACAAATTCAGAATATCGAGCACATACTGCTCCTCTTTTTTCTAAACTGAAAATCTTAGACATCTTCCAACTCAATACCCTCGATATTGCTAAATTCATGTTCCGCTACCACAATAATCTGCTGCCTCCACTTTTCTTCAATCTGTTTATGACAAACAGTCAAGTCCATAAATATGACACAAGAACAGCCGGTAATTATCGTGTGCATTCCTGTCGCACGAACATTAAGAAGTTCACAATTCTTTACCAAGGACCTAGGGTCTGGAACTGTCTTCCTGTCTCTATTACCAATTTGTCAAGCTTTCCTATGTTTAAGAACAAAGTGCTAGAGTTTTTATTAAAATTATTTCTGAGTTAGTTCCTGCCGCACTCCTTCGCAGCCCTTATTTTTGTTTAATATTGTGATCTCGAGGTGGCCTCTCCTATAAGCCTGGTGGTTTCCTGAGGTCTCCTCGCCTAACAACCTGCTGTATGATCGTCACGCAGTCATGCAACGTTCTTTTTGCTTGTTTGTTCGTTTTGTTGTCAATGTTGTTGTCTGATTTAAAATCTGTTATACACATAAGGGCAAATAAATGTTGATGATAGATTATGATGATCATTTGACACAGATGCTTCACTGTTTCGCGAGTAAACATGCCGCGGTAACTTGATCACTGCGCTCGCTGAATTCGATGTGCGATTTACTCGGTGCTGAGCTAAAAGTACAATTACAACAAAACAACTAAAACCTCCCAAAATGTTCTTCACTGATGGTAACTTTTTATATTCGTGGTTCAAAATTAATGTTGTTTTCATGTCGTAAATTTTGTTACCGATGGCAAAATATTTTATTCTCGATCTACCGTCCTGAAACTTCCTTCTGCTCTTCTTAAAAACGGCAGTAGCCAAAACGCGGGGCCGGGGCAGGGGCCGGGGTCGGGGCCGGGGCCGGGGTCGGGGCCGGGGTCGGGGCCGGGGTCGGGGTCGGGGTGTCTTTTTCCAACATTTTGTTTCATTTTGTCGTCATTCTCGAATGACTGTCATTTATGGTGGCAATAAGTAAAAAGAATTGAGGAATCTACGGAAGCTATGAAAGCTCTTAAGGGGCATTTTAGTTTTTCTTAAAATCGTACTTTGTTTTTTTGTCTTTCCGAAAATCGAAGTTTGTTGTTCGAAATTAAGAGAATTTCCGAAATTTTCTAAAATTGGAGTTTATGGAATACACGCTAATTGCTAGACTTGCCACAAAGTCGACCTCACGATAATCCCAGGAGAAAATCTTTTAGCCAGCGAATCGTGATTTTTCGTACACGAAGTAAATGAGCGAGCGACAAAGTCGCGAAAGGTCGACTTGTCTCGCTTGCAAGGTTTTCATTTGCGTCTCGCGCCAAAAAGGGAATGACGTCATTCGTAAGTCCTGCACTTGATGGCGCAATCCGACGAAAACAGTCGAACATATTTGTTTCTACGAAATCGAAAGAGGAAATTTGTTGACTTTGACGGTGCTAAAGGTTTCAGAAACAAAGATGAAAAAAAACGAAAGCTTATTTTCAATCTCGAGTCGCCGCTTGGAAAGGAGATCTCCAGTGGTATTTTTTGGACCAACACTTGTGCCGTGATTTGTGCTGATAGAAACGAAACACCAATTCGAAAGATTAGCAAGTAAGGGAAAGTTTCGAATCGTCAAGAAAGTCAATTGATTTCACTCATGAAAGATCAGGTAGGCTTCAGGTGTAGGAGACGTACTAGACCGGGATTAAAAGATTCATCTTAGTGAAACTTAAACAGAGTTAACAGAATGGAGTGTAATGTGAGTGCTAAATATTCTATCCCATATGAACCATGTGAGCGTTAGCCCTACTGATGGAAATGGCCCCACACAAGGACAGAGAAAAACTCTGACCAGGGTGGGAACTGAACCCACAACCTTCGGGTTAGATCTATATGGGATAGAAAATCTAGCACTCACATTACACTCTATTCCGTTAACTCTGTTTAAAATATAAGTGCTACACGGCCAACGTTTGTATAAACGGTAACCTTTCCTTGTGTTAGTGAAACTTAAGCTGACCATTTAGCGATGCAATGACTCTCGTCGATGAATACACGTGCATTTTTAATTTTTTTGTTCCATTCGACGAAAAATGTGTCGATAGTCGTTGAGAATCGCCTCGGGACTTCCAAACACCAGTTTATACTTAAGATTTTACATGTGTTGTCTCCTACATATGACGCTCTAATGCCACGACAATTGCGGCTGGAGACCAAATCTTTCGTGATTGAAATCAGCGGAACAATTACGAATACGATAGCATTGCAATCCTCTCCAAGTAAACGACCAAAAGCGTACGGGACTAGTTCAAAGGTCAGACTTTTCCCAGCTCTGGTTGGAGCAGACACAAACAGATCTATGCAAGACAGATATTCTTGAATTATTTTCCTCTGATAGTCGCGTAATAGACCATTTTACAGTTGTGGCTACGTTACCAGGCCTAGCAATGAAAGCGAGGCTGCCGGTGACCCTGTTTTGATACAAACCTTCATGCTTTTGTAATGTTAATATGGACTAATTAGCGTTACAACAACACAATTTACATGATAAAAGCAGAGAGGTCTGTATCAATGCAAGGTCACCGGCAGCCTCGCAGCCATTCAAAGGCTTGGTCGCTGAGCAAACAACTGTAAAATGGCCTATTCGGAATACCTAGCATGTGGCAGTCACGCTTCACTGCGTGTGGCAAACTTTGATTGACAACTCTATCCCCTGGGGTCCACGAGGGCTACTCTGATTGGCCAAAACGCGGGGCCGGGGCCGGGCCGGAGTCGGGGTCGGGGTGTGTTTTTTTTTTGTTCAAAATTTTTTCATTTCAATTTTTGTAGTTATTCTCCCGTACTGTTATTTTCTAATGTTCGGCATCTTTCCTTCATCTATGATGGAAATTAGTCAAAAAATATAAGGAACGTACGGAAGCTTCGAAGGGGACATCGTTTGCTTTTCGAAAAGAATTTCCGACTGAAATTTAATACGTTAAACCAAGTGATTCGCGCCTCGCACGTTAAGTTATGTCGCTTAATTGTTTTAATGTATGGAACTATCTTTGCAATTTTATTTACCACAGCAAGTTTGCATGAGTTGAAAGGTGACAACTAATTAGAAATTCAGAAATATATAAATCGAAACTGCAAACGCGCAAATTACTTTTTCACTTTCCTCCGATCAAGAACGTTAAAGATAATCAATAGAAGAAATCAAACCATAAGATCGTGTAGATTAGAAGACACAAATTGTACTATATTCAAGAAATCAGTTGCATTCTTCTTTTAGCCTATCGCCGGCATTCCAAAACATTAATTTACTTCTGTAATATTTTCCTTTCAGTCGACTAGTTCAACGACATATCGATCGAGCAGCTAGTATGAATAAAAATCTGAAAATCTACAGCATTATCAGTGGCGTGATCTTGCCTTAAAGTAGTGCCTCGTACGTAGGTGCGAATCACCTAGAAACACTGAAGACTCGCTGAGCTCCACATTTTAATGTTTACTTCCTAAGAAACTTCTCCGCAATACAATTAAAACGAAACAGAACATAGCCATAATTCCACTATGGTCGTCACGCAAACGTTCTCAGTTGCTTGTTTTCGCAAAATTGTTTTAAGTGTGGTTGTGCTTTTTCTCGTAAAATTGGATTCGATCCCTTGAAGTCTGAATAGAATTGGCTAGCAAGTTCCTATGCGACTGACTTTACTACAAACCGTTTGTGGTAAATCAGACAACAACATTGACAACAAAACGAACAAACAAGCAAAAAGAACGTTGCATGACTGCGTGACGATCATCGTGGAACTGTGATTCTATTGTCGTTTTTTTTTTTAACGAAGTGAATATTACGATGGGACTCTGTCTGGCAGTTAGCGTGTATTCCATAAACTCCAATTTTAGAAAATTTCGGAAATTCTCTTAATTTCGAACAACAAACTTCGATTTTCGGAAAGACAAAAAAACAAAGTACGATTTTAAGAAAAACTAAAATGCCCCTTAAGAGCTTTCATGGCTTCCGTAGGTTCCTCAATTTTTTTTACTTATTGCCACCATAAATGACAGTCATTCGAGAATGACGACAAAATGAAACAAAATTTTGGAAAAAAAGACACCCCGACCCCGGCCCCGACCCCGACCTCGGCCCCGACCCCGGCCCCGGCCCCGCGTTTTGGCTACTACCCTTAAAAACTGTGTATCCATATTTATTTACTTTTACATCAATATTCGTTTTGCATAAAGCAAGCTTACAAAATCTGTATTTTGCTTGGTTCGCATTTGATAGCATGAAAATAGAATTTTCGGTCCTATGCTTCTGTTACTGAGTGGTATATTTCTTAGGTCGCCCATTCAGATACTAACCCCACCGGATCCCTAGAGATTAAATTCAGCTTTAAACTTTTGTTTACAAAACTGTCAGGTGCTGTCAGTGCACGCTTACACTTGTGGTGGAAAGAAGTTGCATGATCAACATGTCAGCCCAGAAGCCAATGTTTCTCCATTCCCTTTTATTTTCTTCAATCTCTCTGGGTTCAGTACTTTGCTAGTAACCACATGTCTTCTCAAGGGGCTATTTATCTAAGACTTCTACCAAGGCGCTACAATGATAGACAATACAAAAACAATATCGTGTACTGTTAGACCTACATATCACGCAAAGACGACTGTCAACATGTCATCCCAGAAGACAATGTTTTTCACTTCCCATTTATTTTCTTCAATCTTTCTGGGTTCAGAACTTTGCTAGTAACCACATGTCTTCTCAGGCTATTTACCCAAGATTTCTACCATGGCACTACAATGATAGACAATACCAAAACAATAGCGTGCACTGTTAAAGCTACATATTACGCAAGGACAACTTGAATCTCCTGGAAGACAACACACAGCTCAGTTGACATTATAGAATAAATCGCTGTGTTACTTCACTACCATTCGTAAGCAATGCGTGTCAACTTTTTTTAAAGAGGACAGGAATTTCTTCTTTCTGACAAATGATTAATTAATAGGCCGGTAGCCAGGTTTTTAACCTCAGAAAAGGATCTGTTTCGTCGTACGGACGTGTGAGGACCTGTGAGCCAAAGAGCCTCTGCTGGTATGACCTCTGGGTGTTCCCTTAAATGGTCTTAATGACCCCGGCAACTTGACAAAAATTACCTGGAGCGCTGCACGCACCACAGACAACCCAGTGTACCCTCACGGAGGGTTTAGTTTAGTTTTTTCCCTGTCGGTAAAAGTCTTGCCCGTCACTCCCCTGCTAAGTGGTGGCTTTGTGCATAGAGCCTTCTGCGCGTATTTTCTTATCGAGAGGGTAGTGGGAAATGCGTAGATTTCTCTGGTGGACACAGTAGAACGATTAACTCAACCGACAATGGCGTCGAAAGTCATGTAACGCGAATGGCGTTTTAGTGGATCTTTGAACAAAATATACCCTTATGAAGCTCATTAATGGCAGGTCAATTGGATATACAGGCGGTGGAATCTTAAAAGCGACGAGTAATGGACTTCGACAACAATCTATCGCCCGTCGAGCCGAAATCAAAGTGAGCTGTATTTACCTGAAGTATATGGTAGTTTGACACGATTGAGTTTCTTGCCTTCACGCACGCAATGAAATAGGAAGAGGTTCTCGCCTCTATGAGCAGATATGTTGTTTGTTTCAATAAATTTTTCGCTGGAAAAGGATTCTGTGGTATTTTCTGCCTTTGTAAATTATAATATCATGTTATGCATTGAATTTCAGAGCTTAAGGTTGAAATGTGATATGGGAGAAGTTTTTTAGTATTGCTCTGTAAGCAGGAAGGGTTCACAGGCCTGTTGGAAGCGTGCTTGAGTTTCAACAAAATGAGCCCCAAAATCAGTGAAAAATTGTGACGCAGATAAATAATAAAGTAGCTGCCATTTCCAAACTGATGAAATTACCTGGTGATAAATAACGTCGAACGCGTCTTGGAGAGTAAATTTTGACTTTGCATAAACAAGAGTTGGGTGATTGTGATCTTTGTTTTGACTTCGCTCATTTCATTGTCAAACTTTATAACACTTGACAGAAAAAGAAATTTACAAAAACCCGGTATCTTGCCATCATTTGACACAGATGCTTCAATGTTTGACAAGTAAACATGCCGCGGTAACTTAATCACGGCGCCCGCTGAATTCCGGCCATGTCACTTTCGATTTGGCGATTTATTTGAACGTTGCAAAAATCTCCCAAAATGTTTGTCGCTGATCGTAACTTTTTATATTCTATCTTCACGGTTCAAAATTAATGTTGTTTTCATGTCGTAAATATAATATTCTCGATCGACCGTCCTGGAGACTTACTTCTGCTCTTTCTAAAAACTGTCTATCAATAGTGATTTACTTTTGCATCAATATTTGTTTTTGCGTAAAGCAAGCTAACAAGATCTGTACCTTGCTGAGTTCGCATTTGTTAGCGTTAATAGTATTTTCGGTCCGATGCTTTTATTTTATGAGAGGTATATATGGGTTCAGCACCTTGCTAGTAACCACATGTCTTCTCAGACTATTTACCAAAGACTTCTACCATGGCACTACAATAATAGACAATACCAAAACAATATCGTGCACTGTTAGAGCTACATATTACGCAAGGACAGATCTGTTTCGCCCTACGAACGTGCGAGCACCTGTGAGCCAAAGGGCCTCTTCTGGTATGAATTCTTAATGACCTTGAAAAAAATTGTTTGGAACATTGCACGTACCACAGGCAACCCAGTGTACCCTCACCGAGGGTCTAGTAGCAAAGAAAAATTCCCTTGATATTCTCGCACAATTCCGAATTAATAGGTACTCGTCTTATTTTCAGAACGTTTTCCTTTTTGCGGTTTCCGTTTTCCTTGGTGGATTGTTTAGATCTGTTACTTTTTGTAAGCGGATCTAGGTGGAATAACAATAAAAAAATTTAAATAACACTCACGAACGGGCAATTTTATTTGCGGCCTTTTCCTTTATATTTTCATTGTGATGTTGTGCCATAATCTTGCAAAATCGTACATCACTATAGTAAATATTAAGATTGACTTTCCATCAGGTTTTGAAACCATCGGCTGCTTCAAAGACACCTCCAATCGAGCCATCCAATCATTGGAAGGAAAAGATTCCATACTGGATGGATCGTATGGTGCTCGAAAGAACGCCATTGCAAAGTGTGCCGAGGCTGCAATGAGAAAAGGATACAAGATGTTTGCAGTTCAACATGGAGGATGGTGCGCAGCCAGTGCTACAGCGGACCAGACCTTCGACAAGTACGGCACATCTGCAGCCTGTGGGTCCGATGGCGAAGGTGGACCGTGGGCCAATCAGGTTTATGTCATCAAAGGTAAAATGTCAAAGAAGTGTCTATTAAATGCACAAAAAATAAAATGCGGTCTTTTCTCGTGGAAAAAAGACCTAATGAACTAGGACAAAGGACTAGTGTGTACTTCATCTTTATCAAACACTGAATTTGCATGGTCGTATTTGTTCCGACGGGCTTAACAGTGTACAAATTTCTCATGAAATTGTAGAAATAGAACTAGAATGTCAACTTTCGTTCTGCTCCGATTATTTTAATTATTGTGTACAGTTTATTTGACTTTTTTTTTTACTAAAATGCACTTTATTGTCGTAAACATGTTGCTTTTGCGAAATCGGGTCATGTTGCATGGCATTTTAGAACAGTTAATCCCACCGCTCCAGTCAAGAAATACTCTATATTTAATAAACGGTTCTATTCAAATAGACACTTGATTGCTTTGCTATTTCCCATTTATTAAGAATACATTCAAGAAGACCACTCCAATCTGATTGGACATATGCAGTAAAATTGTAATCTTCAACTTGTACTCTTGTATGGCAAGTAATGCAACGCCAACTGCAATAAGAGGGGCATAAACAAAAAGAAAGTTGACCTAGAGGACTTTTTGTACTTTTAATACCAAGGAGGGGCAAAACTTAACAAAAAATGATGACAAATTACTCTACAAAACACAATACTCCAACCTGGATTAAAGGTCTTTTATAGCTTAACTGACGTTTTTGTAGGTCCTTTTTTTCTAAAGAATTGGTCTAGCAATTTTTGGTTGAATTTATTGCAAAAACAATTCACTTGATATTCTCGCACAATTCCGAATTAATAGGTACCCGTCCAATTTTCAGAAAGTTTTTCTTCTTGCGGTTTCCGTTTTCCTCGGTGGATTGTTTAGATCGGTTACTTTTTGTAAGCGGATCTAGGTGGAATAACATTTAAAGAAATTCAAATAACACTCACGAACGGGCAATTTTATTTGCGGGTTTTTTCTTTTATATTTCCATTGTGATGTTGTGCCATAGTCTTCCAAAATCGTACAACAATATAGTAAATATTAAGATTGACTTTCCATCAGGTTTTGAAACTATCGGCTGCTTCAAAGACACCTCCAATCGAGCCATCCAACCATTGGAAGGGAAAGATACCATTCTGGATGGATCTTATGGTGCTCGAAAGAACGCCATTGCAAAGTGCGCCGTGGCTGCAATGAGAAAAGGATACAAGATGTTTGCAGTTCAACATGGAGGATGGTGCGCAGCCAGTGCTACAGCGGACCAGACTTTCGACAAGTACGGCATATCTGCAGCCTGTGGATCCGATGGCGAAGGTGGACCGTGGGCCAATCAGGTTTATGTATTCAAAGGTAAAATGTCAAAGAAATGTCTATTAATTGACAAAAAATAAAATGCGGTCTTTTCTCGTGGAAAAAAGACCTAATGAACTAGGGCGAAGGACTAAAGTGTACTTCATCTTTATCAAACACTGAATTTGCATGGTCGTATTTGTTCCGACGGGCTTTAACAGTGTACAAATTTGTCATGAAATTGTAGAAATAGAACTAGAATGGCAACTTTCGTTCTGCTCCGATTATTTTAATTGTTGTGTACAGTTTATTTGACTTTTTTTTTTACTAAAATGCACTTTATTGTCGTAAACATGTTGCTTTTGCGAAATCGGGTCATGTTGCATAGCACTTTACAAGATTTAACTCCACCGCTCCAATCAAGAAATACTCTATATTTAATAAACGCGTCTATTCAAATAGACACTTGATTGCTTTGCTATTTCCCATTTATTAGAAATACATTCAAGAAGACCACTCCATTCTGATTGGACATATGCAGTAAAATTGTAATCTTCAACTTGTACTCTTGTATGGCAAGTAATGCAACGCCAATTGCAATAAGAGGGGCATAAACAAAAGAAGGTGACCGAGAGGAATTTTTGTACTTTTAATACCAAGGAGGGGCAAAACTTAACAAAAAATGATGACAAAGTACTCTACAAAACACAGTACTCAAACCTGGATTAAAGGTCTTTTATAGCTTAACTGACGTTTTTGTAGGTCCTTTTTTTCTTAAGAATTGGTCTACAAGTTTTGGTTGCATTTATTGCAAAAAGAATTCACTTGATATTCTCGCACAATTCCGAATTAATAGATACTCGTCCATATTTCAGAACGTTTTCCTTTTTGCGGTTTCCGTTTTCCTTGGTGGATTGTTTAGATCGGTTACTTTTTGTAAGCGGATCTAGGTGGAATAACAATAAAGAAATTAAAATAACACTCACGAACGGGCAATTTTATTTGCGGCCTTTTCTTTTATATTTCCATTGTGATGTTGTGCCATAGTCTTCCAAAATCGTACAGCAATATAGTAAATATTAAGATTGACTTTCCATCAGGTTTTGAAACCATCGGCTGCTTCAAAGACACCTCCAATCGAGCCATCCAACCATTGGAAGGAAAAGATTCCATTCTGGATGGATCTTATGGTGCTCGACAGAGCGCCATTGCAAAGTGCGCCGTGGCTGCAATGAGAAAAGGATACAAGATGTTTGCAGTTCAACATGGAGGATGGTGCGCAGCCAGTGCTACAGCGGACCAGACCTTCGACAAGTACGGCACATCTGCAGCCTGTGGGTCCGATGGCGAAGGTGGACCGTGGGCCAATCAGGTTTATGTCATCAAAGGTAAAATGTCAAAGAAGTGTCTATTAAATGCACAAAAAATAAAATGCGGTCTTTTCTCGTGGAAAAAAGACCTAATGAATTAGGACGAAGGACTAGTGTGTACTTCATCTTTATCAAACACTGAATTTGCATGGTCGTATTTGTTCCGACGGGCTTTAACAGTGTACAAATTTGTCATGAAATTGTAGAAATAGAACTAGAATGGCAACTTTCGTTCTGCTCCGATTATTTTAATTGTTGTGTACAGTTTATTTGACTTTTCTTTTTACTAAAATGCACGTTATTGTCGTAAACATGTTGCTTTTGCAAACTCTGGTCATGTTGCATGGCATTTTAGAAGATTTTGGAATTAAAATTCCACCGCTCCAGTCAAGAAATACTCTATATTTAATAAACGGTTCTATTCAAATAGACACTTGATTGCTTTGCTATTTCCCATTTATTAAGAATACATTCAAGAAGATCAATCGCTTCTGATTGGACATATGCAGTAAAATTGTAATCTTCAACTCCTACTCTTGTATGGCAAGTAATGCAACGCCAATTGCAATAAGAGGGGCATAAACAAAAGAAAGGCAACTGAGAAAAATTTTTGTACTTTTAATAGCAAGCAGGGGCAAAACTTAACAAAAAATGATGACAAATTACTCTACAAAACACAGTACTCAAACCTGGATTAAAGTTCTTTCATAGCTTAACTGACGTTTTTGTGAGTCCTTTTTTTCTTAAAAATTGGTCTAGCAATTTTTGGTTGAATTTATTGCAAAAAAATTCTCTTGATATTCTCGCACAATTCCGAATTAATAGGTACTCGTCCAATTTTCAGAACGTTTTCCTTTTTGCGGTTTCCGTTTTCCTTGGTGGATTGTTTAGATCGGTTACTTTTTGTAAGCGGATCTAGGTGGAATAACAATTAAAGAAATTCAAATAACACTCACGAACGAGCAATTTTATTTGCGGCCTTTTCTTGTATATTTCCATTGTGATGTTGTGCCATAGTCTTCCAAAATCGTACAACAATATAGTAAATATAAAGATTGACTTTCCATCAGGTTTTGAAACCATCGGCTGCTTCAAAGACACCTCCAATCGAGCCATCCAACCACTGGAAGGGAAAGATTCCATTCTGGATGGATCTTATGGTGCTCGAAAGAACGCCATTGCAAAGTGCGCCGTGGCTGCAATGAGAAAAGGATACAAGATGTTTGCAGTTCAACATGGAGGATGGTGCGCAGCCAGTGCTACAGCGGACCAGACTTTCGACAAGTACGGCATATCTGCAGCCTGTGGGTCCGATGGCGAAGGTGGACCGTGGGCCAATCAGGTTTATGTATTCAAAGGTAAAATGTCAAAGAAATGTCTATTAAATGCACAAAAAATAAAATGCGGTCTTTTCTCGTGGAAAAAAGACCTAATGAACTAGGGCGAAGGACTAAAGTGTACTTCATCTTTATCAAACACTGAATTTGCATGGTCGTATTTGTTCCGACGGGCTTTAACAGTGTACAAATTTCTCATGAAATTGTAGAAATAGAACTAGAATGGCAACTTTCGTTCTGCTCCGATTATTTTAATTGTTGTGTACAGTTTATTTGACTTTTTTTTTTACTAAAATGCACTTTATTGTCGTAAACATGTTGCTTTTGCGAAATCTGGTCATGTTGCATAGCACTTTACAAAATTTAACTCCACTGCTCCAATCAAGAAATACTCTATATTTAATAAACGGTTCTATTCAAATAGACACTTGATTGCTTTGCTATTTCCCATTTATTAGAAATACATTCAAGAAGACCACTACATTCTGATTGGACATATGCAGGAAAATTGTAATCTTGAACTTGTACTCTTGTATGGCAAGTAATGCAACGCCAATTGCAATAAGAGGGGCATAAACAAAAGAAGGTGACCGAGAGGAATTTTTGTACTTTTAATACCAAGGAGGGGCAAAACTTAACAAAAAATGATGACAAAGTACTCTACAAAACACAGTACTCAAACCTGGATTAAAGGTCTTTCATAGCTTAACTGACGTTTTTGTAGGTCCTTTTTTTCTTAAGAATTGGTCTACAAGTTTTGGTTGCATTTATTGCAAAAAGAATTCACTTGATATTCTCGCACAATTCCGAATTAATAGGTACTCGTCCATATTTCAGAACGTTTTCCTTTTTGCGGTGTCCGTTTTCCTTGGTGGATTGTTTAGATCGGTTACTTTTTGTAAGCGGATCTAGGTGGAATAACAATAAAAAAATTCAAATAACACTCACGAACGGGCAATTTTATTTGCGGCCTTTTCTTTTATATTTCCATTGTGATGTTGTGCCATAGTCTTCCAAAATCGTACAGCAATATAGTAAATATTAAGATTGACTTTCCATCAGGTTTTGAAACCATCGGCTGCTTCAAAGACACCTCCAATCGAGCCATCCAACCATTGGAAGGAAAAGATTCCATTCTGGATGGATCTTATGGTGCTCGAGAGAATGCCATTGCAAAGTGCGCCGTGGCTGCAATGAGAAAAGGATCCAAGATGTTTGCAGTTCAACATGGAGGATGGTGCGCAGCCAGTGCTACAGCGGACCAGACCTTCGACAAGTACGGCACATCTGCAGCCTGTGGGTCCGATGGCGAAGGTGGACCGTGGGCCAATCAGGTGTATGTCATCAAAGGTAAAATGTCAAAGAAGTGTCTATTAAATGCACAAAAAATAAAATGCGGTCTTTTCTCGTGGAAAAAAGACCTAATGAATTAGAACGAAGGACTAGTGTGTACTTCATCTTTATCAAACACTGAATTTGCATGGTCGTATTTGTTCCGACGGGCTTTAACAGTGTACAAATTTGTCATGAAATTGTAGAAATAGAACTAGAATGGCAACTTTCGTTCTGCTCCAATTATTTTAATTGTTGTGTACAGTTTATTTGACTTTTCTTTTTACTAAAATGCACGTTATTGTCGTAAACATGTTGCTTTTGCAAAATCTGGTCATGTTGCATGGCATTTTAGAAGATTTTGGAATTAAAATTCCACCGATCCAGTCAAGAAATACTCTATATTTAATAAACGGTTCTATTCAAATAGACACTTGATTGCCTTGCTATTTCCCATTTATTAAGAATACATTCAAGAAGATCAATCGCTTCTGATTGGACATATGCCGTAAAATTGTAATCGTCAACTTGTACTCTTGTATGGCAAGTAATGCAACGCCAATTGCAATAAGAGGGGCATAAACAAAAGAAAGGCAACTGAGAAAAATTTTTGTACTTTTAATAGCAAGCAGGGGCAAAACTTAACAAAAATGATGACAAATTACTCTACAAAACACAGTACTCAAACCTGGATTAAAGTTCTTTCATAGCTTAACTGACTTTTTTGTGGGTCCTTTTTTTCTTAAGAATTGGTCCAACAATTTTTAATTGCATTTATTACTGGGTTGCCAGTATGGCAACCTCAGTAGGAATCTGCGTTTATATCGTCGTTTTTTTATTTTTTTCCGTGTTGGTAAAATTGTAATCTTCAACTTAAACTCTTGTATGGCAAGTAATGCAACGCCAATTGCAATAAGAGGGGCATAAACAAAAGAAAGGCAACCGAGACGAATTTTTGTACTTTTAATACCAAGGGGAGGCAAAACTTAACAAAAAATGAAGAAAAATTACTCTACAAAACACAGTACTCAAACCTGGATTAAAGGTCTTTCATAGCTTAACTGACGTTTTTGTAGGTCGTTTTTTTTTTAAGAATTGGTCTAGCAATTTTTGGTTGCATTTATTGCGAAAACAATTCACTTGATATTTTCGCACAATTCCGAATTAATAGGTACTCGTCCAATTTTCAGAACGTTTTTCTTTTTGCGGTTTCCGTTTTCCTTGGTGGATTGTTTAGATCGGTTACTTTTTGTAAGCGGATCTAGGTGGAATAACATTTAAAGAAATTCAAATAACAGTCACGAACGGGCAATTTTATTTGCGGCCTTTTCTTTTATATTTCCATTGTGATGTTGTGCCATAGTCTTCCAAAATCGTACAGCAATATAGTAAATATTAAGATTGACTTTCCATCAGGTTTTGAAACCATCGGCTGCTTCAAAGACACCTCCAGTCGAGCCATCCAACCATTGGAAGGAAAAGATTCCATTCTGGATGGATCTTATGGTGCTCGAAAGAACGCCATTGCAAAGTGCGCCGTGGCTGCAATGAGAAAAGGATACAAGATGTTTGCAGTTCAACATGGAGGATGGTGCGCAGCCAGTGCTACAGCGGACCAGACTTTCGACAAGTACGGCATATCTGCAGCCTGTGGGTCCGATGGCGAAGGTGGACCGTGGGCCAATCAGGTTTATGTATTCAAAGGTAAAATGTCAAAGAAATGTCTATTAAATGCACAAAAAATAAAATGCGGTCTTTTCTCGTGGAAAAAAGACCTAATGAACTAGGGCGAAGGACTAAAGTGTACTTCATCTTTATCAAACACTGAATTTGCATGGTCGTATTTGTTCCGACGGGCTTTAACAGTGTACAAATTTCTCATGAAATTGTAGAAATAGAACTAGAATGGCAACTTTCGTTCTGCTCCGATTATTTTAATTGTTATGTACAGTTTATTTGACTTTTTTTTTTACTAAAATGCACTTTATTGTCGTAAACATGTTGCTTTTGCGAAATCTGGTCATGTTGCATAGCACTTTACAAGATTTAACTCCACCGCTCCAATCAAGAAATACTCTATATTTAATAAACGGGTCTATTCAAATAGACACTTGATTGCTTTGCTATTTCCCATTTATTAGAAATACATTCAAGAAGACCACTCCATTCTGATTGGACATATGCAGTAAAATTGTAATCTTCAACTTGTACTCTTGTATGGCAAGTAATGCAACGCCAATTGCAATAAGAGGGGCATAAACAAAAGAAGGTGACCGAGAGGAATTTTTGTACTTTTAATACCAAGGAGGGGCAAAACTTAACAAAAAATGATGACAAAGTACTCTACAAAACACAGTACTCAAACCTGGATTAAAGGTCTTTCATAGCTTAACTGACGTTTTTGTAGGTCCTTTTTTTCTTAAGAATTGGTCTACAAGTTTTGGTTGCATTTATTGCAAAAAGAATTCACTTGATATTCTCGCACAATTCCGAATTAATAGATACTCGTCCATATTTCAGAACGTTTTCCTTTTTGCGGTGTCCGTTTTCCTTGGTGGATTGTTTAGATCGGTTACTTTTTGTAAGCGGATCTAGGTGGAATAACAATAAAAAAATTCAAATAACACTCACGAACGGGCAATTTTATTTGCGGCCTTTTCTTTTATATTTCCATTGTGATGTTGTGCCATAGTCTTCCAAAATCGTACAGCAATATAGTTAATATTAAGATTGACTTTCCATCAGGTTTTGAAACCATCGGCTGCTTCAAAGACACCTCCAATCGAGCCATCCAACCATTGGAAGGAAAAGATTCCATTCTGGATGGATCTTATGGTGCTCGAGAGAATGCCATTGCAAAGTGCGCCGTGGCTGCAATGAGAAAAGGATACAAGATGTTTGCAGTTCAACATGGAGGATGGTGCGCAGCCAGTGCTACAGCGGACCAGACCTTCGACAAGTACGGCACATCTGCAGCCTGTGGGTCCGATGGCGAAGGTGGACCGTGGGCCAATCAGGTGTATGTCATCAAAGGTAAAATGTCAAAGAAGTGTCTATTAAATGCACAAAAAATAAAATGCGGTCTTTTCTCGTGGAAAAAAGACCTAATGAATTAGAACGAAGGACTAGTGTGTACTTCATCTTTATCAAACACTGAATTTGCATGGTCGTATTTGTTCCGACGGGCTTTAACAGTGTACAAATTTGTCATGAAATTGTAGAAATAGAACTAGAATGGCAACTTTCGTTCTGCTCCAATTATTTTAATTGTTGTGTACAGTTTATTTGACTTTTCTTTTTACTAAAATGCACGTTATTGTCGTAAACATGTTGCTTTTGCAAAATCTGGTCATGTTGCATGGCATTTTAGAAGATTTTGGAATTAAAATTCCACCGCTCCAGTCTAGAAATACTCTATATTTAATAAACGGTTCTATTCAAATAGACACTTGATTGCTTTGCTATTTCCCATTTATTAAAAATACATTGAAGAAGATCAATCGCTTCTGATTGGACATATGCAGTAAAATTGTAATCGTCAACTTGTACTCTTGTATGGCAAGTAATGCAACGCCAATTGCAATAAGAGGGGCATAAACAAAAGAAAGGCAACTGAGAAAAAATTTTGTACTTTTAATAGCAAGCAGGGGCAAAACTTAACAAAAATGATGACAAATTACTCTACAAAACACAGTACTCAAACCTGGATTAAAGTTCTTTCATAGCTTAACTGACGTTTTTGTGGGTCCTTTTTTTCTTAAGAATTGGTCGAGCAATTTTTAATTGCATTTATTACTGGGTTGCCAGTATGGCAACCTCAGTAGGAATCTGCGTTTATATCGTCGTTTTTTTATTTTTTTCCGTGTTGGTAAAATTGTAATCTTCAACTTAAACTCTTGTATGGCAAGTAATGCAACGCCAATTGCAATAAGAGGGGCATAAACAAAAGAAAGGCAACCGAGGCGAATTTTTGTACTTTTAATACCAAGGGGAGGCAAAACTTAACAAAAAATGAAGAAAAATTACTCTACAAAACACAGTACTCAAACCTGGATTAAAGGTCTTTCATAGCTTAACTGACGTTTTTGTAGGTCGTTTTTTTTTTAAGAATTGGTCTAGCAATTTTTGGTTGCATTTATTGCGAAAACAATTCACTTGATATTTTCGCACAATTCCCAATTAATAGGTACTCGTCCAATTTTCAGAACGTTTTTCTTTTTGCGGTTTCCGTTTTCCTTGGTGGATTGTTTAGATCGGTTACTTTTTGTAAGCGGATCTAGGTTGAATAACAATAAAGAAATTTAAATAACAGTCACGAACGGGCAATTTTATTTGCGGCCTTTTCTTTTATATTTCCATTGTGATGTTGTGCCATAGTCTTCCAAAATCGTACAGCAATATAGTAAATATTAAGATTGACTTTCCATCAGGTTTTGAAACCATCGGCTGCTTCAAAGACACCTCCAATCGAGCCATCCAACCATTGGAAGGAAAAGATTCCATTCTGGATGGATCTTATGGTGCTCGAAAGAACGCCATTGCAAAGTGCGCCGTGGCTGCAATGAGAAAAGGATACAAGATGTTTGCAGTTCAACATGGAGGATGGTGCGCAGCCAGTGCTACAGCGGACCAGACCTTCGACAAGTACGGCACATCTGCAGCCTGTGGGTCCGATGGCGAAGGTGGACCGTGGGCCAATCAGGTGTATGTCATCAAAGGTAAAATGTCAAAGAAGTGTCTATTAAATGCACAAAAAATAAAATGCGGTCTTTTCTCGTGGAAAAAAGACCTAATGAATTAGGACGAAGGACTAGTGTGTACTTCATCTTTATCAAACACTGAATTTGCATGGTCGTATTTGTTCCGACGGGCTTTAACAGTGTACAAATTTGTCATGAAATTGTAGAAATAGAACTAGAATGGCAACTTTCGTTCTGCTCCGATTATTTTAATTGTTGTGTACAGTTTATTTGACTTTTCTTTTTACTTAAATGCACGTTATTGTCGTAAACATGTTGCTTTTGCAAACTCTGGTCATGTTGCATGGCATTTTAGAAGATTTTGGAATTAAAATTCCACCGCTCCAGTCAAGAAATACTCTATATTTAATAAACGCGTCTATTCAAATAGACACTTGATTGCTTTGCTATTTCCCATTTATTAAGAATACATTCAAGAAGATCAATCGCTTCTGATTGGACATATGCAGTAAAATTGTAATCTTCAACTTGTACTCTTGTATGGCAAGTAATGCAACGCCAATTGCAATAAGAGGGGCATAAACAAAAGAAAGGCAACTGAGAAAAATTTTTGTACTTTTATAGTGCGACGCGCCTTACCGTGGCCACCCAACAAACATTTTTTACAAGTTAGCCAATCAGGGTACGCGAATTTGATTGACAGACACGCCTCCATAAAACGTTTCATCACGCAGCGAAGTGGAAACTTGTCGAATTTACTGATAAAGTAGAGGCAAAAGCTCAACAGCTTTACAAGACACGAAAGATTGCTTTTGTTGTTATATGTAGCCGCAATTGCGAAAATAGTTATTTGAATTAGCTGCTGATATCAATGAAACACCCTCGGCTATGGCAATTTCGGTCTCTTCTATCGCTGACATTTGACATCTCCGCAAGAATTCCTTTATTTGGTGAAAACAATATTCACACGTATTTAGATGTGGTGAGTAAGGTGGCTGGTAAATAAGCTGCACGCCATAGTCATTCAACAGTTCTCTTAGAACAGGCTCAACAAACAGACCATGGTGAAAACCACAATTGTCCATCACGACGCAATCGCCACGCTCAAGAAGAACACTTCCATCAGGGCGTTGAATTTCAACAGCATCTTCGAAAAAGTAAAGCAACTGAAATC
>NC_090870.1:32738371-32743371 GCF_036669935.1 Montipora foliosa | reverse complement strand
TTGGTGGATTGTTTAGATCGGTTACTTTTTGTAAGCGGATCTAGGTTGAATAACAATAAAGAAATTCAAATAACACTCACGAACGGGCAATTTTATTTGCGGCCTTTTCTTTTATATTTCCATTGTGATGTTGTGCCATAGTCTTCCAAAATCGTACAGCAATATAGTAAATATTAAGATTGACTTTCCATCAGGTTTTGAAACCATCGGCTGCTTCAAAGACACCTCCAATCGAGCCATCCAATCATTGGAAGGAAAAGATTCCATTCTGGATGGATCTTATGGTGCTCGAAAGAACGCCATTGCAAAGTGCGCCGTGGCTGCAATGAGAAAAGGATACAAGATGTTTGCAGTTCAACATGGAGGATGGTGCGCAGCCAGTGCTACAGCGGACCAGACCTTCGACAAGTACGGCACATCTGCAGCCTGTGGGTCCGATGGCGAAGGTGGACCGTGGGCCAATCAGGTTTATGTCTTTAAAGGTAAAATGTTAAAGAAGTGTCTATTAAATGCACAAAAAATAAAATGCGGTCTTTTCTTGTGGACAAAGGACTAGTGTGCACTTCATCTTTATCAAACACTGAATTTGCATGGTCGTACTTGTTCCGACGGGCTTTAACAGTGTACAAATTTGTCATGAAATTGTAGAAATAGAACTAGAATGGCAACTTGCGTTCTGCTCCGATTATTTCAATTGTTGTGTACAGTTTATTTGACTTTTTTTTTTACTAAAATGCACGTTATTGTCGTAAACATGTTGCTTTTGCGAAATCTGGTCATGTTGCATGGCATTTTAGAAGATTTAATTCCACCGCTCCAGTCAAGAAATACACTCTATTTAATAAACGGTTCTATTCAAATAGACACTTGATTGCTTTGCTATTTCCCATTTATTAAGAATACATTCAAGAAGATCAATCGCTTCTGATTGGACATATGCAGTAAAATTGTAATCTTCAACTTATACTCTTGTATGGCAAGTAATGCAACGCCAATTGCAATAAGAGGGGCATAAACAAAAGAAAGGCAACTGAGAAAAATTTTTGTACTTTTCATAGCAAGCAGGGGCAAAATTTAACAAAAAATGATGACAAATTACTCTACAAAACACAGTACTCAAACCTGGATTAAAGTTCTTTCATAGCTTAACTGACGTTTTTGTGGGTCCTTTTTTTCTTAAGAATTGGTCGAGCAATTTTTAATTGCATTTATTACTGGGTTGCCAGTTTGGCAACCCCAGTAGGAATGTACGTTTATTTGGTCGTTTTTTTTTTTTTCCGTGTTGGTAAAAATCTTGCCTGTCACTCCCCAGCTAGGTGGTGGCTTTGTGCATAGAGCCTTCTGCGCGTATTTTTTTAGTATCGAGAGGGTAGTGGGAAATGCGTAGATTTCTCTGGTGGACACAGTAGAACGATTAACTCATGTAACGCGAATGGCGTTTTAGTGGATCTTTGAACAAAATATACCCTTATGAAGCTCATGAATGGCAGGTCAATTGGATATACAGGCGGTGGAGTCTTAAGGACGTTCGCGCGAAAATTCTTCAACATTGATTTTTTTCTGAAACTTTTACCACTGTAAGATGATGAGTTAGTTATGTCAGAAATGTAAAAAAAATGGGGAGTCACCGACTTCGTTTTGGAGAGAACATGTCCTGAAAAACACCCAAAATGTGACAAAATCGGGCTTTGTTAGCGAATAAGGCCAGTGTCTGTAAACCCAAATATATTGCAATTAAATCTTTGAAGTGAAATGTTCTCCGCCAAATATTGTTTAAGTGGACTTTAGTCAAGTGAATTTAGTCAACTGGTGAGGTTCCTTAAAGATCAAGTTCGCATTCAGCGACCACAGTTTCACGCGCCTTGCAGCCGCAAGATGGCAGGATTTGATGTCCCGTGAGCAGAAATCTTGAATTTTTTTTAATTTCCCACATTGATTTTTTGTAAATTTTTGGACAACGTGGAGATAATTGTAAATAAACTCCGTTTCTGGAAAGAAAAATAGGGGTCACCGAACGTCCAAAACCGTTAAATCCAGGCAAAGCTATAGCAATGGCCTTTTGCCCTATCATTTCTCATTTTATTACTTAGCGCGCGCGCTCGTGTATGACGTGAGTGTGCATTTACGTGCGCAGTAAGGATGCGCAGAAACAATTGGCGCGAACGTCCTTAAAAGCGACGAGTAATGGACTTCGACAACAATCTATCGCCCGTCGAGCCGAAATCAAAGTGAGCTGTATTTACCTGAAGTATATAATAGTTTGACACGATTGAGTTTCTTGCCTTCACGCACGCAATGAAATAGGAAGAGGTTCTCGCCTCTAAGAGCAAATATGTTGTTTGTTTCAATAAATGTTTCGCTGGAAAAGGATTCTGTGGTATTTTTTGCCTTTGTGAATTGTAATATCATGTTGTGTATTGAATTTCCGAGCTTAAGGTTGAAATGTGATATGGGAGAAGTTTTTAGTATTGCTCTGTAAGCAGGAAGGGTTCACAGGCCTGTTGGAAGCGTGCTTGAGTTTCAACAAAATGAGCCCCAAAATCAGTGAAAAATTGTGACGCAGATGAATAATAAAGTAGCTGCCATTTCCAAACTGATGAAATTACCTGGTGATAAATAACGTCGAACGAGTCTTGGAGAGTAAATTTTGACTTTGCATAAACAAGAGTTGGGCGATTGTGATCTTTGTTTTGACTTCGCTCATTTCATTGTCAAACTTTATAACACTTAACAGAAAAAGAAACTTACAAAAAGCCGGTATCTTGCCATCATTTGACACAGATGCTTCACTGTTTGGCAAGTAAACATGCCGCGGTAACTTAATCACGGCGCCCGCTGAATTCCGGCCATGTCACTTTCGATTTGGCGATTTATTTGAACGTAGCAAAAATCTCGCAAAATGTTTGTCCCTGATCGTAACTTTTTATATTCTATATTCACGGTTCAAAATTAATGTTGTTTTCATGTCGTAAATATGTTATTCTCGATCAACCGTCCTGGAGACTTCCTTCTGCTCTTTCTAAAAACTGTCTATCAATAGTTATTTACTTTTGCATCAATATTTGTTTTGGCGTAAAGCAAGCTAACAAGATCTGTACCTTGCTGAGTTCGCATTTGTTAGCGTTAATAGTATTTTCGGTCCGATGCTTCTGTTTTATGAGGGGTATATTGTTTTGGTCTCCCACCCAAACACTAACCCCGCCGAACAGGGTTAACTTCAGTGAACTTCGGCATTACAAAGCTGTCAGATGCTCAGCGGGCACGCTTAAACTTGTGGTGAAAAGAAGTTTATCAACATGTCAGCCCACAAGCCAATGTTTCTCACTTCCCACTTATTTTCTTCAATCTTTCTGGGTTCAGTACTTTGCTAGTAACCACATGTCTTCTCAGACTATTTACCCAAGACTTCTAACATGGCACTACAGTGATAGACAATAACAAAACAATATCGTGCACTGTTAGAGCTACATATTACGCAAGGACATATCTGTTTCGTCGTACGAAAGTGTGAGGACCTGTGAGCCAAAGGGCCTCTTCTGGTATGACTTCTTAATGACCTTGAAAAAAATTGTTTGGAACGGTGCACGTACCACAGGCAACCCAGTGTACCCTCACGGAGGGTCTAGTCTTAAAATAGCCTCGCATCATGACTATGGGCTAACTTTAGATTGAAGAAATTATCTTTGGAAGAGGCAAATCTATGGTGGATGTGTTCTCTTCCGTCATCCTCGCTTGGTCTACACAGCATAAACACTCCCTCGCTCAGCATTTCTCTACAGAAGTTTTCACATGCCCGAAAGACATCCGCTACGTTCTTCACTTGCAGTTTTCTAACTCAAGACCTTCTCTTTAAAGGGGCACTATGATGTTAAATTTGATGTCTTTAGGTCAAAACTGGGTAAAAATCTAAATTAGTACTTTAGCTCACATGTACAACATTCCTGACAACCCACCGAGAAGATATCAAATGTATTTATGGCAAAAAGAGCTTTCTGAAGACATTGTCTCCAAACTTGAAAAAAAAATTGCCAGTTTTTTCCATCCTCTCCATCCTTGGCCTCAAACAACAAAGAATAGCTTCAGTGCATTCCAATGGTTATTGGAAACAAAACTACAGCATTATTTTTTGGTCTTCATTGATGCAAAGAAGTCTTTTAGTTTGACTAGAATAGCGTGACAACGCCACTTTTAGTCAAATCAGGACTTTTTTCTTTAGTCTCATTCTCCGGCTCGAAATTTGCAAAGAAAATACAGGATTTACATAAAAAATCTCTGTGGACGCCATGCTAATGAATAATTTTACCACGCTAAAAAGTGGGAAATGTCCCTAGTAAACATTGGGCAAATAAACATGGCGGTGAGGGGAATTTTAAAAATTACTTTAGAACTTTAAGTGAGGGAACAACGTGGAGAAGTTAAGAAGTTAACTTTGAAGCATGACGGACAGGTCATTAAGTATAGTTTAGGACCATAATATTGTTTCAGCCAAGATTCCCTTTAAACACTTGCGAGTTATATTTTAATCCAGAGCACTCCCTTTCGAAATTACTGGCTCTTCAGGAGTCCTCCGACACCAAACCATAATTATTCAGCGATGTCTTTAGCATGGTTGTGGCTATAGACCCATTTAATTAATAAGGTTAGTATATTTGAGTTGACCCCTCTTTACAAAATAAGATAGAAGCTTTCGTATTTTTCCTGATTTCTCTTCTTGTTTACTGAGGCTTTTGTACAAGTCCGAAAAAAGTTTAACTCTTTTTCTCCAGAGTACTTTCCAAATATGGCCGCTTAAAAGCCAGATTTTGTGTCATTAGCATTATATAGCATAAATAAGTGATCTCGGGAACGTAGGCCACAATACGCTCAGGACGAACATTTTTTGTCAAACAATTTATTCCAGGGGTATTTAGCGATATGTCTTGCTAGGATATTTCTCTCCATAACTCGCAGTTTGAGACTCGAGGGTCTCAATTCGATGTTTCCGTTGATCATAGAACTTC
>NC_090870.1:32715871-32735871 GCF_036669935.1 Montipora foliosa | reverse complement strand
GAGTTTTCCAAACTTTCAGCCACTAGTCTACTCGATCAACTACCTTTTCCGGAGCTTTTCCATCCTCCCGCTCACTTCTCTTTGAAGTTTCATGATGATTCGGAAATAAATGTGCCATTCTTTTGCCGGCCTGGAATTTTTTCCTCGGCGTTTTGTCGCCATGGTATTTTAACTGATGCTTGAAAAATTTGTATGAAAGTCAAGTAGACTAGTGCACGACTGATAAAACCTCGCGAATATCAGTCGTGCAGTAGTCTACTTGACTTTCATAAATATTCTTAATCAATTTTGACTGATCACGATCTTCTCTCATCCAACGCTGTGCAAAACTTATCGTGCACGGTTTTTGCAAAGGTTTTAAAACCTGAACTTCACTAATGCTCGAAGTAATGCGTGACATATTACAGTCGCGTTACCTGCGCAGTAACGTTGCGCACAAACAATTAGCGCGAACGTCCTTAAGCCAGTCAACAAAAATTGTTGGCCTTCGCCTCACCATTTGTAGCCTTTTTTTCCATACTTTAGGAATTTACTGGAAATAGTGATCGAGATACAATCGTCTCTCACATATTAAACCCACCAATCATGGCGCGTTACATCCGATTCCGACCAGTCACTTGGCACAGCCACATATCAATGCGGGTAGAAGTCTATGGCTGCAAACAAGGTAATCATGATGTTACGCTCTTTACCGACAGCAAAACAAAAGAACTAGCGATTTGCTCACTAGCAGAATTTTTTTAACCACTGGGAGCCCAAACTTCACTACTTCTAGTTATTGACTTACAGGAGAAACTACTGAGTGAAATAAATGTATGCATTTAAAGTGCGGGCTATAGACAAAAGCGTGAGGTGTTCGCCGCACTTATATCGAAAATTTAAGAAATCGTCTGGTGGCTTTAACGTGATTTTCTTTTTCTTTGTCTCCTTTTCTCACTTCTTACTTAAAGGACAAAATTTTAACACTAAAATAGCCACAAAAACCGACCGAACGGAAGCTGTTTATATAGTTTTTCCTGTCTTTCTAAAAGTTTCTAAATCAGCTTTCTTTTTGCTAATTACAACATATCTATTTTAGTATTGCTGACTAATGCTGACGGAATAAAACTAACCTATTCTGGAACGTTCTTGCATGCAGAAATAATGCAATAGAATACTCTGGAAAATTCTCCGTTCTTTTTAATCTCGTGACAACGAAGGAAGAAGTGATTACTCGCCTTGAGTAACAACATACAATTGCAAGTTCGAGAACAGTCACGATGGGAACACATTCCTCTACTCTAAGTCAAAGCAGTACCCACAGCACACTGGCATTTGAATTTTTTCCTGATTTATTTTCTTCTTTTAGGCCTTTGTACAAGTCTGATTAGGGTTCAAACGCCAGAGTTTGCGTTATTGACATGGTAATGCATATATAAGTAATCTATCAATTTACATTATTGACACTATAATGACAAGACAGATCTTTTTCTGACGTTAAGAGCTTGCCTACCTATTAATTTTGTCAGAAAGATGAAATTCCTGTCTCCTCGCGTATCACATTTCAACCCACGTATGCAAATTTGTTAAGCTTGAATATTACACAACATGATGAAATTCATAAAGGCTATTTTTTTCCAGCGAAAAATGTATGAAAGAAACAACATATTTGCTATTAGAGGCAAAACACCCTTCCTTTATGCTTTCCCATATGCGAAAAATATAATTCCGACTACATAAGACTAGGCCACTTTTCCTGAAGCTCGTTTACGGGGGCCCCGTAGAATGACACAAAAACAGTGGATAGACTAAATTGGCTATGGGCAGCTGCCCATAGCCCCTTTAATGAATTCATCATAAGATAAAATCGTATATTCACAAAATACAAAATTGGCCCCAGTAAAGGTGGGTGCTACAGAACGCCAAAAATTATGCATAACAACTTGGAGAAAAGCGGAAGGAGAGGGGGAGGAGGTGGGGTGAAAAAAGAATCTTGTTTCCTCAATGAGTAGCAGAGATGAATGGATGCGTCAGTCTAATCACGTGCATGATATCACAAAGAGGGGGTACTACTAATTGCCGAATTGCTTACCCCTTGGCATACACAGAGAAGTGGTTATGCATACAGAAAAGTACTACATGTAAACAATTGATAGAAAGCACTATGAGAAAGCATAAAAATCCTATTTGCCAGCAAATATTTCCTATTTCATTGCGTGCGTGAGGAGAAGAAACGGGTCAAATTATACGCAACAAAATAAATTTCAGGATAAAACCCTTTCCTGAAGAACCTTATTCTTGAATAAGCTTTCTTTCAAATAATTCTTGGCTGTCACATTTCCAATAATTTTTTTACCCGAAGACTGTGCAGAGTTGAGCACAACATAAACATAACAGGAATTTGTGAAATTTCCAATTGTTACTAGGAGACTGTGCAGAGTTGAGTACAAATAAATACAAATAGCCAGACAACAGAGATCACAGATCCACTTAAGGTGCTCGATTCCTTCTCTGTCTTTGTTAAACCCATAAGTTACCAGGGAATTTTCCATTTGCTTTCAGTGTTGTACAATACCCGCCTTGGTAAAATAGTAGAAATACAGTTCACTTTGATTACGGCTCGACAGGCGAACGATTGTTGTCGAAGTCCATTACTCGTCGCAATAAGATTCCAGATTAAAAATTGAAGCGCAGCCAGGATTAGGCATATTAAAATACAATAAAAAACGTTCTTTGGCTAAAAATTTTCAAAAAGAATATAAGCTTTCGGCTGTCGATCTACAGCCTTCCACGGATAAAACGTTGAATGTAAATTAGTGAAATATATACAGAAAAGGCGAGATAAAAATGATAAAAAGAACAGAGTAAATGTATGAAAAATGATGGCTATTGTTTAAAAAGAATTTTATACTGATTAGGAATCGGCTTAAAGTTATTGTCAGCATGCTTGGTAGAAGAGGTGTGCCAGGCCTCTAGAGTTTTCCTAACACGAAGACAAAGGCTCTTTTCGTGTTAGGAAAACTCTAGAGGCCTGGCACACCTCTTCTACCAAGCATGCTGACAATAACTTTAAGCCGATTCCTAATCAGTATAAAATTCTTTTTAAACAATAGCCACCATTTTTCATACCTTTACTCTGTTCTTTTTATCATTTTTATCTCACCTTTTCTGTATATATTTCACTAATTTACATTCAACGTTTTATCCGTGGAAGGCTGTAGATCGACAGCCGAAAGCTTATATTCTTTTTGAAAATTTTTAGCCAGAGAACGTTTTTTATTGTATTTTAAGATTCCAGATATTTATTTTTCACCGCCTGTATTGCTTATCCAATTGACGTTCCATTCTTGAGCTCCATAAAGGTATATTTTGTTTAAGGATCCACCAAAACGCCATTTGTGTTTCAATGACTTTGACGCCATTGCAGGTTAATTAAATATTCTACCGTGTCCACCAGAAAAATCTACGCATTTCGAATACTCTTTGAAACTTACCAAAATACGCGCAGAAGACTCTAGTCACAAATGCAGCACTTAGCAGGGGAGTGACAGGAAAGACTTCCCGACACGGAATAAAAAAAGAAGAAAAAAATGAAAATGATTAAATTTGACTCGTTTTGCGACTGGATTCAGTAAAAATCCCATAAAAACTAATCATAACAAGAATATGTTATGCTACGGTAAAGTATAAAAAATGAGATTCTATTTCATTCTTGACTTCGATCAGCTGTAACTATTGCAAACTACAAACTTTGACTCCGAGTTGTCCAAGGTATTACTTTTGAGATCACTGATCTTATTGGCAATAATTAACAATTATTCGAGGTGAATATTCACCGATAATCACTGATCCTGAGGCGAATAATTGTTTTAGTATAAATACACTGGTGATTATTCAAAAAAGAGAAAAAAAAAACATTTCAACGCGAAATCATCTTCACTTACAGTGGCAAAACGACTACTGGCAGCCATTTTGTCCGTCAAGGTGATTATTGGCTGATAATCCGAGATAGCGAGACAATGAGAGCGCGCGATTTTGTATCATCACCTGTGTATTTATACTAAAAACAGATAAACAACATACAAATGGCTCTCTGAAATACTCGTCAGCCTAAAACATTGAACAAAAGATGAACAGTTTTTACGACGATTGTCTTAAAGTGTGCTATTTTTTAGTGAGGACGAGCATTGTCGAAACGGAAAGTATTTTCAATGCTCATCTTAAAATAGCCTCGCACTCTAAAAACAAATGAGTTGAGAGTCCCCAAAAAATTGAGTAAAACGGTGAATCCACATTGACACCAAATATTGAGTAAACTGAAGCTTCAATAATGAGTAGAACGTACTCAATAGTTTGAGAGAAAACCACTCATGTGTGAGTAAAACAACTCAACACATGAATAAATTTAACTCAAAATACAGAGTGAAAGCTCTAAGTTGAAGTGAATCGACAATGACACCTTATTTTGAGTAAAATGCCAGCTTACTCAATGTCTGAGTAAACTGCATTCATTATATGGAGTAAAGTCACTCAAGGAAATGTCATCAACAATACACTTTATTTTGAGTAAATGCCACTTAAAAGGAAGAGTACATAAGACTTAAGAAAGGTAGTGCTAAATATACTATTATTTTGTTCATTGAGAAAAGCTTCATATATCTGTAAAAAGAGCACACATCAACATAACTAAGGTTGCCATTCATTAGTATAGAAAAATATCCCCCGGCATTTTCTTTTCTTTTCATTGATCGTGACCACAAAACAATTCTCACTAGGTATCCAAGTCAAATCATCCTTGGGCAATAGAGCTGGAAATGAGTCCCAGTATAAGAAGGTTTTAAACTACTCGTTTACCAGCAAGAAAACTGACTCTTCCACAAACCTATAGTGGTTAAGAAGAATTAAATTTCTTGACTTTTTACTGACTCTCAGGTAGAATTTAAAATTTCCCTGACTTGATGCACAATTTCCCGACTTCTCCCCCAACTTAAAAACAATCTGCATGATTGTTTACCCTCGGCTGATTTTACTCTGACTGTTGCAACCCTGAATTAATAGGTGTAGTCACACGGGGCACTTCTTCCGCGGTAAATAACCCTTTTACGACAGGAAACTGCATTAAGTGCGTGTGACCGACATTGCCCAAGCTAATTTTCCATGGATAAGTAAAAAATATCAAAGGAAGTGGCCATGATTTTTAATGTGTTAAGTTGGAAGGGTGCTTTGATGACCGAGGTACAAGAGCCAATAACGATGCTGATGAAGTTGTGTTTAAATTTTCTCGCTAATGAATTGTGTGAGATTTTTTTTACCTCGGTTATGTTCGTAACGTGTGACGGCCGGATGACAAGGTATACTAAAACCCAAGTGTGAGTCACTGAGGATAAGTTACCATGGGAAATAGCCTTTACTAATTACTGACATAAATTATCTAAAACCAGGAAATATACATTCATTTTATATTATACTGATAAGTCAGTAACTGAAGGGTATGTGCCAAGGGGTGCTCAGATTCTCTACCTTTACATAGGTTGAAATTTTCAAATTTGAAAATTTAACTTGCACAATGTGAACGTTCTTAGTCACATACATCGATACATTGTATAAATGCTTTTTACAGCACAAGTACCAGAAGCTCACGGAGTTGCTGTTTTCAACGTAAAAGTTTGTATTGGAATTTAGCGACCATTATTTAACGCATTAAAATAGAAATTAAAATACATCAGAATTGCCTACCTTGTCTCCTTCTCTTGTTTATAGTATGTTCTTAGCATTTCTTGCTGTTTCAGCGCCATTCTAACTAGTTTTAGTTTTACCATTGCCCTCTCATACCATAAGCAGCCCAAGCTCGGTATACGATTTATAGACTTTGTATGAATGCTAAAAATAAGCTGTAAATATAGAAATAAACTTCACTTGCCTCTACATACAGTTGTTCTCGTCTTTTCTTTGCAATCGGAGGCCAAACTGTGTCTGTTGTAGTCGGGTTTGTGGCGAATTTTTACGACGCCGTTAGTTGACATTTCCGTCATAAAGAGAAGAAAGGCTGGTGACTCGCGGCAATCTCGTCCCACGAATTGCCCTCGCATCACAAAGCAACGGTCCGAATCGCCACACTCATTGGCCAAGTGAAAACACTTGGCCAATGAGCGTGCAGAATGTAATACGATGTGATGATGCAAGGGCAATTCGTGGGACGAGATCGCCGCGAGTCACCAGCCTTTCTTCTCTTTATGACGGGAAATGACAACTAACGACATCGTAAAAATTCGAAAGCCACAAACCCGGTTAACACAGACACAGTTTGCCCTCCGATTGCACAGAAAAGACCAGGACCGTCCACGATGCTGCGTGCACGACCGGTCGAATCTTGCCTTTTCGACTCGACCCTGCGATTCAAATTACCTGCTCAACCGGGAAGGTTATGTTGTATTTTGGCGAACGTTCAGTCCCCTCGCTAGAATGGCGCTGAAACGGTAAGAAATGCTAAGAACATACTATAAAGAAGACAATGAGACAAGGTAGGAAATTCCTATGTATTTTAATTTCTACTTTAATGCGATAAATGACTGTTGCTAAATTCCCATACAAACTTTTGTAAAAACAACTCCATGAGCTTCTAGTACCTGTGTTAACAGGTGTCATCCTCAAATGATTCTTTAGCACGTTTGATTACAATTGGAAGACATCACTTTTATCTTCTGAGCATTCTAACATTATTGCATATGTTTAACTGCATAATAAAATGTCACAAGGCGGTCAAGTGTTACCATAATGTACAATCCCTACAGTGGTGAAAATGATACCCAGCAGTGGCACACATCCCCCATCCTAACCTTTTAAATTGTCGTTTATTACGTGGAATGCCGAAGGCATCCACGTCTTAAAACCGGGCTGAAATCTTTTTTTTGTTGGTAGTCACAAATGTGCATACCCCACGGATATTAAATTAATCTCCGATCGGGTGGACTGAATTATATCCCCTACGGTATTTTCAAACTTCCCTGCCCCGAGGGGACCTCCTATACTTCCCAAGCCATCACAACATTTCTCTGCTAGCGCGTTAGACCACTCGGCCATCGTGACACACTTCCGTCAAATCGGTGAAAGCAAACATTTATAACAGAATCTTTCCGCCCGCCATGATTGTTTCAGTATTAAACTATTCGATAAAGTGGATAGATGCTTTTTCTTTGAGAAAGGCAAGCTTTAAAGGTAAGGAGAATTTTCTACGTTATTTCTAGATCTTGCTTCGTACTTGTGTGTTCCACCGTGAACATTATTATTTTGCATACAACGAATACTTCATTAGAAGCATTTTGCATACAACGAATACGTACTCCAATATTTCTTGGGAACCAGTTTGTTCGCCGTTTTGACGTAGAAAGAAAATAAGAAAATAGCTTTGAACGGCCAAACAAGATAAAAAATGAAATCAAGTTTAAAAAAAACGAATTAGCTATCGCCGTCGCGGGGACTTCGCAGCCGTCCCCCATCCAAGTACTAACCTCATCGGAGGAGCTTAACTTCAGCTGACACTTGGACTAGCATCAACGATTGTGATCTTTATGTTAAATTCGCACATAGATCTTGTCGAACTTTATAACACTTGAAAGAAAAAAAACGCACTAACAAAAACCAGGTGTTATGCCGTCATTTTGTCACAGATGTATCCTTTGTTTCGTGAGTTGTCAGTAAACACGCAAGGTATAACTTGATCACAGGCGGCCGCTAAAATCGATGTCACTTCCGATTTTGCGATTTTACTTGTATGACCAAAAGTACGATAGATAAATTGAACTCTGATGGAACGTAACAAAAATCTCCCGAAATGTTTTTCGCTGATGGCAAATTGTTTTATTCTCGATCGACACTTCCTAAGAGTTCCTTCTGCTCTCCTTAAAAACTACATATTAATAATTATTTACTATTTCGTCAATATTTGTTTTGCATAAAGCAGGCTAGCAAAATCTGTACCTTGCTTTGTTCGCATTTTTGAGCGTTAAAATAGAATTTTTGGGCGTATGTTCCTGACAGCAAAAGTCGCATATTTTAACGTCCCCCATCCAGATACTAACCCCGCTTGAAAGGGAATAAAACTTTAGTAACATTGGTCTTGGAAAGGTGTCAGAAGCTCAGAGTACACGCTTAAGCTTGTGGTGAAAAAGAAGTTGTAAATGATCAACATATCGGCTTTGAAGCCAAATGTTTCTCGATTTCCTGTTATTTTCTTCAATCGTTCTGGGCTTAGTATTTTACTGAACCACATGTCTTCTTAGAGGGTATATAGCAAAGATGTCTACCATGGCACCGTGATGATTTACGATACCAAACAATGTCGTGTACTATTAGAGCTACATATTGTGCAAGGACTTGAATCTCCTGGAAAAAACAAAACGCCGCTCAGTTGACAGTTATGGGAAAAAACACTGTCAAGTTACTGCACTACCACACGCAATGCGTTCTTACTTTAAAAAATATCCCGTATCTCCTCAATTCTCCCCCCCCCCCCCCCCCCACCTCCAGACTAAAAATCCCGTATCCCCACAATTTTTTTACCTAATTATCCCGTATCCTGATCGCTTCTCGGGCTTTTGGCTAAGATTAGTTCCTTGGCCAAGGACTACGGTCAAGTACTATTGTACAACGTACGGTACTTTTTCAGTGCCGTAAGGGGCAGGCACAGAACAGTTTCGGCTGTTTGTCTGTTCTCTCGAAAACGATGACAAGGGTTTTTTGGGTTTTTTGTTCAGCTCGAGTGTAGAATCAGGACGAACTGTTGTAGTTTCTGATAACTATTTACTACTTGTAGCTTTTGTTGAATTTTGAATCGATGATAGAGAGAGTTTTGGCGATCTCAATCCGGACTGGACTACTGGATTTAAGGATTTTTCTTAAACGAGATTTCAAGTTATTGTGGAACGTTTGGTACCAAGTTACTGAAATCAAGATTATGGAATTGTAAAATTAGAACTTTGGACTGGACTATACAACACGCAATTACGGAATTTTTGAGTATTGAGAGAAATAGAGCACGGATGTTGTCTTCTTGTCTTCGCCACGGCAAATTTATACAGTTTGCAAGGAACTAAACCAGGATTATAGAACCAGACGTCGATTACAGGGCCCGGTTGTTCGAAAGCCAATTACCTTCATCCAGGATTAGCGTAAACTTTTGTTTCATGTTTTCAACTTTTTGCTCACAGTTTCCTTTGCTTATTTTTGTTTTTCAAGATTGACTTCTTCTAATGTAAAGTTTTTCTGAATATCAGCCTTGAACAGCATTTGGGAGTAGAGGATAACACTCGTTTTAAAACCCAGTTTCTGAACAACTGGCCCAGGATGATAAGTTGTTGAACTGTGATTTGTAATAAGTTTTTCGGATGATTTAAGGCTGATCCTGTAATTTTTGGATGAAAGGAGTTAACGAAGCAAGTAAAACTGTAGGATTTGAATTAAGTCTCCTTCCAAAAAATAAATAAATAAAAGATCCCGTATCCTGATAACCTGCTAATAGGGCTTCGTTGTTTGCATTTGCAAATTTAGTAACATTAGTAATGAGTTTTTACAACAAAAAAACTTTAAGTTATATTACAGATGTATCTTTCTAGTAATCTTTCGCCATTTTCCGAAGTCTACCTGTACTTGAAGTTCACTGTAACTGGACAATTTGTGTTAACTGTTTGCGCATTCCACGGATACGCCCTTGTAGGCGTCTTGTTTAATTTTAAACAGTAAGCTTTGACAATCTATCTATCTCATTCACTAAAGTGATGACAGAGGAAGGTAGCTTCCTGCCATCATTAATCTGCAAAACACATTTTTGCAAATATAAATAACAGTTATTTAAACATGCAGGATAATTAAGTGGCAGTCTCTCTAAAAGCGGTCCACTGCATTTCGGGTCAGAAAAAAATTTTCCCCCAACTTTTCTCAGTGAACTATCTTGTGTCATAAGTAAATGTAAAGACTTAAGTTTTTTCCAAATGCGTCAAAATATTTTTTTTAGAGCTCAAAACAATCATAGCCGGAAAACGCCTAAATTTGAGCGTTGCAAGGACGCAAAATTGCCTAAATTGACAAGCTCGCTGCTCAAAGACCACCAAACGTAACAAAAAATTGTTATTATCCCTACATTAAGTGATCCTTCAAAGGTAAGAAACGCACGTTACTTTTGATATATTTTGTTTTGGGGGATCCTGAAAACTTATCTATTACCACCTGTAATATCACTTTCTGAAAACCTACGAAAATAGCTTGTCTTCGCTGGCGCTTATTTCCCAAGTCCAGACCCGGCCGCTCAAAACTACAACTGAAATCTGCTAAGAAAAGGGTAGGAAGCATGGAAATGAAAAGACACCTTGCGCTTTTTATCTTCCTTTCCCACAGCGACTTCGAACTTTCTGCGCTTTGTGCGAATCTCACACTCATTATGCAAATTAGGTTGTCACGCAAGTTCAAATTTAAAACGCTGTAGCATTGTTACATTTTATCTTAAGTCTAAAATAAAAATGATCACACAAAAATAAAAATTACTAACGGCTTAAGTAGCTGAAAGTGGCTGAAAGTGAAAGCTGAAAGTCAATTCAATTAGCTTCTATTCTGTTTATTAATAATCTTCTATTCAGCAACTGAAAGTTGAAAGGCGACATGGTTTAGCTTTGTAGGTTTCCAGCGTAGATTAATATATTCGTATCATATATGAGTGAAGTTAAATATTTGGTAACTTGTAATAGTTTGCGCGGCAAGAATTATAATCAAAAAATCAACTTTCGCTTTTTTATTACCCGTTCAAGCGACGGCAACAGGAATAGACAATTTTGTAAATAATTTTGATGGCCTCGTTTAGTATCAATTTTGTAATTTAATGTTAGGAGTATTTTTGGCAAGAAATTTCAGCGCTAGTTGTGTAGTGTTAGGTTTGGCTAAACCCTAGCTTGCGTAATTAAATTTTGCCACCATGTCTGACAAATCATAATCAAACGGATACCTATCTCAAAACAAAATGTCGTGCTTTCTATCGCGCATGTGTACAGACCTTTGTGGTGACTCAAGAGGAACATCGGGTATCATTAGCTTACTTCAATGCAATGACTCCATAGAGAGTCAGCTTGCTTCCATCCATTTGTCACGAGAGACCATAACAGAGGGACAGCTTATCTTGGCGAGGGCTGGCCTTTTTGATTAGACGAGTCGCTTGTCGCGCAAATGTTCGTATGCGCTAAGCATAGGCACACGTATGGGAAGTTCTGCCGACCCAGAACAGCCTGTCAGAATCCGGTACATCAAGTGCGTCCTGGTAGGAGCCAAAAAGGGGCAAAGAGCCGATATTCAGTGAATCTTGAGATGGCTAAAGCCATATATCAAATGTATGGTGTTCTTGTTCAAGTCGGCACAGGTGCATACTACAAATTGTAACTTTCTTACACACCTTTTGTTACATAACACAGGCGTTAAAACATTTCATCCTTTTTCTTTGCCAAATAGTTTACCTCAGTTTAGGATCTTTATATGGGATAGTTTTTCTTGTCGTGCGTGGAGGCGGAGGGTTATTGGCGTCTCCTGTCTACTTCTTCATGTCGTGTCGGCTAACAGCTCTTTTTGCACTATTGCCGGATAATCCGTGTTCTAGAAATAGTTAACAAATAGATTCCATGTTGCCGTAAGCCTGTTCAGTAATAGATCACAGATGACGTCAAAATGTGGTAAGAACAAAAAAGTGGCACACGAGGCGATAGCCGAGTGTGTCACTGATGTTCTTACCACATTTTGCGGGCGTCTTCTGTGATCTTTTACTGAACAAACCCACGGCAACATGGAATCTATTTGTTTTATATAGCAAAGAAAACGTAAAAGCTGACGGTGAAGTTCCCAAAGAAATGACCCTGGAGATTTCGGATTTAGTTTAGGATACATACTGTGTTACACCTCAACAAACAAAGGGAATAAGGCTCATCTTGATTAAAAAAATCAGGTCTGCTTCTGGGATACAACGGACAACGTGATATCTGTTTTTCCCCGGCACCCCAATTCAAAAAAGACTCCCTCAGAAAAACGAGGAGAAACATAAGAAATGGGGAGAAAGTGGGAAAAATGCGAAGTATTACCTAACCCCCTCTCACTCAAAGACACATTTGTGGAGCAAAGCGATGTTCTTAATGTCACTAGTAAGGAAATTCATGTTGTGCTTGGGATGATGTTACGTCCCGAATTTGTTAGGAACAGACACATTTTATCGCTTTTTCAGGGGCTAGGGAAGTTACAGTGCAGTACCTTACTTATATTGCATACTATTGAGAAATGAAGAAGCAGGATTAAACTCGAATCCTGCTATAATTTTTATACAATTGTTATGACTACTAGTGACTGACTATTTAAACAATTTACAGTTATTTGTAATAACTGCCGCAACCAACACAATGCTTCCGTGAAAGAAATGCCCTGGGTCTTACATGCTTTTTCGGAAAAGGAACCTAACCAGTCACCCAGTTGTGCGAGGTGAGTACATTTATTTTTTAAATCATTAACCATGCATGCCAGTAAACAAAAATATAAATAAAGCTATGCGGTATGAACCACAGTTTCTAAGACCCAGGATCACACGTCAAACTGAAATCCCCATTCGTTTAAGAATGCAGCTAGGTATGTTGTCAAAATCCTATTTAATTAGTTTGAATCTGTTGGTAACAGCAATTTAATAAATTGGACATTTTTTATTTGCTGAAAATCATCATAAAAGGCGTCAACAAAAGAAAAACGCAATTAAAAATTTCAATTAATACGGCAAAAACGCCATTCTCTATCACAATTGGACCCTGTCGTCATTTTGTTATTCCCATATTGCTTCGTTTATTGCATATTGGGTGTACAAATATACCTACCGTACTCGAGCATATTTCGTACCCGCATTTTTTAAAAATAATTGCTATGAAAAAATATATCTTCTTAATATTTTGCTCGCTCTCAAATAGAATTAATTTTCATTTTAAGGCCTTGTAAAGAAGCTGCGTTAACTCAGCTCGCGTCTTCAACATACTCTCCCCTAACACCCTGTGTTTCGAGGCGTGGCTGCAGCAGTGATGAAACGTGGACGCCTTCAGCTTTGCTTGCATTTGAAAACAGCATGCAAGAATTTGGACTGACTCCAGAGAATGTTGAAGGTCCAGTCCAAGTTTTCAACTCTTGTAAGGACAGCCTTGCCAATGCTGTAAGAAAGCCGAGGATTGATCCTCTTCAATCGCAGGTAGCTTGCTGGGAAAACTGTTCTAATGCTGACAGATCAGCAGTTATCCATAACGCAGAAGAAGCGTTTCAGCTGATATGTGATGTAATAGCGCCAAATGATGGAAAGCAATTATTCCAAGCCATGGTACAACGACAACAAAATAAGGGGGAAACTGGTGGTGATGGTATCCAAGCCCTTGTAATTGCGTATCAGAAAGCACCTTCTAAATCTTTGAAAACAGAAATTCTGAGTATCTATGCCAATCGATTCACTACAAAAGAGCTTAAAGACATTCACAAGCCATTTGAAAATCTTTCTGATAGACAAATAGAGAAAGCTAGAGCTCAAACGAAGACTAGTGGGCCTGGAGTACCTGTTGAAAAAGTACCACAGCACAGAATCCGTCTGAACCAGCACCAGCTAGACCATTTTTTAGAGTTTACCATGAGGCCATATTACTACCAAGACGTAGCTTACGGTACTCGCACCCTTAAACTTGAGAGTGGTGAAGAACTTACTATGCCTAACGTCCTTCGCACCGTGGCCAGATGCACGATTATCAACCAGTACTTGGATCATTGCCAACAGACTGGATTTCAATCGATCAGCAGATCCACCATGTGGAAAGTACTTGAAGTTCAGGAAGCCTCGCAGAGAAAATCATTGAGAGGTCTTGATAATACAGCAGCTGATGGTGCAGATGGTTTTAAGGATTTGTTAAGAATCGTGGACGAGTTAGAGCGTGCTGGGGCTCTTAAGGACTAGTGTGAAAAATCTCGAAAGAGGCTACACGAAGGCAAGTTGTATCTCAAGACAACATATCGCGACCACTGCAGAGAGGATGGTAGCTGCTGCCCTGATCACTGTAGAGCGTTTGCATTGAGCGATGTCAGTGACACTGACTATAAAGACACATGCGGCCATAGTCACGACATGGCGTGTGGTAACTGTGAGAGTCTCAAATGTGTCGTGGGAGACGTAAAAGATGCCATTCCCGAGTACAAGACCCAGTTGGGTAAAGATCAAGCAAATGACCTTCAGTATGAAGCAACCGGTGCCACCTCTAAAATCTTTGAATGGAAAGCGCATGTTCTCAGAGCGCAGAGTCAAGATCAAGTTAAGCGCCAAATTCTCAACTCTCTTGAGGAAGACGAAGCATTCATAGTAGTTGATTGGGCAATGAAGTTCACGGCCATGAAGTTTTGCGAGAAGCAGGCAGAGTGGTTTGCAAAGAGAGGAATCAATTGGCACGTGAGCAGCGTTATCACGAAACGAGACGAAAGCCTTGAAGTAACCTGCTACGTACACCTTGTCAACAGTTGTCGACAGGACTGGTTTGCAGTACTATCAATCCTGGAAAATCTCCTGTCCACCATAAAGCAAGGAAATACAGAATTTAAAAAAGTGTACCTGAGATCAGATGAGGCAGGGTGTTACCACAATAGCAGGCTAGTGTCGTCCTTTCAAGAACTCGGGTACCGCCTGGGGATTAAGATCGTGAGATACGACCACTCCGAGCCTCAGTCGGGAAAGGATATGTGTGACAGGATTTTGTGTCCGATGAAGGCAGCTAGTAGAAGGTACTGCAACGAAGGCCATGACGTTGTCTCAGCTCAAGATATGTATACCGCCTTGAAAGAGAGACCAGTAAAGGGCACGACAGCGACGGTATGTGCTATCCAGGAGCAGTGCGCAACGCTGGAGATAAGCAAGATTCCGAACTATAGTAACCTGCACAACTTCAAGTTTACGCACGAAGGCCTACGTGTATGGAGAGCCTTCAATGTTGGTCCCGGGAAGTTTATCCCATGGAATGACATTGTAATTTGTCCCCAAACAAACAAATCTCTTGGATGAGATCCCATTCTTCCCTACTACCGCTAGGTGGTTTGCATTAAGAGAGCAAAGCAAAGCCGAGGTCACTGAGGACAAACTCTTCGAATGTCCTGAAACTAGCTGCACTGAAGAGTTTCAAAGTCAGGCCGACCTTGACCTCCATATGAATTTGTTTGATCATCGCACAATGCCGCAGCCCATGAATGAGGGTCTCTATGATAAACTGAGGAGAGGCTGGGTTGATCACTTCCGGACATTGACTTTGCAAAGTGAAAGTGCAAGCGGAGCAACAACGACGGAGACAGAATCCCTGACAAGTACCTCACGATTGCAAATGGGATGGGCACTTCAAAAAAAACACGCAAGTGTGGGATTTTCTCAAAAGGTTAGGCAGTATCCCAGAGCGTCTGGAGATCACTGCTAATAATTCAGCAATGCTACCTATTTAAACCGTTTCTGAGTTTTAGTTTTTGTCGGATCCCAGTATCTTAAATGTGGCATGGTTAATTTTTGAATGAAAACAACCTGAATTAGCGTGATAACCTAATTTGCATAATGAAGTGTGAGCTTCGCGCAAAGCACAGAAAGTTCGAAGTCGCTGTGGAAAAGAAAGATAAAAAGCGCAAGGCGTTTTTACATTTCTAAGCTTCCTAACCCTTGTTTAGCAGAATTCAGTTGGAGTTTTGAGAGGCCGGGTCTGGACTTGGGAAATAAGCACCAGCGAAGACAAGCTATTTTCGCAGGTTTTCAGAAAGTGGTATAACGGGTGGTAATAGATAGGTTTTCAGGATCCCCCAAAACCAAACAAACATCACAGTTTCCTACACTTGAGAGGCTGCACAAGTCTTTGACTTGTAACAATTGAACTATTATAGTGTCCATTCACTTCAATTGTCATGTGCTTCCGTAACTTTGCTGAAAGTGGATGTCAACTGCCTTCTCAGCTTACTATAACTTGTATTATTGACCTGGCTCGAAATACCTCCATTCTTTTTTTTGCTAGTAAATGACATCTGTACCAATATAATGGACTATTGAATGACAACGTCTTAAGGCATCAAGAGTATGAAACAACAAGAGCATATTTTTGGTTTTCCTTTTACCCATGTTTTTCATATTTTATATATTTTTTTTTCAAATTGGGTATGAGTTTCCATGATGAGTGAGGCATCTTCCTTGTTGTTGAATGATTATCACTGAATAAAAGCCATAGAGTTTTGTTAAGGTTGATTACAGGTACATATCTGTTTAAAATCAAATAAGGCAGGATATTCTTCCCGCAAATCAGCATCTGCAACTTTTTGGTTCATTTGCCGTCTTCGATCAGGGAAAGTGAGTGCCATGCCCTTTCCCACCTTATCCCAATTTGGTGCTCTATGGCGCATTTCAGTTTTAAGAGCTTCTTTATTCCTCTCCATTGTCACTTCATCGTCTCCCTCAGGAAAGGGTGGCTCCCAATTGATTGCACCCCTCCTTAACTATAGAGGGACAGGATGCAAGTCTGAGTTTTGCCTTTTCTTTTTGCTATGCAGGACAACCTCAGGATCATCACGAATAGATTTTCGTTCATCTCTGAACTTTTCATACAGCTGTGCAAGCCAGGAGTCCTGAAAAGATAAAAAAAAAGCAAAAATTAGTCTTAGTTTAAATTGTAAAAGTTGTATTAACCACTGCATAAATTAAAATAAGCCATTTTCATTGTCATGAATGTTGTGATTTAGCGATTAATTTGAGCATGCACAACAATATAGCACTCACATATCCAGTCTCAACTGACGTGTCTTTTAAGAACGGATACTCCTTAACCACCAACTGAGCTATCTCAGTAAGTTGCTGTTTTGTGGGATAACTGCAATACGAAGCAAAATGACCATCGACATATTGCTTACTGCAAATTTCTGACTCTGACTGAAATACCAGTTAATTGTGAAATTTGACCTCTTTTCCCCTTCCAGAAAAAAAACAAGCAAAAAAACAAAACAAAAAAAAAACAAAAACTAATAATTAACAATTATTCTTTGAACTCGAAGCGAATAGTAGCAGAATATTTATCGAGCCGTGAAGCTGCGAGGTAAATATTCTGCCGCTATTCACCGAGATTGAAAAGAATAATTGTTTTAGTATATACTCACGAAGTGATCTCAAGAACACTCAATCTCAACATGTGCAGAAGAAAACCATTCAAAGTCAATATTTCCAATTCACTAATGGTGGCCAAACGCGAGTTTACACTGGCCATTTTGTTTTGTTTGGCTCACGCATTATTCACTCCGTAGGGAGTGAATAATGCTCAATTACTCCGAGATAGCGAACCAATCAGATTGCTTGAAACACCAAGATCACAGAGTGAGTATATACAAATTATAATTATCTTCCCTGCATGTTGTGTACATGAAAGTAATGCTTTAATATAAAGTGCTTCAACAAGTTGGAGGCTAAGCCTACCAGAAAGATTGGAAAAACTTTATTATGCACAGTTGGCTGGAAAGACCCTTAAAACTTGAGTCTTATTCTTTCTGCTGATAACATTGTTCTGTACGTCATACAATTGCACACTGGAAAAGGGTTTATTTCTTTGAATTTTTAACATGTTTTGACAAGTTTTATCAATTAAAGATCTTTCAGAATTCGATCAGACAGTTATGCATAAATATCAGATAAAAGCAAGCTAAGGCCAGCTTAATTAAAGGCTGGATGTTGTTTAACACAGTGATGTAATAAGATGTTCTATTCTCAAAGGTAATTATACTAGTTGGAATTAAACTCTTATTATTGACTTACAGGGTATATCTTGCAAAATATTCATAAATCCGGGCAATAAAGCTCTTTCTCATCTTTGAAGTAAATTTCCCTAGATCTTTCTCTAGCAATGCTCTTGCTACTTCTGGCCTAAAATTGGTAGGTAAATCAATTTTTGCAGGCCACGGGAGCTTTGCATTGAGAATTACAGCTGCACCTTTTGGAGTTGCACTGACAGTTGGTTCACTCCTTAAAGAAAGTATATGGGAGAAAAAACAAGATAAAGACTCGAGCTACACCAATAATTACCACCAATTCTCAGAGAAGGGGACAATTTTAATGACCATTGAAACAGAACATCAAGGACCTATATACATGCAGATCAGACTGGCTGTGCCTATACTTGAACATAATAAACACAGACCAGTAAGTCATAATCAGATATACCATATCAGCTTTAACAGACACAAGTAAAAATAGTTGACAGCTATTGATAACTTAATGCTTAAATGGCTTTGACAAAATATTTTGAGAGTCACCCTTGCTAACTATATATGCAGACATATTTTTTTTTCCAATTGATATAATGTCACAATCATTATCATGATAACTGTATTTGAGAGATTTAAAGATTTTTACCTTAAATATTTTCAACAGATCAATTTGTCGCCATTACAGTGGAAACATATGCTATCTAATTTATGTCATTTTTTTAATGTGCGACTTATTGTTCTACTGCTGGCATCTTTGTAACAATACCAAGTAATTCTGATGAGGTACATCGACTTGCCACATGCTTGAGATATTGCCTTGCTAGTTCCTTCAGTGGACGATACTTGGTGAAACTATGAAGACTTGCAACCACGACTCCAAAAAAATACATATCGCTCAAAATAGATTGAGAATGGGTCCCTTCAACAACTTCGGGCGCAATATGGAAATGCTCGCTATGCTCGCTGTGAAAGTTTTTTTTTTCTTGCCTCACTAATTAAACATGCTTTGCCAAAATCAATAAGCACTGGTGAAAAAAATCCAGAGGAACCTCTTACAATTACAATGTTGTCATTCTTAATGTCATTGTGAATGACTGTCTTGTCATGTAAATAGCAAAGGCCATCACAAAGCTGCATTATAATGTGAAGCCAGCTTTCTAACCCTGATACTGATATGTCCGCACTTTCTCTTTGGATAACACCTCTCAAGGTAACTGGTTTTAAGTCTTCCCTTGCGTAGAACTGAGTGACAATGTAAAATGGCCTCTGAGTTTTGTTCATACCATATATCAATGGCAAATTGATGTGGCAACACTGCTTTAAAAACAGTGCTTCCCTTTCAACTGCTTTAGATGTAGTGCAGGACTCAAAATATTTCACAGCTACTGGAGAAGATCTAAATTTCTTCAAAAAGACAGTTCCAAATCTTCCCTTACCCAGCTCGCCTATCCCTTCGACATCTTGAAGTAAACTTGGATCTATTTTTAAGATTTCTGAAGATATAGTTGAACTATGTTGCTAATTTTTGATGAAAACCATTAAAAACCAACTTAGATGTTTTCAGCCTATCCATTTCCTTCTCAGATTCTCTCCACATTTCAAAGTATTTTTCTGTGATTGCTATCTCCACATTAAATTTTTTTATGAAGAGATTCATTATCTTGCTTTAACTCTTGAATTAAGGCAATCAATCCTCGTTTCGTAAGCTTCTTCTCTTCCCTTTTTCGTTTGTTGCGGGATGAGCGTTGTCTTCTTTTGTTTTCCAAGGAATGTTTACTTTTTTTCTTCTCTCTGAAATGTTTAGGTATAAATTTATTTATCTCCTAGTGTACTACCAGCCCCTCAAAAGCAATCCAAAACAGCAACAGAAAACTGCATCACCACCAATTCTACACCAGCTATTTCCTGGTCTGCACTTGAACTTGAAATAGTTTTTAGTTAATTAAGCAGGAAAAGCCTCTTTTCAGAAGGTGCTTGTCCTCCTCTGTCGGTTGAAAGATAATAATCATTCTTAATTATATTTAGGATTTCCTGGAGATGATATAACAATTTTGTCAGTTTGTGAAAATTGTAAGTATAAATTTATGCATCTCCTCTTTAATGAGCAGCTCATTAGATAATAATCCACTCAAAAGAGGTGCTGGTAAAGGGCAGTGAATATACCACCCTACACAACAACAGGAACTGCAGCAACACAAAATTATACAGCCTTTATCGACCTTTATCCT
>NC_090870.1:32708371-32710871 GCF_036669935.1 Montipora foliosa | reverse complement strand
GAAAGGGCTTTTGAACAAATCTTATAATCCACATTCAGTAACGAAATGGGACGCCAGTTTTTTAGATTTCTACGATCATCTTTCTTATGAACAAGACGCGTAACACTCGATTTCATAGAGTCACACAGCTCACGATGGGCAAGAGACTCATTAAACATATCAACTAAAAGGGGCCCCAAGACGGACCAGAACGCAGAATAAAACTCAACAGTTAAGCCATCAGAACCGGGCGTTTTGTACCTATTAGAAAGGCGAAGGGCCTCGGACGCCTCGTTCAAAGAAAGAAGACCCTCGCGTGATTCGCGCTCAGCTTCCGATAACCGGCGGGTAACGTGCTCAAACAAATGGGATTGGGCTACAGGGTCAATTGGCTCTTCAGAAAATAGGGAAGAATAAAAACGCTCGTGAGCTTGAATCATGTCAGGGAGGGAAAAAACCTCTTGCCCCTCAGAATCAAAGACAGAGGAGATGGAGCCTTTCTCGTGTCTCTCATTTTCAAGACCGAGAAAGAAACCAGAGGGAGACTCCCCCTCCTCTGCCCACTTAACCCTGCTGCGAATCTTAGAACCCTCGAGCTCGGAATCTAAAAGCGACCGCAGAGCAGCCTCTGAAGTCAGAATTTCAGGACTAGCAGAAACATCGCCCGAAGCCAAACGATTCTTCAGGGCAATTAACCGATTGGTTAGAAAAACCTTCTGGGACGAGAGTAAACGGTGTTTACGACGAGAAAAGGCGATCGTAGTGAGCTTAATGTCAGACTTTAAACACTCCCAAAAATCGCACTGAGAAGCAAAGCAATGCCGAAAGGCCAGAAACTGCTCAATTAAATCCGAAATCTCTAAACAAAAGGATTCGTCATCGAGGAGGGAATTGTTAAACTTCCAAACTCCCGGGCCTCGCAGGGGAAGAGCCGCAATATCATAGTCTAAAATAACAAAGTCATGATCTGAGAAAACGCATGGGAGAATATCGCACCTAGTGACTTGATTACACTGAGGCCGAGGGACCAAAAAGGTATCCAGTCTGCTGGCAATTGAATGGTCTGGGCTGAACCAGGTGAACTGCCTGTCTCGGGGATGCAAAAGACGCCAAGCGTCACGGAGGTTACAGCGAGATTTTAGGTCCGAGAAGCCGGAGTCGAGGGAAACCGACCTAACTCCCGGGCCTCGCAGGGGAAGAGCCGCAATATCATAGTCTAAAATAACAAAGTCATGATCTGAGAAAACGCATGGGAGAATATCGCACCTAGTGACTTGATTACACTGAGGCCGAGGGACCAAAAAGGTATCCAGTCTGCTGGCAATTGAATGGTCTGGGCTGAACCAGGTGAACTGCCTGTCTCGGGGATGCAAAAGACGCCAAGCGTCACGGAGGTTACAGCGAGATTTTAGGTCCGAGAAGCCGGAGTCGAGGGAAACCGACCTACCCAATTTGTCAAGCACCGAGTCAAAACAATTCATATCCCCCCCGATCAGGAGCTGGGAGTTTGGAAGAAAAAAGGACGGGACCGACTGAAAGAAAATCTTCCTCTCAGCCGGAATCGTCGGTACATAAAGGTTAACTAGATTAAGATTGAAATCGTCAAACTTAACAAGTAAGCTGAGAATGCGCCCACTTTGATCCTTCTGCCAAACAGAAACATTATTACGAAAAACATCAGAACATAAGATAGCTACCCCCCCCTCTCCTCCCGACAGCAGGGGCCCAGAAGCTGGGGCCCGGCCACGAAGAGGAGAAGGAGCGCAGAATAGCGTCATTCGAAATCATAGTTTCTTGAATGAAACAAAAGTCTAGGCGTGAGGCACGAAAGAAATCAGAGACCAGCGAAAACTTACGTTGACTTAAACCCCTAACATTAATCGTAGCGCACTTTAAGAAGGTTAAACTAAGTGGGTGCATCCTCACTTACTACAGACAGACGAGACGACTTGCCCAAACCAGCGCGTCGGGAGGAGCCATGTCGAGATCTCTTCCTTCGGCGAGAGGGCCGCTCAGACACAGGAGACATATTATCAGGCACAGCGTCGGAATCCATCTGTTCAGATGTGGCAATACTCTCAGGCTCAGACTCGTCACTCTCAACACTCGTATCGGTCAGGGAAGAAACGGGAAATTCTTGCACACCGGGAACTTGAATATCAGGGGAATCGTTGATGAGGCCTTGAGAAGTTAAAAGGTCAGGCGCAGGCTCAGAAGAAATGGCCGAGGCCAAGGGCTGGTCAAATTCAGCTTCCAGGGAATCGTCGTCAGACCTTGCCGAATCTTCCTCTGCATTCTCTCCTGGGGGGCTATCAAGATCCACGTCACCTGAATCAGCATTCTCAGCATCTAGAGTAGTGGGGGGGACATCCACGGGAGGAGGGTCAGCAGCAGGCTGGCTCGGGAGCTCAGCATCAACGGCATCACGATGCGAAAGCGGGCGGCGATACCAAGAGTGGCGGCAGTCAATGGCCATGTGGCCAGGTTCTTTACAAATACAGCATCGAACCCCAGCAGGACA
>NC_090870.1:32675871-32703371 GCF_036669935.1 Montipora foliosa | reverse complement strand
AAGACCATCGTCACGGTACAATCCAACTTCATCTTTGAATTTAGATGCGATCAGGGAGAGCATGTAAGTTCCTATCAATTCGCACGTTTCTGCTTCGTCGTATGAGCCCATTGTATTATCAAACATGTCGTTTGTGTTCTTCTTGGTCCAAGGAGAGTTTTGGTGGTAAAGGAGCGATTTTTTCGCGTGGATGATGATGTGGCGGTCTTGTTGGGTGATCGTACTGAATTTGGAGGCCTTCAGATATGGATGGGTAGAAGTCGCACACGTCAAAGGTGATAAATGCGTGCTTTCCTTTTCTGAGATTGCCTTGAACCATTCTATGGCGTTGTTAGTGCTTTTCCACAGGTTCACTTTGGTTGCATGGATGACCTCTTTGTTTATGCGGTCAAGCTTTCTTTTTTCTTAACACGAGCACCAATGACGCAACTAAAGAATCTTACGGATTTAAATCGAAACGGTCACCACCTCATGTAAAGGAGCTGAACGAGTTTGAGGACTGCATGCTTGACATGATACAGAGAGTTGAATTCAAGACCAATACTTACTCTAACGAACTTCAGAAGCAACTCCGTAAAGACATAAAGGAAATACGAGAAGAAAACAACATCTTTGTGAAAGCAGACAAAACGACCAACTATTACAAGACTACACCCAAAAGCTACGCGACACTTGTAAACAAAAACGTTACGAAGACCAATAAGAAGACAAACCCAAATGTACCAGACATAATAACTCTAGAAGACAAGAAAATAGCCCAAAAATTCGAGCTCGAGGACCGAATTGAAGTCTCAGCATCAAGGGACCCCTTCATCACACTAAAAGACCACAAACCCGATTTCACCAACAACCCGACCTGCAGACTCATCAATCCAAGCAAATCCGAAATTGGCATCATCAGCAAAAAAATCCTTGACCGCATAAACAAAGATGTCATCCATGCAACCAAAGTGAACCTGTGGAAAAGCACTAACAACGCCATAGAATGGTTCAAGGCAATCTCAGAAAAGGAAAAGCACGCATTTATTACCTTTGACGTGTGCGACTTCTACCCATCCAAATCTGAAGACCTGTTACTAAAAGCATTAGATTATGCCTCCAAATTCAGTACGATCACCCAACAAGACCGCCACATCATCATCCACGCGAACAAATCGCTCCTTTACCACCAAAACTCTCCATGGACCAAGAAGAACACAAACGACATGTTTGATAGGAACTTACATGCTCTCCCTGATCGCATCTAAATTCAAAGATGAAGTTGGATTGCTCCGTGACGATGGTCTTGCAGTCTGCAAAACCACCCCAAAAGAAATTGAAAAAACCGAAAAAGAAGTCAGCAATGTGTTTAAATCAAATGGCCTAAAGATCACAATCGATGCCAACCAAAAATTCGTCCACTTCCTTGACGTAACCTTCCACCTTACAGATGGAAGCTACAAACCATACATGAAGCCCAACAACAAACTATCGTACGTCCACCGGCAAAGCAGCCACCCCCCAGCATTACTGAAAAACATACCACTCAACATTAACAAAAGACTAACTAACATTTCATCCAGCAAAGAAGTATTCGACGAATCAATTGGCCCTTATCAACACGCACTCAAAGAAAGTGGATATGACCACAAACTAACATACAATCCAGAGCCCGCTCCGAAAAACAAAAGAATTACGTGGTAATTCGATTCAAGCGTTAAAACCAACCGTGGTAGAAAATTCCTACAAATCGTCGAAAAATGCTTCCAGAACAACCATCCGCTCTACAAGATTTTCAACAGACACACACTCAAGCTAAGCTACTCATGTATGCCAAACATGAAATCCATCATATCGTCACACAACAAACACGTTCTTTCAGATGCAAATACACCAGCACCGCAACCTGACACCTGCAATTGTAGAAAAAAGCCTGAATGCCCACTCGAAGGAAAATGCCTTCAAACTAACGTAATTTATCAAGCAACAGTCACCACCGAGACAACAACTGAAACCTACGTTGGACTAGCCACAAACTTCAAGGAACGCTACAGGAATCACAAAACATTCTTTCGACATTAACACAGAAGAAATGAGACAGAGCTTTCCAAACATGTTTGGCACTTGCAAGATGCAAAGAAGGCGTTTCAAATTAAATGGAAAATTCTTAAAAAATGTAGACCCTACAGCAATATTAGCAAGAAATGTAGTCTTTGTCTGAATGAAAAATCATAATCATGTGTAAGAAAGAACTGTGTAGCCTTAACAGAAGAAACGAATTAGCAAGTTCAGGCCCCCACAGAAACCGATATGTACTCCAGAACTTTAGAGTAACGTAAATTTAAAATACCGACATAGAATCCCCTTATATCATGTTTTGTTACCTAGCAGCTGCTAAAATGTAACGCATTTACTATAGCAACCATTCAAATTTCCGTATTTAACCTAAACTTGTGTAAAGTCATAGTTATTGCTCCTCAATCGACTGAGTTGAGCGCTCTACGAAATACGTTCTACTCAAAAAAAAAATTATATATATATAGAAAGTTCTTTGGGCTGTCTGAGCCAACGGAGATAGTGGCGTTCCAAAAGGATCCTTTAGAGATTCCCAGCCCAAGCCTCGACATATGAATTTATATACAGTTAAAAGAGTCAGAGGACGGACAACTTTTGGAAGCTAAAAAGTAAAATATATTAAAAAACGTTTCGGTCTTAGACCTTCATCAGTTTACAGCATGTGGATAATAATTAGGTTTAAGAGCTTACATATGGTTTACAAGGAATTTTCGGTATGTTACAAAACTTAATAACAATACAAGTAAAAAATCATTACAAACAAAACAAAAGAAGTAATTCTATTCCGAAAGGTACAATGTAATAACAGCGAGAACTAAAACAATCATTAAAGTAAAGAATTCATGTGCTACATTGAGTTGTGAAGTTATGTGGTTCGTTAAGATTGCAGACTATTTCGACTCAAGTGGTCGGTTGGTTGTAGGTGATTCTGTTCCTGGAGTGGAATTCTTGCCTTTTGTTAAGGCCAAAAGGTGCTAATGAGAAAAGTTGCGCACTCCAGTACGCTTCCTTTGTGATCAAAAGTTTATCCAAAATCTCAGTGCAGTTGGTAGCAGACACCTGATCGATACACTGGAAAGAAAAGTCGTTAAGGGCATGCGGACTATTGTTATAATGTACCGCGATCTCACAGGTTTTCTTGTTCGTTACCATTGATGATTTATGATTACGGAATCTAACTTTGAATTGTGTTGCCGTTGAACCAACATATTGCAAGCGACATTTGTTGCAGGATGCAAGATAAATTACATTTTTAGAATCTCACGACAGTCTTGGTTTAATAAAGTATTTTCTATTGGTTTGGAAACTGAAAAAAATTTGATTCTATCAAAAAGTTTTTGCAAAGATCACATCTACTACGTTTGCATTTAATGCAACCACTTAATGCATTTAATGCATCCTGCAACAAATGTCGCTTGCAATATGTTGGTTCAACGGCAACACAATTCAAAGTTAGATTCCGTAATCATAAATCATCCATGGTAAGGAACATGGCCTTAACAAAAGGCAAGAATTCCACTCCAGGAACAGAATCACCTACAACCAACCAACCACTTGAGTCGAAATAGTCTGCAAGCTTAACGAACCACATAACTTCACAACTCAATGTAGCACATGAATTCTTTACTTTAATGATTGTTTTAGTTTTCGCTGTTATTACATTGTACCTTTCGGAATAGAATTACTTCTCTTGTTTTGTTTGTAACGATTTTTTACTTGTATTGTTATTAAGTTTTGTAACTTACCGAAAATTCCTTGGAAACCATATATAAGCTCTTAAACCTAATTATTATCCACATGCTGTAAACTGATGAAGGTCTAAGACCGAAACGTTTTTTAATATATTTTACCTTTTAGCTTCCAAAAGTTGTCCGTCCTCTGACTCTTTTAACTGTATATATATATAAGTACAGTGAGTTAGGGAGGGGATATATTAGCAACTGATTGCCTTAATTACTTAGGATCACCAGCCTATTCCCGTTTGGATGGCGAGTCATTAGGCATTTCTGAGAAATACAACAGACAAGGTTCAGCTCAACTAAGCAATTAAGTGAAAATGTGGCTCAGCCAGGAATTGAACCTGGGTCTCCAGATTACCGGTCGGATGCCTTAACCACTCAGCCACTGAACCAACCACAGCGGGAACACATATTACTGTACAACACATACACAATTTTGGCCTTCAGATGGTCAGGTCCGAGGAGACAATTTCACACATTCTCTGCAATCAGGATCGCGTCACTACTCCCCGGTCGATCGGTGATGCACGGCCATATCCCCCTGTAAATTAACTAAGTACAGTGAGGTAGGAAGGGGATATAATTATTAGAGAATTGCCCAATGTTAAAACAAATTGTTGCATTTATGTGAGATAATTAATTTGAGGAACTGCATGCACTTTGGTTGGACAAATAACGTCAAGTAAAATTTGGCAGCATAGGCAACAGAAATATGAGCATTGTTTAATAATTTCTTGAATTTATGTGAGACAATTGATTTCAGTTAAAGATATATCCAATGCTAAAACAAGATGTCTGATTTATGTGAGATATATAGCTGAAGTTTTGAAAACAAGGTCAAACTTGGCTGCAAAATCCAAAGTGACGGTGAGCTTTAAATTCCTAGGGGGGCTGCGTCATGACTTGTCGCATGCAAGTCTAACAAGTGTGAGGTGTTAGTCCATAGCCAAAACAACTCACTAGACCTTTCTATGGGAGGGTGAGGAAAGTAAATGATGACCTATAGGGTCTGAAAAACAGTTCAAGATATCCAATGCTAAAACAAGATGTCTGATTTATGTGAGATATATAGCTGAAGTTTTGAACAAGGTCAAACTTGGCTGCAAAATCCAAACTGCAACTGCTGCCTTTGGCAGCAGTTGCACTGACGGTGAGCTTTAAATTCCTAGGGGGGCTGCGTCATGGCTTGTCGCATGCAAGTCTAACAAGTGTGAGGTGTTAGTCCATAGCCAAAACAAGTCACTAGACCTCTCTATGGGAGGGTGAGGAAAGTAAATGATGACCTATAGGGTCTGAAAAAAAGTTAAAGTTATGCAATGTTAAAAGAAGTTGTTGCATTTATGTGAGATATATTGCTGGAGGTTATGCCTTTTTTTTTAAGAATGCAACAAAGAGGTTTTTTTTTATTGAAAGTAGTTGTTACTTGTCATTATTTTTCTTTGCAGGGCTTGATATAGGAAGATCATTGGATACAACATAGGAAAATGCTAATTGTTTTTATTGGGTCTTTGATGAGATTGTCGCTTGATTTTCTTCTGGTTAGCTGTTAATTGAGTTTAAAAACTTCCGTGAACATATTAGAGACCTACTCAAGGTTCACGGTGGAATAGAATCTCCGAAGCTTGACTATATTATTGTTACATAATTTGTGCATTAAAACAGCAACATGATGTTTTCTTTGAATAAAGTTTCCAATCGTAATGATATTTTCGTGTTGGTTTCCTTGTTTATTTGTTTTTTTGCTTTTTTGTCTTGAGCACGCGATCTCCGTCAATACACCTGAGAACAAAGGTTCAATGTCTGCTTCTCACGAAATTAAATAAGGAAAGGGTTGTGTTCTATTTATTCTTTGGCCCTGCATTGTTGAATGTTCAATCAACAAGTATTTGTCACAATCATTAAAGAAAACGACCGAGAAAAGTAATATATGGTCATTTATAGCTTTAGGCAAGCTTACAAGGAGAGCTCCCGGGTTGTTTATTCTTACTTCCCTTACTGAAACAAAGAATTGAAGGAATACAACAATTTTCATTCTTTTTTTTTTTTTGTTTGTTTTTTGTTTTTTTTTTTTTTTTTTAGCCTTGATTAAAAGCGATCAAATAAAGAAAACCAAACAAAACAATCTAAAACGAATTAAAATAAGAAGAGGTGGAAAATTAATAAATCTCCCCTAACATACACCCTGCGAGCATTTAGTTTCGCCTACGCTTCCCGAGAGAAAGCACCGCGAGCAACCCTTTGTTTCTTTTGGTGAGCCGCCATCCGGTGCCAAGGAGAAATAAATTAAATTTGAAAGTCCCGAGGTAAAATAAAAACAATGCTTATGCAAAATGTTGGGGGACAAACAAAGAATATCTCTTGGGAGGCGTACGAAAAACCGGACTTCTCGCAGGCCAGGGTACCTCACATAAGATGTTAACCTGATTACTTAACAATTATTCCATGGGCGCGCATTGGATACGATATTTGGAAGTACGAAATACGAGCGAAAAAAGGGAAAAAATCCTAGCGAAATCGAAAAAAAAAAATTGATGAAGGTGCAATGTTGTGAAATACCTTGGTGGTCAGACAGACGCAGGCTCATCACAAAAACATTCCTTACCTTTCCGTGTACTTCTAAACGTCGGAATTAATCCAAACTTTCCAGTTCGTGCTCCGGCGAAAGAAAAAATAGCTTTGCAACGCACAGCGCAATCATTTGCCATATAGGGTCAAACTAAGGTATATGAGCTGATAACCTAGATTGAGTGAACCAATCAGAGCATGAGAAATTCATTAACCGAGGTTGAGAATTTAATTTAAAAAGTTAACCTGGCTTGAATCTGTGATCGAATTGAAAACCAGTACCTAGTCAGCAGTCAAAAAAAATACAGCTGACTTCAATGACTTCTAAAATTGGTCACGTGATGCTGGTCAGCGGATACCTTCTTTTGACAGGTGTCAATTGACATAACATGGATGTCCAATATCAAAGATTAACGCTGTAAATGGTCCTTAAGGGTATTATTATTATTATTATTATTATTATTATTATTATTATTATTATTATTATTATTAGCAGTAGTAGTAGTAGTAGTTGTTGTATTATTACAAGGAAAATTGCCGGAACACTCCCGTCCCTAAAGGCTTTCTTGCCTACACACCTCCAATCCGACAGTCCGTATGGGCAGGCAAACGTTGACGTCACAACCAACATCTTTCGCATCCATAGATTTCCCAGAAAATCTTACCCATGGTGCTCCGCTAACATTATGCAATAGACCATTTTCGAATTTTCACGGCTGGACTGGATCTAGCATGAAATGGAGGCTAATGCGGGCAAAACTTTTCGAATGCAAATTAATTTGCCCGCATTAGCCTACATTTCATGCTAGATCCAGTCCAATCGTTAGAATACGAAACTGGCCTATTATCCTAAACGTTGTTGAACCAACAAATATTAACAGCGGAATCAATTCGTTTATTTTGTCATTGTATAATATATAGATTTAACCAAGCCTAAAAGCTGAGCTCCCGTTTCTAACCCCAGAGAGCAATATAGTGTATATGGTAATAAATATGCTTTTGTGTAAAGTACAAAATTAATCGTCGTTAGTGTATGCGGCTTACAGTGATCAAACACTCTTTGGCTGGCAGCAGAAAAGAAACAACCCTTGCAAACAATAACCAACAGTTTCAATCAACAACTAAACGGAAATTACATGCACAGTAATCTCTTTCACAACATTTTCCGTTTGACTGATGATCTTTACACCCTCTCTCTTCAGTTTATTTAGAACAACAGTAAAAATTACTAATTAAAAAGTCAAGCTAAAGCTCCGGTAGTAATTGGCTTACTCGACTGCAATCTCACAGACAAGCAAAGCAGCTCACGACTAGACATCCACTTCACATAAATGCCTGTGAATCGAAAGGTGTTTATTCACTGAGGACAGTGGCCAGTCAGCTCCAAAATAAGCATTCGTAACCGGCTACAAAACCGCGAGACAAACGATTGTTATAACTCAATCGTTGTTGAAGATTTTGCCGAAAATCGCAGGTTCGAGCTCATCAAACACTTATCTGACTAAAAAGACCCTAACCTATTCCAGACATTGACTGATTAGAGTGTAATTTGAAGTACTGGTTTCTATCCCATATGAACCATGTGAGCGTTAGCCCTACTAATGGAAATGTAGGGGCCCACACAAGGACAGAGAAGAACTTTGACCAGGGTGGGAATTGAACCCACAACCTTCGGGTTAAATAACCGCTGCTCTACCGACTCAGCTACAAGGTCAGACGGGAGCAAGCCGTGGGAACTGAACTCAAGATCTTAAAGTCACGGCAATGAACATGTACAAGTACAAGGAAGGGTTACCTTTTTGCAAACGTTGGCCGTGTAGCACTTATATTTCAACAGACTTAACTGATTAGAGTGTAATTTGAAGTGCTAGTTTTCTACCCCATATGAACCATGAGAGCGTCCAAACATTGCTTACAAGTGCATTCGTTGAAGATAATGGGGGATAATGATGACAAGAAAACTCGCCAATGATGTCTGCTGTAGGCTTGAATAGAGAAGTGGAGTGTGATTGTATGCCAGAATCTCCGTGAACACAGAATTCCAAACGCTTCCAGGCTTTTTTCCTTTTTTTTTTTTTTTAGAGAGTTTTACAAAATATGTGGGGCAGCGAGGCATGCATTAAGAAGGAAACGACGCTCGCAGTTGTGAATCGCTCCCCTCGCTCATGAATTCATGAGTAACGTTGTTCTATGTATTCTTAGTTAAATTTTGTCCATCATTCACGTAAATTTGAGTTGTAAGTTAACGAACATATATCTTTCGTAGCATTCCGATAGCATCTTGTAACATACAAGATACATAAGGAGCTTAAAATATGGAATTGTTGTCCTAAATACTGTGAGACCCCTTAAGGGGACGAGAATCATCTCCATTAGTTTTAAGGCCAGCCCCTGCCATGGCTATGAACTAACTAAAGTGACCGGATCTTTGTCCCATGATCGCTTAAAGCTAAGGGTTCGCGTCCTGATCAAGCTTGAAGTTCTTCGGGATTATTAAAATTGTTTTAGTTTTTATGTCCGAAGCGATGTTCCTACTCTATAATAAGGACTCAACAAGACCGATTTTCAGAATTAGGGTGCCGATTTTAGAGATTGTGACTCAGCAAATTTTTTTTTTTTTTTTTTGGCATCTCGAACATTATAAATAAATTTGCATTTCGGTAGCGAAGATTAAAAACCCGTAATTGATTTTGAGCGATCGTCGATAAAATATAAATATCTTTCTCTTTTTTACTTTATCGGCGTTCGCGTGAAATCTTTTAACAATAAAGTATCGCGTTTACAAACAAACGTCACTCTAAACTTGTGTTTTGTCAAAAATAAAAGGTTATTTCCTGCCTGTTGGCGATCGTGTATCAAGTAACTTCTGAGAAGAAAGAGTAGAGTTATAGAATAAGATAATTTTCATACTTTTATGGCAAGCGCGCAACAGCCTGCCGTTTGCCGTTTCACATAAACGCAATGTTAAATCGCTCTTACATCAGATATGACATAACGCAATCATAGCTTCTCCGTTATTTATTGCGTACCTTTTGAACCGTATTCTTTACACAAAATTAGACCTGTGATGCAAGAACTGTTACGTCGTATTTAAGGGATGCAAATCTAATCTCGCTTTCTCTGAGGTGTGCGCTCTTGAAAGATTTTAGATCCTGCAATTCGTCATACTGACTCAAAGTGCGTTTTCTTAAAGCCATCAGATGGCCCATTCTATTCATAGTTTTGTCGCACACTTGGCACGTGTCAAGCCTTGCTTTTCTAAAACTAAGCACGTCTTTCAAATTGCTATTAAATACATTTCGAAACGCTGAAAAACTAATGACAGGTCCCTTATTTCTCTTTCTTAAACTGGTTGTTTGCAAACGGGGGTGCAGGCGGACAAATTCAGACCACATTTGACGCATCGAAATGTTTGAGTTGAAGTATTTTTTGCACCGTGTTCGTGACTTTCGATAGTGTGATTCTGTTGCCCTGTAGGAAAGTATGAAGTCTATGACCGCATTCCTTGCTGCAGGTAAAAGTTTCCGAGGCGCCTTTTGTCCCCTTTTGTCAGGTTCTACTGATGGTCCCCTTAGGTCGATTTTATTCAGCAGGACTTCTATTTTGCTTTTAGAAATGCCATAAACCTTTCTGGAAGCCGTTTTGCACACCTTTCCAAGTTTGGGTACGTGATACCTTATTTTCCGCACCCCACGAAATGTCAATGTAACCTCCATGAGTTTTGAGAATAAATAATTTTGTTCGTTATATGGTTTTCTGTGAACCATGTTCCTTTGCTCTCGAATAATAACTTTAGTTCTGTTTATGCCTTCCTTTAAAAGGCAACCACGGTCGCAGCATGTAAAATTAACCTGATCCAAGGCCTTAAACGGTGCATTCTTACGCCATGTGGGTTTTTTTCTCTTTGGCACGTAAATCCTCATCAACCTGCTGTTTTTCAAGGTCTTTCTCCCTTTTTCCACTGAGCTTGCTACTGGATATCCTAGTTTGAAATAATGCCATGGTCTAGTCACATCAAATGTGTATACCAATTCATTTAGGTCAATCTCATCTGAACCACTGCTCTCTGCAGGCAAACGATGCGGAGAATTCATCAGTACTCCTCTGAGTCATTTCTTAAACCTTTTTGTGCTTTTTTTTCTTTTAAAGGGCTTTTCTTCTGTACAGAATAGTCTAGCTCTGAATTCTCTGGATCAATTTTACTATGGGTAGTGTCGACCGACATATCGGCCGATCTGTCGACCGACATGTCGGTCGATGGTCGGTCGATATGTCGGTCGATAGTCGACCGCTAGTCGACCGCCAGTCGGTCGATAGTAGACCGATATGGCGGTCGATAGCCGGCCGATAGTCGGCCGACTGTCGACCGATATATGTCGACCGATAGTCGGTCGATATATCGGTACACAGTCGGTCGATATTTGACCGACAATTCACTGATACTTTGCCGACACTCGGTCGACATTTGGCCGATGTTTCACCGATACTTCACTGTCATTTCATTCCCTAGTTCAACATCAAAATGTTTGATCACCAAACAATGTTTATGTTTGGTCGTCAAAAATTTCCCGTTAGGCAAGGGCTATAAGTCCGACTCTTTATTTTTAGTTGTTTGTTCATCACTTTTGAATCCCGTGGGAGTTTAGACGGCGGTGAACAGCTTTGGCTATAGATTTGAACCTGGAAAGGGGTTTGCGTTTAGAACTGTTCAAGTGTTCAACCGTTCAAGCACGGCATTTACTTGCCGATCCTTTAGAGTGTGGCCATTGTAATAGAGGAATGGTATGATAATCACGTGGATGGCTACCTTAGCTTTGGTGAGTCGGGTTTCTTTAGGCTAACTCTCTATAATCTTTCGAGTATCGACGACAAGGGAGGAAAAGAAGAGAGAGCCTGGATACGAGGTTGATGGTCACGCAGCATTTCATGTTTTACCCGTGATTTTTAACCGCGCGAAGCGAGCGCGGGTCATGTTCGACCCTTTATGTCGTGTGTCGGTGACTAGATTCATACCCCACGCAGCCAAAACTTAAAATCTGGATTGGACAATGGACTCTGGACGCTGGACTTTAAGAATTTTTTTTAAAATAATTATTTTACCATAAAGAATACTTAAAGAGAAGTAGTGCCTCAAGTTACCAAAACTACAACTGTTAAAAAATATTATGATAAGCGCCTTCAAAAATGCTTCAACTTACCTATCCAGTACGAGGCAGATCACGCGGATCACGCGGTATGTGGATCAAGTAGCGTTTAGGGTTTATTTAATTGTTGACCTACTGAATATTCTGCGACTCTTCTAGTATTTATTTAATATAAAAATATATCCGGTTATTTAAACCGAGTACGGTAAGGCAGGTCACTGGTTGCGTTACACATGTGGAATGTCTTGACGTCAGCGAAATTGATACATATAATCACGCTACTTTTAACCGTTTCGCTTGAGAGTAGGAATAGTCTATTAAACTCTGATTCCCCGTGTATTCTTGTATTTTTGGTGAAAGGATTTTCCCTTGTCTTGCAATCGAAAGGAGTTCAGAAACGCAAGTACATGAAACGTGCCTTGACATGTTTACATTACTTCACTGATCAGGAAATTCCCATCATACTGAAGCGGGATAAACTACAGATTGCGTGGCAAAAGCAAAAACAGATTTATTAATTCCTTCGCTAGTGGTGGAAAGTAACGTTACTTCAAGGGTTATAATTCCATTTTTCATTTTCTTGGAAATTTTATTTTTAGTTTGATTTATTTAGTTTGATTTATTTTTAGTATTTGCGTTCTTTCATGAAGTTACATGTGCAAGGCCGGAGGTTTCAGATTTAGACCATTACGTCATCAGATATTACGTCATCAGCTGTCACGATTGCAAGTGATGGTGCAATCAGTCGAATACAATCAGTCGAATACATGTTTGTACTTGTTGTCGCTGTTGTCAGTTGGTGCAGATAGTGGTGTTTGGTGGTACGCATTTTAATTAATTTAATTACTATAGCTAGACCCACACCTTGTGCGGCCTAAACTGGAGTGTACTTCTGGTCCTTGGACTTATTATCACAAAGCTAATACAATCTTTACTCCCCCAGCCTTTAAAAAAATTCATTAAAAATCAAAAATCGTTTCTCACAAAAAAAATCGTTTCTCACAAATCTAATATAATCTTTACTCCCCCAGCCTTTAAAAAATTCATTACAAGTCATTAACCCTTATTATCACAAAGCTAAAATAATTTTTACTCCTCCAGCCTTAAAAAAATTCATTAAAAATCATTAACCCTTATTATCACAAAGCTAATATAATTTTTACTCCCCCAGCCGGGTAAGGCAACTGAAACATATAAAAACAACAAAAATGAAGTCAAGAAGCTGAGGCTCTGTCGAAATCCTACAGTTACATATTTATGATCTACTGTTTGTTATAATAACCCACTACATTTTGAAATAACCTATTGCTTTCAACAGAACGTCAAAGAAAATAATCCTAGTTAACAAACTTTTCGCCAGAGCCTCGCGAAAAATGATTAGGAGTAAAATTCGTCTTTTGGATAGAAAGGAAGGAGCTGCTTTTCCTCCTTCAATTCATTCAAGCGAGTTTTGAATTCTTTCAAAGCAGCCCTGCAACGACATTCAATAATCTTGGCGGATACTTTCCCTGTCTTCTCGCGCTCAGTCCCCACAATTCTTTCATATCTCCTGGGGTCCACGATCTTGAGCTCACACAGGCCAATGTAATCTCTTAACGTGTTCCGTGCGATGCCAAAGCGTCGCATAGCTTCTGTCAAGGAACAGCGATGTTTCTGTAAAATTCGGAGGACGCCTTTATATCTTTTATGAAAACCTTCCAGATTAGATCCTGATATCGGTAATTCTGAAAGAAAATGGAGTAGTTTAAGTTCAGTCATCGGTGAATGTAACCTTTTTTGTTTCTGAAATAATTTGCAAATGTTTGAAATGTTATATGGTAATTCTCTGACCCCACAATGGGTTTTGACTACGACATTTTATAAGGAAAATATCAATTCCCAGGGATAAGGTCATGTTTGGTCAACATGTCTTAGGGGTAAAATCAGGGATTGCTATCTCGCTTACGGTTTCCAGGAGAAAAATCTCACGTTTCTAGCTCTCAGGCTATCTTTTTAGGTTGCTTGCGAATAAATATCAATAAAGAAACCACTGTCATTCTGTATTGGTTGTCTAAAGCGATAAGAAAGGAAATCAAGATACCTACAGCTAAAAACTGGTATCTTTAAGGGTAAATTTAAAATGAACGACGAGCAACCCCGTCATTTGCATTAGAGAGTCCTCCCCCTGGGCATGCAAATTCGAGATTCGCATGGAGTTTTGCGCGCGAAATTGTCAATAGGATGCCGGTTCCAAACTAGGATTATGACCCATTTTGCTGTCCTTCGCCAGTTCCCATAAAACACTCTTTCTAGCATATCTCGCGTTGTTTTTAAGATTTTGTAATTTTTGTCTAACTAAAGAGCCCCAATTTTTTTTGGGGAAAATTATGACCATATTTTGTTGACAGTAACCTTAATAGCAAGTCAAATACCCGAGGGAAAGTGTCATTGGATTCGACTTGTATATAAATCAGCTATGTTCCAGTTATTGTTCAGTCATGTACACGAACTAACCTTTAGTCTTTTTCTGAGCAAGCTCAGCTCCCTCTTCATCGTCTTCATCGTCTTCATCGTCTTCATCGTCTTCATCGTCTTCATCGTCTTCATCGTCTTCATCGTCTTTTGTTTCCTTTCCCCAATTACCGTCCTCCATAGGATCGACCTCCCCCATGTCAGTATCAGACTTTTGGCCATCGCCAGTGTCCACTTCAGTTGCAGCTGATTTTTGTTTACTCTTGCCCTTGCTAACCGACTCTACAAAAAAATATTGCATTTTCAGTTGCCTGTACGATATTATGATCGAATGAAATTATGAAATTATCGATTAAAAATACCTGATACGCTTAACGTTGCCATGTTTTCAACGCATGTTTTTGTATTCGAAAAAGTATATCGAACTTTGGGTCGGATCCATATAAGCGATAAGCGCTTAGTGAGAATTTCACTTTTTTGGGGGCGCGTCACTCAATCAGCGAAATAAAGCCGGCATTATTACAAAATTTGAGTCACAAAACCATTTCATAGTGAATACGCTTCGGCAGAAGCAGTTCAAAGACCACAGAAACATTTTAACGCGAAAGCGCTTGGTCAGAACAGTGTTCGAACTTTCGCGCGCGTGGTACACAAATAATTAGTCCAAAGAAAATCCGCCATTATAACAAACAGCGAATCACTCGAAAGGAAAAATGAAGCCGGCACAAAACAATTTCATAGTGAAACCGTTTGGGCAGAATCAGTTTTTTTTTCAGTTGACCACGGAAGCATTTTAACGCGAAAGCGCTTGGTCAAACTTTCGCGCGCGTTGCACAAAAAGACAAAGTTGCAAAAAGTCGGAAAATTTACCAACCCACCCCCTGCTCGTCTATCTTTGTCATCCCCACTGGGCTACCATTTGGAGCAATTTGTCATTATCGATAATATGCCGACTGAATCCGATTTGACTCGAGTATTTTCGTAAGATTGAAAAGAAATTTTCAAATTTCAGCTGTATACACGTGCGTACGTGCGTATGTGGTATCTACACGCCCCTTGAGAATCTCTGTTCTACTCCGCGTCTTCGCATCGTTCACAACGAAGTTGCAGCCTGTGTACATCTCTACTGAATACTCTGTCTTTCTAGTGCGGATACTTTGCGCTCCATTTTGGCGTGCAACCATTCTGCGGTGAAAAGAAAATGCAACATTTGAAGTTTTGAGGAGGAGGGGCATAAGGATTTGCAGTAATCCGGTTTTTGGATTATTTTTAATGCGGTTTTGCAAACAATTTCTTTTAACTTGCGCTTTTGCAGTTTAACAAGACTATGCGGTTTTCGGTTTTCGTGCATAACTGTTTTCAGTAACGCATTCATGCGCGGTTTTGCATTTAGACTTTTTCATGCGGTTTTGCGGTTTTTTGGACAGCCCTTATGACTCCCCCGTTGAGCGATGTTGCAAGGTACGTCCACCCCAGAAACATCGCGCGCAACTTTTTCAAAGTAGAAAGATGGATGTAATAAAATGAAAAGAAATATTTTCCTGTTAAACAACGCCGAATTTCAAAACTTTTGATTTCTTAACAATGTTCACACCTTTTCCCCGCATCCGATTCCTGCTGACGTTCTCCCTTCCCTTTCTAGCGCCTGTCAGCAGGCGAAAATATAGTCGAAGCATCGAAATATAATGATAGTCTGACACCAAACCGCGCCAAATCATGACAAACATGATCCCAGTGCATAATTCAGAGATACTCTCGGACAAATGGGACCAGTAGCGTGGACAATAAACCGTGCAAAAAATGCTACATACCTTCAAGTTCTTTGATGCGTCTTTGCATGGCGGCGATCGTTTCCTGGTATTCCTCCTCCTTCTTTCTGTTGAGTTCTTCCGAGTTTTTCAATTGCTTCATAGCAGCCTGCAGGTCATTCTTGGCTTCTTTGAATTTCTTTTCGGGCACTGTCTTTTCTGGCCTCTTTTGTCCAGTTTTATTGCTTGTCCCACACCTGTAAATACAATAAAATACGAATGTAAGAAATAGGGCCTATTCATAATAGAGTTTATTAGTGGCGATCTATAATTTAGCTCCAATTATAGACTAGTTCCTCTGTTCATAATTCCACACACTGATAAATTTCGATGGAGTCCGGTCGTTTCGATACAAAGTCGTTTCGATACTGACAAGTCAAAGTCGATTCGATACGCATGTTAAGTCGACTCGATACAAACTCGCGTTACTTGAAGTCGTACTACAAATGACCAAACAAGCTTTCATTTCGATTGATGGCCATAGCCATCGATATTTTTTTCCAATCATCCATATATTTTACTGCATATACTATTTGCAAACAAAATCTACAATTAGGAATAGTTTGCTTACCATTCATCGTTACTTCCTTTACGTTTCTCACGGGCTGCTTGTGGCGGTGCTGGTTTCGATGTTGAAGTTTCGGTACTTCTGTCCGCCTTTTCGGGGGTCTCCAACGCCAAAACGCTGTTCACTATACTAGAATCATGGCACTCACAATAATTCACCGACACGCCGCAAAACTCGCATCGGTAAGGGCAGTTCATCAGAGTGTGGCCATCCGATAAACCACATATCATACATGTTTTTGTTCGTGAAGCCATAACGCGTTAATGTTCTCGAATACACCTAATGCAGCTGCATCGAATCTTTTTCCGCTGAGAGTTATATATATTTATCCCGTGTCGCTCTTGGGGTCGATATCATGGAGTGTGGGAAAGTGGCTTGTCTCCAAGAAAAATTCTTCTGTATGAATTCTCTCATTATAAAAAAGTGTAAAAGTGACACGGTTTAATTAGTTGCGCACTCTTCAAAGGACTTATCTCCCGCGCTAATTACTTTTTTGCCGCAAACTTGGGTGTTGGATTATGCGAACAAAGAACAGATGCAAAACTTATATACATTTTGCGTTTCCAGGTCGTAGTCAATTTTTCGTGTTATCAGTTTTTCCTCTGGGCCTGCAATACTGGACTTTTTTCATTGTACCTGATTGATTATGAAAATATTCAAAATACGTTTTGGTCATTGGCCTCGATCATGGTACACTAACAATGGGGATTTTTGCGACACGGTTCCCCTCGTCAGCGATCGCTGTTTGTGGTTTTAACTTTGATTAGAACCAAAGTCCTGCACACGCACGTGACGGGCTGTCATGCCGTTGCCGTTAGGAGTTTTGTTCTCAGCACATTCATTCAAAGTGATTCGAATTACATTGTATATCAAAAGCCAAGCTTCCTAAAATGCCCAACTTTTTTAGGGAAGTTCTTTGTCCCCTTATTTTTGCAACAAGCAGTAGAGGAAAACTCCGCCTTATAAATTGGTTGCAAAGGAACAGACTACTGAAAAGAAATGTCAACTGCGGGAATTGTAGGAATGCAATGCGCCTCATTCGCCACCCGCGCAATGGGGACGGATACATTTGGTAAGTAATTTCAATTCCAATTTACATACCGTAAACTGCCGCTTACAAGTCCAGGGCTTATACCTGTTCGCAAGGGGTTTTGGATGGGCTAGTTTATAAATGGATGGGTTATATCCCGATGGACGTATAAGCGGACTAAAAAAAATGTTTCCAAATGAGCAATAAGGCTGTTGATCGAAATATGTTTTTAGTCTACTTCTTTTAAATGAAGCCTTAAAATGCTCAATACTGCTAAAAATTATAATCTTTCCTTTTGTTTTGTAGTGGCCATTTTGAATTTTAAATGCGCCACGCGCTGGTCTGGGAGCGAATTAATTATGCGCGGTCAGATGGTGCTATGTCTGGAACCGAGAAATATTCGGAAACGCTCGGTCGGTCGTAACCTTTATATTTTTGACAAGGGGTGCAACTTCAAGCTTTCATGGTCGTGTGTCTCTGCCAGTTGGGGTACACGGAAGTAGAATCGCATTGTATAACCGGAAGTAAAAGCGAAAGAGCCGGAAGTCGAGGTAAAATCACCGAGGAAGTCCCTAAAGAAACTTAACTCCGAAAAGGCACTTTTAAAAATACCAGGAAAGTCGTATTTTTATTATTTTGGTAACAACTTTTCAAGCAACTTCGAAGACAGCTTTCATTAAAAAAAAAATCATCGATGATTCTCATATCTGATTCACAACTTTACTCTAGCTTGATATAAAAGAAAGTGTTCAAGTTCAAAATATAAAATAAGCAAATTCTCCAAGTGCTGTGATCGTCGTTCATGTTCCGTTAAAAATGAACAGGAAGAATTCGTCTTCCCCACGTTCACCGTTTTGCATATTGGGTATGACCATGAATCGTTCTGCTGAATAGCTATTGTTCTGTTCATTAAGGCCTTTGTCGAGCGAGAGCTAAACAACAGCAACGAAAACATCGGGAAACAAAAGGCCTAATTATAGCAGAGCAACATCTATGCAGTTGCACGTGCGTTCTTCATTTTTGTACATTTCCCCGCATTCACATGGTTATTTTGTTTCCGTAACAAAATCAAGTAAACTTCCGGAATTGAACAGACCTAATTCCGGAATAATAAAGAGCCAATCAGAACAAACAATCTTATTCACTTCCGCTTTACACATGTCAATCAAGCATTTGAAATTCTTACTTCCGTGTACCCCAACTGGCCGAAGCATGCGACCAAATCAAAGATTTTGAAACGACGCATCAATATTGCACAGCTAGAAACATTCAGACAAAATAGAGTTGTTCCGCATAAGATGCAAATTTCCACTTTGTTACTGTAGGCATACAAATTAGACCGGCACTTTGTGACTGGCATTCTAGATCACGCCTTATTGTGTTTAAAGACAAAGAACTGCATTGTCTTCAAACACAATTAAGACGTGATCGAGAACGCCGGTCACAAGGTGCCGGTTTAATTTGCATGCCTAAAGTCACAAAGTGGAAATTTGCATCTTGTGCGGAACAACTCTAATAAGTTACAGGATAATTAGTTCAACCTTTGGTCCTTCTGCCTTCAAATTTTTGTTCAATTTGTAGAGATATTTGTCTTCGTATTCATGAGAAATTCGAAGGGACTAAAAAGAGTTTCACCCCTTGTCAAAAATATAAAGGTTACGACCGACCGAGCGTTTCCGAAGATTTCTCGGTTCCAGACATCGCACCATCTGACCGCGCATAATTAATTCGCTCCCAGACCAGCGCGTCGCGCATTTAAAATTCAAAATGGCCAATACAAAACAAAAGGAAAGATTATAATTTTTATTTTTTCCTCAAAAACGATGTGAGGGCTCCCTGTGATATAAATACTCAAACAACGTGATAGAAAATTTTTTTTTTGTGAAACTTTAAACGTTCACAAAACGCTTTCGTGTTCTGCAGGGTGTGGTTGAAGTCACTGGAAGCAGAAAACTTGAAAAAGGCCTTGTAATTCTAGGATATTTCATGAATATTGCTATCGAGGAAATTAGAAACAAACCCGTACGACTTTGAAGAACATTCACGTATACGTCTCATATATCGTACCGGCAAGTACTGAACCTCTTTTTTCGGAGAGGGGGGGGGGGGGGGGGGGCGCTTATTTGAAGGGGGCGGTTATTTAAAATTTTAAGCCTTTGGAGGGCCGCAGTAATTCGAATCGAGGCGCTTATTGGAAGCTGGGCTCTAATTAGAGCATTAGCGGTAACCGGATGGGCTTATAAGCGGCAGTTTACGGTATTTTCCCTGCCGACCTGAGCTAAAATTCGATAGCTTTCAACTATTTCAGACCATTTGGGCTTCAAACTCACAACGAACACCCTATTTCAGAACAAAATGGTTAAAAACTATACCCTTGGAACCGAACATACCTATATAGCTTAAACTTTACTTTTCAACAGGAGATGTCACCGTTGTCGACGCTCTTCGTCTGTGAGAGTACATTCGTATTTCTATGGAAGCAAAATTTCAATCGCAAGGCAGTTGCAATTTCTCTGGAAATGGGCGCACAAGTGTTCGCTACGAATGATGGAAATTGAAGGAACGGCCTCACAGAAAGTTTTAGTCAAGTTCGCACGGAAGTGTCGGCAAGTTGCATGGGAAGCATTGCTGCGCCACCCGATTCCACAGTTAGGCGGACCAGGTGTCATTGTGCAGATCGACGAATCAAAGTTTAATCACAAGTCCAAGGTAAGAAAATAGGAAGTATGGCCTTCCAGTGGTTCGAATCACTGTGCTTAAGCCTTAGCCGCCTAACAACTAGTCTACTGCTTACAAAATAAAAATCTCACTCACAGTACTTCTACGCTACTGAACAGTACTGTTCTCGGTCTGAAGCCGGACTGAGCGCGTCGTATCACCTCCGTCACCTCCTATCTTTAATGTACCGTATTTCCAATGATTCTTTTCATAATATTTCATAATATTTTAATTCATGGAGCTGTAATTGTTATTCCTTTGCAGTTTCACAGGGGGCGTCGGCCTCAAAGAGAAAGATGGGTACTGGGGTTGTTTGATACACAGTATGCTCCAGCCCGACCATACCTACAGCTCGTAAGGCGACGCAATGCGGCGACTCTTTTGCGTATTATTCAACGGAAGGTTCAGCCTGGCTCCATAGTGCACACGGACCAGTGGGCGGCATATCGGCAACTCCAGAGAAGACTCGGCTTACAACACGGGGCGGTGAATCATTCTCTACATTTTGTCGATCCAGTAACCGGAGTCCATACACAGAATGCTGAAAGCAACTGGTGTACGGCAAAGGAAAAATTTAAGAAAATGAAGGGAAACACAAACCCTGACTTTCTCATTGAATACCTTCAGGAATTCACGTGGCGAAGGTGGTATGGTGAGCCTCACCCAAATGGATGCTTTCGAAGGCTGCTCGATGACATTGCTGAACAGTATCCCCTTTAAGGGATTCAGTCAATACCATTGTACAACACACAGCAAACAAAGATCGTCTCTTTCTGCTACCATCATCCCACACCCTCAAAGTAGGCTTGGTTCCATACCCCCACCCCGTTGAAAACATTTTTGTTGGTTATTTTACTTGTCAGAATAAATTTTTATTGGTTCAATTGAAACGGTCTCAGAATGTTTGCTATTGAAGAGATACAATTCAGCCAGTTCCTAACCCTAAATCTCTGGTCTCAGACTAAACAATAAAAAAACACAGAAGCTCTTTGGATAGGCTTCCAGCATTGGAAACGACCAAATAAGGTGAAAACTTTAGGGTTATGGTTAGTCAGTAATAAGGCTCAAACGTTTATTAAAGCAGCCCATGAATTTAGTCACAGACAAAATCAGACTTATAATTGATAATAATGATAAATTTCTTTCAAACTTACTGTGTTTAAAATATGAAACGGCAAACATTTTTGGCTAATTGCTTATGTTTTTGTTTTACGCAACCTGAAATTCCATCACGAATGATACGTCGCTCAGAGTCGCTCTTTGCGTCAGTTTGCGTGGTGAAATAGTTACTACACTATTAGTTATAGTGTTACGCACTTTATATATATATTTTTTATGTATTTTTTACAGACACTATTAACAAAAAATATAATGTGTGTTAAAGTAAAGTGAGACTAAAATAGAGCTGCCAAGGTGCGATAATACTTCGGGTGTGTTACTTATGCAGTCGCTATTCCTTTTTGAATTTCAAGGTTTTCTTTGATAGATAGTAGCTTTGAAACTCTAAAAAATCGCCGCGAAGGCTTGTAATTTAGTGCCACGGCAGCCGCAAATTCTCCCTACGCAAATACGCAAGGGCGTACCTGACAGAGTAGAAAAATAATATAAAAATGATATCACAAATAAAAAAGAAGAAAATAAAAGCTAAGCACAATTCGCCTCAGCTCGTTTAATTCCATCTTTCAGTGAAGGTTTTCATGTGTTTCTAAGTGAATTTAAAATTAACCTCTCTAGATGGCTTCAGAGGACTCATAGCCGGCCAATGGTTGAAAATGCTATTTCGCAGGCCTCGATGGAAACCTAGATTCTTACTCTGAATTTTAATTAGCCGCCAATATATTTCTAATCCTTTATCAACCAACGTGTGTTGCAGAGCAAAGTTCCACAAATATTTCAAGCCTTAAAACGGCACTTTGCTGATGTTGTTTTCAGTTTAATGTTTGGCAGTAAAACTTTACGTACTTCTCAGCTATTAGCTAATTTTGCAGATCTCATGTTAAAAAACGCTTCATTCTCGGCCGCTGAACAATTCTCAGTAAACTCCATACAGGACTTTACGTCGGACAAAAAAAAAAAAGCGATACCGATTGACTACTGACACTCGGCCGATAGACCACTGACACTTCACCGATATTCCACCGACACTTGGCCGATATTTCACCGAGACACGACATTGCCTCTGTCGGTCGAGAGTCGGTCGTCATGTTGACCACCACGCAATTTTTTGTCGGCCGACTGTCGGCCGACGTATCGGTCTACTATCGACCGACTGGCGGTCGACTAGCGGTCGACTATCGACCGACATATCGACCGACCATCGACCGACATGTCGGTCGACAGATCGGCCGATATGTCGGTCGACACTACCCATAGTAAAATTGATTCTCTTATATTAATGACGCATGAAGCTGTTGACACCCACACTTACGTTCAAGTGTTCTAGTAACGCCAAGACTCGACGAGGCTAATTGATCACAACAAATATCATTAATTTGGATGATAAATTCTGTTCCGTCAGACTCAAATACAAAAAGGGACAAATATTGATTGTGATAGCATGGAACTCCTTGACAGCTCTTTCTTTCTCGTACGTATGGGGTGAGGAAATGACCTGTTGTGATTTCACGCAAAGGGCAACAGTAATACAAGTGACGCCTGTTGCAATCGAAACGTAGATAAAAACGCGTGATCGCGGCGTTTTCGGAAAATTCTGGTTAAAAAGTAATATACAAAATTACCTTGAATTGCCTGCGTCATTTCAGTAACATCTAGATTTTCTTTGTTTGTTTTCTTTTACTACAAAATGCCCATTGCCCGCTCCAAATTGCCATTAAAAAAAAAGTTCACTTACCCACAATAACCTCTGTGAACCCCGGCGACATTTGAGACAAACAAGCCTTAGACGCATTATGTTACCAAAGGTTCTTACACTACAAATGGATTACCATAAGGTTTGTCCAATGCCAAAAATAGTAATAATGCAACATATTGCGAGCTGGAGCCCTACCTTTACCCGGCTTGAATTTTTCAACGCCCTCATCCTTTCTTTCATCGGACTGAATCAAAAAATGTTTTATATTTAAGTACTTTATCTATGCATGAACGGGTCATCTCAAGATAATTCTATTAACAGTTGTTTGTACTTGTTATACTTAGGTGTTGCCGACACCAAAGGTTTCTTCGCAAGACTCTCATTATGCCAGAAAACTAAAAACCAACCTTTTCGGAATCTACTGTGCAAACGAAGACATTATACACTGTTTTTTTTTACGACGAAACCATTGGGGGATGCGGTCCCAACGAGGTAGTATCCTTGCTGAGCTACGTATTAAAAATACTTCATGAAAAATATGGACCATTTCATCACCTTATCCTTTGGTCAGATAATTCTCCATCACAGTTTAAAGAGTGCTATCTATTCTTTTTTCTGGAATACCTCCAAAAAGAAGAAGTGTTTTTGCGAATTGACCTTAAATTTTTGTTGGAGGGACATTCTTACTCCATTTGTGACAGGCGATTTGGCTGCATTCAAAAGTATTTTGACTGTCATGAAACAATTGAAACTCCTCAAGATTGGGAATTAATTTTGAGAGATAGCCATCTGAGTAACGTTAAAAGCTACTGGATAACGCCGGATTGCATCATGGACTATAAATCTTTTTTAAGGAGGAAGTACGTTTCCAGAAGTGAAGACGTGGAAAACGCTAAACTCGAGGTGAGAAAGATAGCCTTTTTGAATTTTGGGTACGGAGAAATGGAAGATGAAGAAGGAAACTTGCGTCTATGCAAGCACACTGAAACGACGTTCGTAAGATTCACACTGAACACAAGGGAAAAACCAAGAATTGTCTCGTTCGTCAAGAAAAAGCAAGCTGGTGATTTAAATCCTGATCACTTAGTTCCAGTAACACAAGAAAGAAAAGCTATTCGCAATGATGTAAAGCAAAGCTGTTTGAAGCTTGCTGAAAAATATTTGTCTCAGCGGGCAATAACATTCTACGCCTCATTAATAGGTACCTCTCGAGATAACGATGATGGCGAAAGCTAAAAGTGCAAAAAAAGTATTTGTTTTTGCAGTCATTCATATATTTCATAATAGCAAGGTAATAGAAGAAATTCTTCTGAGGCGCCAAGATCGAGTACTTTATATTGAGAGGTGACGTAGGTCAAATAATTTTAAATTTTGGGATCATAGAGTAGCAATAAGTTGAATATTGCCCTCTGCTTCTGAATTGCGAGCACACAGCCAGGTGCCCTTGAACATGATCCCCTGTTCCTAAAACCGTTCCTTTTCTCAATCGACACCTAACAAGTATCCTATGTCTTGGCTATGATTTTAATTTTAGGCGAGTCTATGGAGGAAGTGAGGGATGGGGAGGGCGTTATGTCAAAATTTCGCACTCAGACGGCAGCCCCCCAAAACGGTGGCTGCTGTAAGGCATTGGGCATCACATATAGAAAACGTTAATGTTTTGAGTGACATTGACAATAGTTTATCTAATCATTGTGTAAGGTGTTGCCTATTTTGTGAAAAACGCATTTAATCATTCAGGCTAAATATTAAGCTGAACTTTATTAAGGACTTCACTTCTGAGGTTTTGTGCGTCTTATTCTCTTGGTATTTTAAATAGCAATGACTCTTTCAGCAATTTTGTATCTGTGTTATTCCATAATTAACACTCAAGAACCAGTTTAAACGGCATAATAGTGCGGTAAATAAATGCATAGGAGACTTCACTCTTTATAAACAATTCTTTTGTTATTTAAATTTTGCCAGCCACATAACAAAAGAATCCTTTGTTTCGGCAGCCAATAGATCTTTGGTTGGCACATTAATGACAATAGGTGACGTAACGGTGTATATCGCTATTGTCTTAAACAGAACTAAGCGAGAGTTAACTTTAGCTAAAGAAAGCTAACAAGGGCGTAGAGCTGAAAGTCAGTAAATCGCCTCTGAGTTTGTCTTCCATTTATTACGTAAATTGGAGAATGATTGTGACTATATAATGGTGACTTGTTTCTTAGATGATCTGGACTGAGGAGAAAGTGACCTCAATTACTCACTAGCTTAAAAATAAAGTGTGAATACGGCATAATTATGCATCACGAGAGTTTTTTACTAATTAAGACGCTCTCACCCGCGGTATTTTTAAGTTAGTGAGTAAATGACGTCACTTTCCCTTGGATCCAGCTCAAAATAAATAGTTTTTCTCTTTAAATCATTGCATAAAATCTCGCATTTCGACTATTCAGCATGAGCACTTTCGAACTGCAAAGAAAAACGATAAGTGGTTTTTGATCGTAGTAACACTTTAAGAATAATCATTCTCCCTTACTTGAAAAAAAAAACAATTACAGTAGTTTAACCCTTTCACTCCTGTGGGGTTCCCCATTGACGAGTAAAATCGTCTGGCGTTAGAGTAAAATCTATAAGTCTCAGTGGCCCTTACAGGAGTGAAAGGGTTAAATTATGTGTGATAATTTCCTCTCTATTGCCCGTTCACTGTTTACTGCATTCAGTACGAATTTGCAGGTGATCAGCGCCAATATACCCTTCCACGGTTTTGGACCGCCATCTTGGCTAGGGGGCAAACACGGCTAAATTTACAGTAACTGTATGAGATTTTGGTCGACTTTGAACCGCTGTAGCGTCGCTCAAAAGAGACAGATTTCCAACTTTTGCCACTACTTTAAATAGTTTTATTGATATCATCCATTCAAAGGAAAAAGAGGGCTACCTCTGGGGTGCTTACCATTTAGCCAAAAAATCCGAAAATTTCGGTTTGAGGTCAAATGGAGAGGCAATTTTCCGGAGAATCTTTTCGGAAATTGTGGACAACCTCCAGAGATAGTCCTCTTTTTCCGTTTGGAACGGAGTTCGCGAAATGCTGTTACCATTTGTGAGAACCTTCCGTTTCCAGGCCCTTTCTCACAAGATCGAGTAAAATATGCGGGATGGAATGCTGTGTATTAAATGGTAAGCGCCATTCTCATCCGGTTTGTCATTAAATTCGGAAAATTGCTTACCTATATGCAACGATCATTCTACCCGGATTATTTGGCTAAATGGTAAGCACCCCTGGACGTTATCCACAATTTCCGAAAAGATTTTCCGTAAAATTGCCTTTTCATTTGACCTCAAACCGAAATTTCCGGATTTTTTGGCTAAATGGTAAGCACCCTAGATACCGTGAGAATTAAAAGTCAGTTGTGTGAATATCGAAAAGAATGCGTAGTTAACTTATGAAAAATCTGAATGAGAAACGTTCTCCTTTGGCTTATACAGGGTAGACAAGGCAAAGGCAAATTATTTTTTTTTGTCAATGTTCGAGTGAAGTCCAGTAACCTTGAAGCAATGCACTTTTATTGCTGGATAATTCCTCTGGGGCGGGCGTGGCTTGGTAAATCTTCACTTATCAATTGTAAGAAAACCAGTTTTTAAAAACTCTAAACCCTCAATTGCTTTTGTGGATTTTCTTTTTAAAGTTATTTTTTTATAAAAAGATGCTTCCTTGGCACGTTGCAATTTTACCATGAATGAAACACGCATTAGTAAAATAAAGAATGTGACTGAAAAATTCTCATAACAGCGTGTGAAATTCTAGAACAAAAAACGATAAAAATTCTTTGTACGCTGCGAAAATGTTTTATGGGATATCGAAACTTTCCTTAATTTATTTAAAACGACAGTGTCTTTCTTTTGTGCCTTTCTTTCTGTTTGCCAAACCACTGTATTTTTGCAGGTGCCATGTGCTAACTGAATTTTGCGAATAACAAGTTTTTTTGTCACGTAACACTGCGTGACAAGAGTGCGATGAATTACTTATCCGCCTGTACTCCATTTTGTTCGTGGAGTTCTCCTGGGGCATATTGCTAATTCAAATTGCCAAGAATGGGTGTTCGTGTTTGCCACGTTTTGTTTCAAGACATGATAACGGAAGGCGGGAGGCAAAATGGGCTGGAAAGCGCGCCTGGTTGAGCAAAGATGAAAAGAATTGTCTCATCCCTTTGGGTTCGTTCGGCCATGACCAAAACGATCGTCTCTCTCCATTGTGTCATTAAGCCAATTTTACGAAAGAACAACGGTTCACCCGTAACTTTATGTCACTTAAGGATGACAAACGCTACGTCTGCCAGTTTCCATATTTCCCTTAAGGTTTTATGACCTTTTATGTGATATTTATCCGGTTGGCACGAAAAGGGCGGGAAATCAACCAAATCTAAGACGAGAGAAGAGTTGAAATAGCAACAAAGACGCTTGTCGTGTGTAGCCCTGAAGGTAAGAATTTCGCTATTTATTTAAACTAAGCTTACGATCTAAGCAGATTTACAAGATTTACTCTGTTTAAATGTAATATCTACCATTTTCTTCAAATGTACAGTCAGATTTTTTTGACCGCACTTCTGTATACTGTACATGTA
>NC_090870.1:32658371-32660871 GCF_036669935.1 Montipora foliosa | reverse complement strand
TCCAGAAGGAACCGCCACAGGAACATCATTTGGTACAACCCACCTTTTAGCAAGAACGTGGCTACAAACGTTGGACGAACGTTCCTTAAGATCCTCGACGAAGAGTTCCCTGAAAGTCATGTATTACACAAAATCTTCAACCGCAACACAGTAAAGATCAGCTACTGTTGCATGCCCAACCTCAAACAGAAGATCGATGGTAACAATAAATCAACGTTACTGAAAACATCTGCACCACCAGATTTGAAAGCATGCAACTGCCGAATACCAGCAAACTGCCCTATGGCCGGACATTGCCTTACATCATCCGTGGTTTACCAAGCTACAGTGACAACGGAGGATAACAGGCCAACCCAAACTTATGTTGGACTCACTGAGAACTCTTTTAAAACAAGATTTGCTAATCACAAATCTTCTTTCAACAACCCCGACAAGAGATTCAGTACAGAGCTCAGTAAGCATGTTTGGTGTTTGAAGGAAGAAAGATTGAAATTCAAGATCACCTGGAAAATTTTGAAACAAACCTCTCCTTACAACCCTGTCTCGAACCGATGTAATTTGTGCCTATGGGAGAAATATTTTATCATTTGTAGACCTGAACTGGCGACCTTGAACAGGCGTAATGAGCTGGTAACTTCCTGTAGGCACGCTAGCAAATTTCTCCTAAAGAACTTTAAGCCCACAATTGCCGCGCGCTAGCAAGTGAATTCCGCGAGCTGTTAAAACCCAAATTGCGCGAGCGTAAGTACATCTATCATCAGCAAGCGTTGTAACGAACTTTTCATTTGGCTATTTTATCTGAGGAGTGCTGCACTTGTTGTGCGGTACGAAACTAGTTAGTAATAAAATGCCAAGTCATCCCTTTTGTTGATCACATCACAATATATATATATATATATATATATATATATATATATATATATACATAGACTTGAACTAGGTCAAAAACATTTATTTGCTACTCCGAGTTTCATGCTTCTCACGAAGCAATCATCAGGCAACATATATATATATAACTGCAGACAGTACTGTTTCGGCCTTCTGGGCCTCATCAGTGCAATGCTGATGTCTGGGATGGAGGTTAAGCTTATAAAGCCACCCCAAATGTCCCACACATGTGGTACATCTAAGCCATACCAGAGTGCTCAAACTACCGAGCTAGTGAGTATGCGCAATTGCTAGGGGCAATGACTCATCCCAGTAGAGTGCTCAATTTGGACATGAAAGCAAAAGCTTTGTAATGACAAAGAGCTATATATATATATATATATATATATATATATATATACATAACTAACTGCAGACAGTACTGTTTCGGCCTTCTGGGCCTCATCAGTGCAGTGCTGATGTCTAGGATGGAGGTTAAGCTATAAAGCCACCCCAGATGTCCCACACATGTGGTACATCCAAGTCATGCCAGAGTGCTCAAACTAGCGAGCTAGTGAGCAGAATTTCAATGGTAGCAGAATTTCAGTTCATCGTTTTATTGCTACAACGCAGTTTCGTATGGTCGAAGAATGACCACACTCATCAGGCAACTGCTCCTCTCAGAGTTGAGCGCTCTCTAATGTAATGGCTTAGACTCATTACATCTTGTTGTGGCACAGCAATTGAAAACTTGTTGGCCTTTACTGAATTTTATTTACAACCACTTGCCAGAAAATTGCCATCATTTATTAAGGACACCACCGATCTTCTTAACAAAATAGAAGACCTTAATACTAGCGGCCCTTTTCCAACTTGCACCTTACTGGTTTCGTGGGATGTAGTTTCAATGTTTCCCAACATCGATAACAAACTTGGTCTCACTGCCGTAAGGAAAGCTTTGAATGCTAGAGAAAATAAATTTCCATCCACTACTTGCATTTTAGAAGCTGTGAAAATTTGTTTGAATAGAAATCAAATTCATGGCACAGCTATGGGTCCAAAGAATGCCTGCAGTTATGCCGATCTTGCGATGGGCGAAATCGATCTCCAAGCCAAATTTTCCGGTCAGATAAAGCCGTCCCTGTGGTGGCGATATCGTGACGATGTTTTTGATCTTTGGCAGCAAGGCCTTCCTGCTTTACATCAATTTACGGATTACATTAATTCTCTCTATCCTACTATTAAATTTGAGTTAGTTTACTCTGAGCGTGAGCTCCATGTATTAGATCTTACATTATACCTTATCGATGGATTTATTAGGACAGACGTCTATTCTAAACCCACAGACAGTCATTTATATCTTCCACCTTCTAGCTGCCATCCCAAGCATGTTTTCAAGGCCATTCCTTTCGGAGTAGCCACAAGATTGAAAAGAAATTGCTCTGATGAAACCTTTCTCGCCAAGAGAACAGCTGAGTACAAAGGGTACCTTCTCAATCAAGGTTATCCTTCTAAATTAGTTAATGATCAATTCTCCAAAGCCTCCGCCATTTCTAGAAATGATCTACTTAGAACTCGTGGAAAAGAAGCGAAGAAACTATTTCCGTTTGTTGTTACATTCAATCCAAATTTA
>NC_090870.1:32640871-32650871 GCF_036669935.1 Montipora foliosa | reverse complement strand
GATGGATTTACCTTTCGTTACTACAAAGAACAAGGACGGACCGTTGACAAGGTAAGGTGTGGTGGTAACCAATCCCTAGCTCATAACCTGCTTTGAGGGAATTAACATTCGCTGTTTTTTTAATGGTTCCCAGTTCGTCGACAAGACAGGGGGACAAACATTACAATGGAACAATCCGTCTCTGCCCTTTGTATCTATTTCAAAACTAGTTGTTCGAATGAAGTAAGCTCCACAAGCGCCTTTACGGTGCCGGGTGCGTGTTTTCGATGGCCATTTAAATTCTCCTACCTGCAGTTGCAGGTTGGTCATCTTGGAAAGGTGTTTTCACGTTCTTTTTTTCTCCAGAAGATGTTTCGATAAGTCACTTTCTTTAATCTTAAACCGTTCAATCAGCGTTTCCTTTCTCAAACACTGAGCAAAAATACCCATCGATTAGCATGTGCTAATCCAGTGGTCAATGTCACCACCTACAATAAAGATAATCCGGGTCCGGGTATTCACTACATACACATTCGAACATCATTAGAAGCGCAATGTAAGGCCGATGTAAGAAGGACAGACTTCTCTCTTTTCTTTTCTTTAGTGCTAAATTAACCATACACCATTGTATTTTTGCAGGCCCGAGTTTAGGCTGATGGTAGCTTCTTGTATTTACAAATAATAGTATTCTAAGGGGCCACCCATCTCAGTAGTAACCTTAACTAAAAAGCTTTACTTTTAAGGTGAGGACAAGCACATAGGTAATACTCTTGTGCAACTTCGGTTAAATCTAAAACCGCAGGATCATTCAGGCGTGGTCTGCTATGGTATCCCTCCTAAAGGCAAATGAGTTACACTGACAGTCAGGTGCAATTGCCAGAGTGCTCTAGGTGTGCAAAGTGGCGCGATCACAAATAATTAAATGAATACCTCTTCAGAGTGGCGTCCAAATCAAGCAGCCTCACAGGGTAGACTATTTTTGCAATGGAGTACCAAAGCAAATACCTGGTCATCAAGGAGAAACGATGCCAATAAGTGGCTGCAGATTGATCTGGGATTGTATTCTAAAGTGACAAGTTTTGATTCCCAAGGAAGAAGTGATCACCCACATTCGGTAATAACATACAAGTTAAAGTACAGTGATGACGATGGAAACACATTCCTCTACTACGTCGAAGCAGTACCGACAGCACACCGGCATTTGTATTCTTGGTTTTCACCCACGTGACCTTAGTCCTTGACAACCGTCGTTAACCGCCATTGTGGAGCCCCTCGAATCGTAAACAGAGACGCGTAGAGAGAGATGCGAGTGAGTTGTAGTGCGATGGTTCTCTGTATAATACCTGGCTGTGGAGTAAAATCTGGAAACAAGGAAGGTATTAGTCTATTCCGTATACCTATCGTTGTTGATAAGAACGGTGAAAGTTAAAAACAGCTAACAGAAGATCGCCGAAACGCGTGGATTTCACAGATAAGCCGAGACGACACGAAATCGAAAGACTTTGTTTCTGGGAAGCCTGCCTTACTCTGGGACAGATACAACGAACAAAGGACAATTTAAAAGCTTTCGCAGCGATTGACTCACGGTTTAATGTTAGATTTTAACTTTAAGTGTGGGGTTGGACTTATTTTGCTGAAATTGTCTTTACAGGTATAGCAATTAAAGCTTTTGCGGTGATTGCCAGTAACGGCTTTTGCTGTGAACAGTTGTGTTTTATCCTGTAAAGCTTTCGCAGCGATTTAGCACGCGTTGGTTCAGGGTTTTAGGGTAAAAGGCGAGCGAGTCAGAATTTGTCGAAAGTTGGCTTTTTTTCGATAAAGCGTTTCTCGGCCGGGTTTCCACCGATGTCTTCCCAATTCACACCACCAAAGCGCTTGAACCCCTCAAACAAGTGTGCTCAATTTCGACCGATTAAACCACAACGTCGCGGAGAAATTCATCTTCGAAAATTCATCTCATTAAATATGCCCGGTTTTGAATATTTAATGAGGTGAATTTAACCTGAGTATCAGGCGTTTGTGATACTCAGGTTAGCAAATGTCGAGCTCGGAGGCGTTTTATTCGATTTCGCTGAAATTCGACAGGCGAATGCGAGGGATGGAGCGCCCAAATTGACTGAGTTTCAAGGAAATCGGACGAATTTCGAAGGAAAAAAGCTTCTCACCTTCTCAAGGTGAAGGACTGAGACTCTAATCGACCAAGTACTTTGACAGAAGAAGAGGGAAATCATCGAAACAAAGGGAATGAGGAGGCCTTTTCTTCTCATTTGGCGGCCATAGCAGTTAGCGAAGGTATTAAAAGAAATCCAACTGGAAACTGATACAGATAAGGTCGACGCCGAGTGTCAAACTTCCGAGTCACCTTGGCCACAAACAACAACAATCTTGCCCGCGATTTCCTTCCCTTGCTTAAACGGACGCAACGAAACCAGAAATCATCTGGTTGTACGCTTTCAAAATTTTGAAGGCCTTAAACTGCTTGTTTGTATAGTAGCTTGTCTCTAAAACTAACTTGGAAAGCAAGTCTGAGACTTCTAGAGGAGCCAAACTGATCGCTCCGTATGGCCGCTGGGTCTACGCAAACGACAGAAAATCTTCTTCAAATAGCGCTCTCGAACGTGGCTTTCGAGGTTTTTTTTGCGTAGGATGAAAGTACTGGTACCTCGTCGAGTGATTTTGGGTCGCTTTCTTGGGCAATATCCATTGGAAAGATGAATTATTTGAAGACTTCGAACGTGAGCGCTCAAAATGTCATACATTTCCCTATTAATCAGGGGCACCAGAATGGCGGAAACCTAATTTGCATAAGGTTATGACGTCAGCTGAAAACCGAGAATTGTTCCTGATTCTGCATCAGGATATACTGGAAACAAGAGGCCATATTCGGCCTATCCACTGGCCGATTCCTATGTTTTATTTAAGAAATGCTAGGATGAAGTTGAATCATCTTTGCTGATTTTTTTTTTTTTTTTTTTTTTTTTTTGTAAAAGAGTGGTTTTAAATAAGTAGGAACTTCAAACTTCAAATCAGCGAATCCCTGATGAAACAAGTTCGTACATGTAAATATTTCAATGCCTTGAAGGTAATAGTTCATAATAAATATGTATTCAAATTTTATTTTGTCAGCCTCACAAATGTTTGTAAACGTTGGAATGCTGACGTCACTGAAGAAACAGGAAGTCATTTTCGTGAGCAAATGTATATTATAGGTCGAAAATTTACTAATACATTTATCCTGGAAATGTATGTGGGGCAAAGGTTGAATCACAGGTCATCACTCCTGTACTTTTGGCATGAAGATTCACTTTCACCTTTACTCCTCAAATGGTGACATATTTAGGTAAATCATTGATTGTAAGATGACTGTTTATACACCAGCCATGGTAGAATTTAGTCCCAATGTTCACAATAGCAGCTAATGTAATTGACGACAGAATAACACAATGAATATAGTGCCATTGGACAACACTGCTTACGAGGACAAAAGCTGTCGTTTTCAGCAATATTAAGATTAACTTTAGCAATTTTTATTCCTTTTACCTCAAATATATTACTGATCTGATACAAACTTTGTATATACTGGACTAAACTACTTACAGATGGTACTTCTAAAAGAACACGTGTCCCTTAAGGGCGACTGTTTCCATACAAATCTCTACCATGAGAATCAAATATTTTAAAAGCACCATTATTCCAACAATAGATTCCAACAACAGTGCATCTTACTCCTAAAATAAATGAGGTATAGCTTTGAGCCATAAGCGATTCGAAAGCTCCAAGCAAAGGCATACAGTAATGGTATCCCTCGATTGCACTATTACCATGAACATTTCCAGTGTAGCTCTCACTGTAAGAAACCAGTTGGTAGGCAGTATCAAACACACTTAACATTGATAGTAACTCTGCCAACAGCAAAAAAGACTGACCAGCTGAATGCGCCAACCTTGAATATAACTGATTACCAACATCCATTATTTGTATCAAATCATTAGGACAATAAATCCGCCCATTGTTGTGGTATATTAAAGAACTCAAACTCATCGCAACACACTGTTGTCCAGTATTTTGACGAAATACTCTAAAGTTGCCTTGGCTGTAAGATGCTCTTATAGTTTTACTGTGGTCCACAATGGCACCAGGGCTCTTCTCTATATCGGAACTTAGTTTGAATTTACAATAATTAATTCTGCGGTTATGACTCGTGAAAAGTGACGAGGGTAAAACACATGTAAACAAAGAATAATATAGAATAAATGCTATACCGAGTAATTGCATTGTGACTAAACTTGATAGACAACATATGCAAGGAAACGATGTTATGTGCTTGTAATATTTCGATATAAATCTATATCATCTTCGGACTAAGGCGGGATACAAGTAGCAGAATTTAAATACTGCGACATTGTGCAACAGTATAATCACGTGAAAGTGAAAAACTAGGAAACGAAACTGTCAGGAGAATAGGCGGAGTTCTCTACTGGCTTTTAAGCCTTTGTTCAGAAATGGTGTTAGACAAACACAGGCGAACAAAGGCTTAAAAGCCAGTAGAGAACTCCGCCTATTCTCCTGACAGTTTCGTTTCTTTGTTTTTCACTTTCACGTGATTATACTGTTGCACAATGTCGCAGTATTTAAATTCTACTACTTGTATCCCGCCTTAGTCCGAAGATGATATAGATTTATATCGAAATATTACAAGCACATAACATCGTTTCCTTGCATTTGTTGTCTATCAAGTTTAGTCACAATGCAATTATTCGTTATAGCATTTATTCTTTATTTACTAAAGCTGTCAGCAGGTGATGGACAAAGAATAATATTTTTTAACTTTCTGCATCTCTTTGAATCTTTTTCGATTCCACTTCGATTTAAATTTAACATAGCGATGAATTTTAGATGACATTGGTGTATTTTTCCTAATTTTATAAAAAACAAACGCTTGCAGCTTCGATTCTTCTTTGACAGTCGCTTTAGCTTTTTCACTGGTACTGTATTCTACTTGGTTCACGTTCCCGTCTGGACCTGTGGCGTTCGAATAAATTCTTATTGCTGGTGTAAACAGACATCTCATAACGAGAGCTGATTCCAAGTTTCTTCGTTAACTTTATTGGAGTTGTTGAATAATTTCGTACACTTGAATGTAACTGTTTCACTTCAGGCAGCATAATATAGTCTTCAAATGAATTAGAAACCGTTTCTGAACATCGTATGAGCGTACATAAACTTACATACTGCTTGTAGATGATCCATGCGATGGTTGTTATTATAATGACACTACTGAAAAGTACAATCGTTAACGTTCCTCTAATTCACGTCTCAAAACAAGTAATTACAAGAAACAGAAACATTATCATAATACGGATCCCGGTACACACTTGTTTTGCTTTCACATGGGACTCGCGCTGTTGAATTTTCAATATGGCGTCTTCAAGGTTCTCTTTACCTCTCAAAATGTTCGTTCTTTCGTCGATCAACGTTATTCTTAGTTTCCATAGTACACACTTCTGCACGGTTATAGGTTTCCGTTTCCGTGATACTTCTGACATTTTTCACTTTCAAAACTCTTTCATCACATTCGCATTTTGTGTTCACAGATAAACTTGATCTCAACTCATGATCACTAGTGCCATACTTTGGAACATTTTGGAATCAAATTTTGCATGCAACTTGGCAATATTTTCGGCTCACTGACCGATTCGTTCCTGTACCGTTCGATATTTTTTCGCGTGCATTCATTCCATGCACTTTTCTCTGTGTCCATTTTACCGCTCTTCCCATATCGGACAAATAAACGTCACCTTCTTAGAGCCCGCGATTCTTGTGGTCAGCAGGCTTTGCCGATTTGTGGTGGAAACGTGCCGTGCCTGCGGCCAGAGTAATAATCGTCTCAATAAGTAAAGAAATAGTTTGCCCCCAAAAGACCATTTGCTAAGCGTAAAACAAAAGCTAATGAAACAATATCAGAGAGGAGACCAATCTATCGCAGGAATCCTAAATTTAAGAATTTCTGTCTACTCTTTGAACATGAACGAATGCTTGCCCAGTCCATGTCACAACGGAGCCACTTGTGTGGAAGTTACTGCTGTGAATGTAAACAAGGATGTACAGTTAGGAAATGACTGCCTTTTTTAAAAGTAGGAGGCAGTGTGGCCCAGTGGTTAGGGCGCTTGCCTTGGGATCCGGAGATCCCGGGTTCAAGACACGCTCTGACCACTCGTTGAATTTGGTCCTGGTAGTCCCTGGTTCAACTTCCCGCAGCTGCACTTGTAAATAGCCAACTTGTTTGCCTCCGGCCAGCTGAAATTCTGTTCTGTTGTTTCGTTCTGTTTCATTGGCCCTGAAAAGCCCCCATGGGGAGCGGTCAATTAAGTATGTATGTACGTATGTTAAGCAGTGACATACCTTATACACCTGTTTGATTTTAAGATATTTAAGAAACGAAATAGCGATATACGTTTTTAAAGACTGATTTGTGTCCTTTTCTTTTACACGTTAACGAGTGCTTGCCTAATGCATGTCAGAACGGAGCCACTTGTGTGGATCTGGATTTGAAGTTACCGCTGTGATTGTAAATCAGGATATACTGGCATCAACTGCCAAACACTTAACAAACGACTGCCTTTTAACGTTTTTGAATTTGATACGTTTGAGAAAAAAAAGTTCATTTTTTCGGAAATTACGATATGAAAATATTGATTCCTATCCTGATGTTTAAGATATCAATAAATGCTCGCCCAACCCTTGTCAGAATGGAGCCACTTGTGTGGATCTGATTGGAAGTTAGCGCTCAGTGTGATTGTAAACCAGGATACACTGGCAACAACTGCCAAACAGGTAACAAATGAATGCTTTTTTAAACCTTAAAATTTAAAACAGTTTAAGACAAAAAGTCCATCTTTCTACGAAATTACAATATAAAAATATTGATTCCTATCCTCTTTTTAGGATATCAATGAATGCTCGCCCAACCCATGTCAAAATGTAGCCACTTGTGCGGATCTGGTTGGTTGTGTGAAAGTTACTGTTCTGATTGTAAACCGGGATAAACTGGCAGCACCTGTCAAACGGCTAAAAAAATGACTGCCTTTTTAAATTTGTGTTTGAAATTAAAAGATGTAAGAAAAGAACTGAAGATTATTTTGGGGGAATTTTTAACATGGAAAGACTGATTTGCATCCTTTTTTTAGACATGAACGAGTGCTCGCCCAATCTATGCCAGAACGGAGCCACTTGTGTGGATCTTGTTGGAAGTTACCGCTGTGATTGCAAGCCAGGATATACTGGCAACAACTGCCAAACGGGTAACAAACGATTGCTTTTGAAATATTTTGAATTTGAAGACGAAAACACTGATTCGTCTCCTATTTTGTTAAGATATCAATGAATGCTTGCCCAACGCATGCCAGAACGGAGCCACTTGTGTGGATCTTGTTGGAAGTTACCGCTGCGATTGCAAACCAGGATATACTGGCAACAACTGTCAAACAGGCAACAAAAGACCTCCTTTTGTGGGCGGTGAGCTATTTCCCCACCCCCTCCATATTTTTTTTCGAAAATTGCAAGATGAGAAGACTGATACCTGTCCTATTCTACAGAAATTAATGAGTGCTCTCCATGTCCAAGCCAGAACGGAGCAACATATTGGGATCTTGTCAAAAGTGACCGCTGTAATTGCGCCTTAGGGTATACTGGTAACAATAGGACATTTGCATGATGACGACATTTGACTTCAAGTACAGAATCCTTCAGGTTTTGCTTAATTGTCTCATGGTGACTAGAGCTATTGCCATTTTTACCCCGCTAGGAATACAAAATCTAAACGAACTGAACACTAGTAGTTGTAGTCAAATGGCGCCATTGTGAAGGTTGCCGATTGCTAAGCAAGTAAAACTGCCGTTTGAAAGTGAATGCGTCATCTTTTTTAAAGTTTAAAATATTAAACCACCAGAAACGTGGGAAACAAAGTGCATGGGAAACTCATATAAAGTCCTTTTTCTTTCCTTAGACATAAACGAGTGCTCGCCAAATCCATGTCAAAACTGGGCCACTTGTGTGAATCTCGTTGGAACGTACCGCTGTAATTGTGCCTTAGGGTATTCTGGCAACAACTGCCAAACGAGTAAGTACATGTATTGATGTGTTAAGGAAAATTTTAGCTACGAGACAGCGGGTTACTTACGCAAAAATAATAAACGGTGTTTCGTATCTCACTGTGCTCATTTCTCAGTACAGGTCAAGCTACGAAAACAATGGTATGCTTAAAGAGAATGCGAGTATTTCCTGTTCCTTACCGAAGTTTTTTGTACATAGTTGTATCCCCGATTTACGATGGGCCGGATCGCATTGTGGAAAAAATAATAATAATTTGGCTGGTTTCAAAGCGGCTGGAAAATTCAAATTGCAAGACCTGAGATAAAATTGAGAAATAAAATTTTCGTCGAATTCGATTAAGTTAAAATGCAAACGTCAATCACACAGGCGAAATTTTAGCGGCAAACAATTGTCTTCAGTCACTTTTGGCTGCGGGCTCCTTTCTTTTCCGAGATTTGGGAAAAATTGGTCAGCCCCAGCGCAAATCAGGGGTCGCGTTAGAAAAAAAGGCGTGCTGACAGAATTTAGTCCCTGAGCAAACAAGTTTTTGAAAAATCGGGCAGCTCCTGCAAGTACCGGAGCAGAAATTACTTAAAACAAAAGAAACAAAAGACACAAAACAAAACAAACCCAAAATAAAGACTAATCCCCAGTGACCAAAAAGCACAATGCTTTCCGGTACCTGCAGAAAGACCCCCAAAATCGTCTCTAATGCGACCCGGGCCGAACTTCGAAAAGAAAATGGTAAAATCTGGTGAATAAACTGAAGCCGAAGGTTGCCTTTTAAGCAGGTAGATAGCAAACGAGAATTTTCCACAAAATAAATTAATGATCAAAACGAATTATGGCCAACAAATAACAAAGTAAAAGGAGAATCAAAGATAAACCTTCTTATTTGCATGATTTATATGCACTTGCACGACTGATTGTGTTAATTTCTTCTCGTTTACAACAAAACGGATTAAAATTAATTTTAAGTCTTTACTGTGTTTTGATCATGGCTCAGCAAATGAGCCGTTGTGACATATTTTCTCTTATCGCCGGTCCCCTAACTAACGAGCGACGTAAGTACGAAGAAGTGATATTTTCGACGATATGAGTAAAACTGTGAAATTGCATAATGTATCATTGCATTTTTAGATATTAACGAGTGCTCACCCAATCCTTTCCAGAACGGAGCCACATGTGTAGATCTAGATATGGTTTTGCCGTGTTAAAGCCAGAAGAAGGGTTTTCCATTTCTCAAGGAAATACTTTAAGAAAAGGAACGCGTAATGATCAATTATGAGGAACTTATAAGACTTTGGTGGTAATCACACATCGTCGAGTCCGATCAATAGCAATTTAAAGACCTTGTAGTTTCTGCTTTCTGAATTGATCCTTTAAGCGTAATACATCATTGGTAAAATAGGTATTAATGGTAAAATTTGCTACACATTCTAACTGTATTTTGAACATGGCTCATGAAATGAACCGTTTTGACAATTTTCTCCCATCGGCTTCTATATGACGAGCAGCATAAATATAAATACGAAGAGGTAATATATTTGGCAATATGTTTACTACAGTGAAATCGCAAAATGTGTCATTGTATTTTCAGATATCAACGAGTGTTCACCCAATCCTTGCCAGAACGGAGCCACATGTGTGGATCTTATTGGAGGGCATCGTTGTGATTGCGCGCAAGGATACTCTGGCAGCAGTTGCGAGACAAGTAATCATCCAACATATATTGTTTTTGCCGTGTTAAAGTTTACGAAAAAGTTTTCATTTATTAGTAAAATGCGTATTTGAAGACGTTGTAGTTTCTACTTTGTGAATTTTTACCGCGCAGCGGTGGCTCAGTTGGTTGAGCACAGGGCTGTCACGCGGGAAGTCGTGAGTTTAACTCCGGCCGGACCAACACTCAGGGTCTTTAAATAACTGAGGA
>NC_090870.1:32628371-32635871 GCF_036669935.1 Montipora foliosa | reverse complement strand
AAATGTATAAGAGACTGAAGTATATAAACAAGCCCAGAAAATGAATTATATTTTCATTTCAATTTCAATCGTGCACAGTCACAACATCTGTTGATCCTTGTTTTCACATATTAAATTTACAGGAAAGGGGATACCAAACCTAGAACCTGGGAGCATGTGAGATTCCTTAAAATGTCTCTTTTCTCTGTGCTTTCAATGTGCGCTTGTTTAAAATTGTATCAGTGTCCTCCAACAGTACCTGTTCCTGTCTTACATGAATTGTTAACCAACCATTAATCATAATAAATTGGACATTCCATGGCTTCGTTTAAATGAACGTCAAATGTAAGTCATCGCCAGAAAAGTCGAACCTAAGTGGGCAGGGCTTATTTCGAGGCCCTGGAGCGGATCTAATGAAATATTTATAATTTCACCTCATTTCCTGAACTATGATTGGTTCGCCCGCCGAACCAAAAGGCACGCCAATTCCTTCTTGCATAAAAATGAATAAAAATGGCGGACCATGCGAGAACTTCGAGAGTGAGGGAAAGGGTTTTACGCTTCCCTTATTCCCTCTTTGTATTGGGCTTTGTATTGGGGCAGTCAATGAAGGAACACTTCTAACCCGCCATTTATACTGTTTACTGTTTTCTCTTTTCTGTTTCCGTTTAAACTGAAGCATTCGAAATAAGACCGGAACCCACGCTTTCTGGGAAAATGGAGTCCATTATCCCAGAGTCTTTCCGGGCGCTCACCCGCTGACCAAAAATCCCAAGGACTCTGGTCCGAAATTATAGAACCACACTTGTCAGGCAACTTTAACGATTGACTGTTTAAAAAATAAAACTGGCAGTAACATTTGGATGGGTATGCATTAAAATTAGTATCTAGGTGACCGATGCATTGTGTCTTGGTTGCGTTACTTTGAAGTTCTGGAAAATAACGCAACCAAGACACTATGCATCGGTCACCTAGATACTAAGTTTAAATATAATTCATCCCCATAGCAACCATCTAAAATTTTACTTCCAGTTTTTTTGTATTTTAAGAGTCAATCGTTAAAGTTTCCTGATGAGTGTGGTCCTATAAGTTCAGACCATACGAAACAGCACCGTCGCAATAAACGATGATTACTCCTGAAACCTGAACTCCTATGAAGTTATATATATATATAATACACACACACACACACACACACACACACACATATATATATATGCGACTCACCATAGAGAATATTCCAAGTCCCTTTCAACTCCTTTGAGTCTGAAAAGATCCACAAATTTGCATTCCCTTGGCCTTGATCAAGAGCAGCAGAACGGATCCAAATGCACCAATCAGGACCGCCCTTCACTTTCGATCCCAAAATCTGCATAGCTTTGTTATCTGACGAACCAAGCGACGCTGAGCGGATCATAATAGCTGCACGATGATTGGTTCATCAATTAAGGGGACGCCATCCGGAGGGCTTTATAAGAAGCAACCCAAATGAACACTTGGTCAAAAAACCGCTCTCACTCCTAGAGCACGCAACTGACGAAGGAATCCACAACGAATTCCGAAACCGGTCTTGCAACCTGATACAACGTTCTCTGCAGCGAACCTATCAGAAACACCATAATCAACGTGAATGAGCCTCTTTTCTAATGCTCCTATTGTCGCTTACAAGAAGGACAAATGACTCAAGGACTTTTTAGTCAGAGCCTCAATTCCTCCTAAAACTTGAAACCGCCTAAACCTAGCAAACCCTAGGAACGCACTGGTTTCCTACACGCGACAAAGCATTACTAAAACCCAGACGCTCTTAAATCGCAAAATAGAAGGATCACGAGCTCTCAGACCACCTCAAGTCGGAGCCCTATTTCTTTCGCCATTATAAACCAGCAAACTCTAGTTTTTAGCGACATACTGGCATTCTCTTACAGTTGCCTTTTAGAAAAACAATCACGGCTCTCAGGTAAAAGGGCTTTCCAGCCTAGAGCTCTACTTCTTTCGCCTTAAAAAAACAAAAAGGAGTTATCTGCGGTAAGGAGGATGACAACATTACAACTAATAAAATCATGACACCACTGGACGCAGCCTGATGGGCATCATTTCAAAATCTTCTCTTTAACCGTCTTGATCTTCCTGTCAATTTGAGTCATTACCTGTTTCGCAGTTGCTGGCGGTGTATCCAGATTTACAGTAACAGTGATGTCCGCCAACAACATCAACACACGTTCCTCTATCCTTACACGAGTTTGCTGAGCAGTTGCACATGTCTGCAGGAGAATAGAAATTGTTTGAAATGTAAAAATGTACCACACACTCATACACATTTTGCAACTCTTCAGTTTGAAAAACTAAGTTTTCAAATTTGTCTTTTCGCCTCACCTGTTTCACAGTGGGTGCCTATGTATCCATCTTTAAAATTGCAGCTGTAATTTCCAACAAGATCCACACAAGTTGCCCCATTTTGGAGATGATTGGGCGGGCACCCCTTTATCTCTTAAAATCGGAAAAATCAGAAACTTTGACCTAAGCTCCAAGCTTTAAGCCTTCATTTAAGAAGACACCCGTTTATTTTAACTGGATTTTTTTTAATTTAATGCTCAGTCATTACTAACTTTGCCTGACACGCGCCTAATAAAAGAAATCTATTTGAAATTTGGCGTTAATGGTATTGTGGCATTCAACAGTAATTTCTTTCAACTCGAATATCATAAACCATGGACAATATTTGAATTAGTTGTGTTTCAGTGCATTTAATACATTTTCCTATAGATAGTGACACATCCACTAGATATATGGGCGTGCACCGTGAAATCGCGAAATTTTTAACCGTGTACCGTGTTTGCTACACCCCCATTGAGACCCTCAAATAAATCAGAATATTTTGAATAATTTGTTGAAAAAAGTTCAAATTTTCTGGTGGTTTGCCACTTGAAAGCAGAGTTTTTTATGGTGTCGCTTCCATTCTTTATCGCGGTGAAGTAAAATAGCAGTAGCAGTGTTAACGACGTTCGTGTCCTTTGCTACTGCGCATTTTCTCGCGCATGTCACGCACACGTCATGCATCGCAGACCACGAAGGTAAACAACCATAACATCGAGCCAATGTTCGACCCTCGCTCGGGCAAAGGATCGTTTGTGGCATCATGGGATAGCTGTGGACCAAGGTCTTCTCGGAAATGTCACGCAATGACGTGACAGTGCGAATAAACAATCGCTTTAAGAACTTCGCAGCGATTTTACTCTCTTGAATTCTCGGTCACCCCCATTTTCCTTTCAGTAGATCACGAGAACTGTGACCCCCATTCATTTTTCCCTTTTTGGCAAAAGTAGATCATTACGTTTCTGCGTGGAAAGTTTAAAAAAATCTGTACGTGGGAATATTTTAAGCGCGAACGTCCTTAAGGGCAGCCTTAAAAAGGCAACGATCTATTTAACGAGTGCGTTGTGACAAGATAAAAATTTTGCTTCCAGGGTTGTGGTTTGGTGCATTGATTTGAAGAAAAACATAACAACTTTCTTTAATTTTCCAGACATGTTTCGACGGTACATCCGTCATCTTCAGTGTTACATATTTTGAAATCGCCGTTGAATTTAAAGCGCGCGCGATCTTACAAACTTCGTTACATTGCGTTGTCAATATTGCGTATTAAATCAAAACAGAACAAAACAAAAATTTAAATGAGTGACGCTTAGTTCCTTACAGGGAGAGAGTCAGGTTAATGTGTTTCACCTGCTGGTTGAGATCGGGCTTCTCCCATTTTATATACATGGATTCCTTAAGCTTCACTTGGTACTTAGTGGCTGCAGAGTCCAGGATCTCGAAGCAATCCTGTGTGCAGGATGCCTTACAAGACTCTGAACTCTGCAGATGTTTAAAAACGTTCGAAGATCTGTCTGAAAGTAAGTGCTCGCGCACTCGTGTGGAGAAGTGTCGGCTGGTTTCACCAACATAACAAGCATTACAACTTGCACACGAAAATTTATAGACCACACGCGTGCGAAGCCCTACAGGGACAGCATCTTTCACATTAAAAAGACTCCTGACTTTGAAAGTAGTGAAGACTAACCTTATATCAATAGGTTTACATAACCGATTAGCAAGTTTGCGTATACACCTCTGTGCCGTGACTGAGAAATGCCCAACGTAAGGAATTTTAAAGAAAAACTTAGGTGTTTCCTGGGGCTCGATTCCTGAATGAGACTGTGTTTTCCCTCCCTTGACTGCTGTCTGAATATATTTAGAAATATATTTGTTGATAAGGTTTTCAGGGAAGAGATTCCTCCGCAGAATGACAGACAACTTTTGAAGATCAGTATGGAACCCCATCCAAGTGTTGTTTATCTTAAAAGTTCTATCAATCAAGGTTTTGATTAACCCCAGTTTGTAGGTAAAGGGGCAAAAACTCAGATAACTGGTGAGCAAACCTGTGAAAGTTTTTTTCCGGTAAACGGTGGTTATACTTTGGTGCGGGTCAGTGTTATTGATTAGAACATCTAGGAAAGGTAGAACATGGTCAGCCTCCCGTTCCATTGTAAAGCGTATATTGGGGTGTTGATTGTTGATGTAATTGAAGAAAAGGGTTGCATCCCGTTCAGAGCGGAAAAGGCAAAATGTATCGTCTACGTAGCGACGATAGAATAAGACCTCTGAATCCCCGTATTGATCCAACCATATATTCTCATGGTGACCCATAAAGAGATTGGCTAGAACAGGGGCAAGGGGGGACCCCATGGCTACACCATCCACCTGGTCATAGAAGTTACCCTTGAACAGGAAGTGAGTTTCCTTGGTAGCAAACTCAAACAACCTTTTAAGATGTTGTTTACTAAGTTTCAAACCTGGGTTACCCTCAGTTATATACTTGACGGCAAGGTTAATACAATCATCTAGAGGGATGTTGGTGAAGAGGCTTTCAACATCGAAGGACACCATGAACATCCCATGCAAAGACAGCTCATTGATTTCCTTCACAAAAGTGAAGGAATCTGAAGCAATGAATGTGGATGGAATATGAATATGACCTTACCCGGGAAGGGAAACTCCAGCGCTATCTTAGAGAACTTAGGAAAAAAGGTCACTTTGATCCTGAAGTTTATGAGGCCATTTATCCAAGTGGATCCCAGCCTGCTAGGATCTATGGTCTCCCTAAGATGCAAAAACCACGAGCGCCAAATTCCACCCCACCATTTCGGCCCATAGTTTCCTCCATAGGCACCTACAACTACAGCTTGGCCAAATACTTAAGTAATCTACTCCAACCTCAACTGTGCTTTTACCATTAGTTTTTACTTCAAATTGCTTTTAAAAACGTTTACTTATGCGGATAATGCAAAAGTTTGTTAGTCATTTATCGTCGTAATCATGAAGTCTTACATAAATTTCTAAAATGCATGTTTGCACTTGATTGAATGGTGGCTATGGTTGTGCAGCAAAAAAGTGAAAAAATTATAATTACAATAAAGACGACCTTACTGGAGCCCTGCCTCGAGTCTTGGCATCGACATTAGCTTATCTCTTTAAATTCCAGTGAAGAAAGAACTGTGGAGCTCCGCTCTTAGGCTTTGCTAAATACTTGTACAACTGTTCACCGCCGAGGGCTTCCCCATTGACGAGTAAGATCGTCTGGCGTTAGACATAGTAAAATGTCAATTGGCATTTATGGCGGTAAAAGGATTAAAGATATTTTGAAAGAATACCAATTTAAGGTCTTAAGAAAGTGCCAGGGCAAATTTGATTGGTCTACGAAATGCTCCTCATTAAGAGTCTCAAGCCTAATTCGAATATCCAGACGGACCTCAAACGTGCCAAACTTTGTCTTTAATATTCAGGCTTCTTATCTACTATTGTTCTTTTATTATTTATAGACTGTAATTTTCAAATTACTTTGACTTGATAATGACGTTTACATAACGTCGAAACGGCGTCGTTTCTTACCAAAGTTTTTAACAATGTTCTTAATATTTTTAATCGCAGTTTTTTTATAGTTAAATGTTTCCCAAGATCACTTCTCCTTCGTTTATTTATAATTGCCAAAAGAAAGCGATTGTGTCGACAGATTATATTCAGAATTTGACAGTTTGCAAAGCTGTTTAAATTTCTACAAATCCAAATTGTACCTAGTAATTATATCACATACTGTTAAATTTATTGAAACTATTCGAGTGTCTTCATTACTTTAAAAGGCTCAGCTTGTAAAATGTGCATTAACCTAAACTTTTCTTAAAAGAAACTATACTTATAAATTTAAAACCAAAAAAACAAGGCTTAATCCGACGATGTTACTAATGCACTTTAAAGACGAAATTTACAAAATGAAATACAATATTTGGATAGCTGTCGTTCACGTGGGTAAAAATATTTTATGTATAATTCTGATAAAAAGAACAATATCATTTGGAACGTGATTCTAGTCTTTTCGCAATCCACTGCAAATACATCTAAGGTAAGCTCTGGAAAAATTAATAGTCCGTACTTGCTTAATTTACGTGGCTGATAAATCAGATTGCTTCTGTAAAAAGGAACATAAAAGGTATTATGTTTTGCTGTTGATAAACAAAGTGTTTTGATTTCTTATAAGCCCCATCTAGGGTTTAATCCTTTGAAACGACTTTCCTTTTGATAATACACCCTAGACAAAAGCTTTGGAACTGATAATAATAGTTGGCCAAGTGCATGAACCTAAAAACGTACTTGACGATTCTCGTGGCGTTTCAAATGGGAATACTGTCGCTCTGTTAAAGAAACCCCCCGGAATTCTTACTGGCATTTTACCTGAGAATACAAGCATTCTCCGATCCGTTAGGGAGTGTATTAAGACCGACAATTTCCCAAAGTTGTGACTATTTATCGATAGTTAAAAATTTAGCTGTAAATACACGGCTGGGGGTGTTAAAGAACGCAAAAGAAGCTTATAAAAGAGTTCTTTAATAAAATTAGTCCCACTATATGGGCGGCGAGTTATACTCTACGACATAGATTTAGCTAGTATAGGTTTCATGGCAAGAGGGCTAGATTCCGAAGGCTTTCAGCCAAATTCAGTTGTGTTTAAGTTAAAAAAACCGACACTTTTTTTTTCGGTGTATGCTTAATTACCCCCTAAATATAGATTCGTACATTTGATTTAGAAAAATTTACTTTCCCTTTTCAGGTCAGAGAAACTCAGTCTCAAGGATGGAAATTTTTCTTTTCTTGTTTACTATCTTAATGACGGCGCAGCTGGACCACTCTCTCCCTGGTAAGTTAATTGAATCTCTCATGCCTCACTGCTTCATTTTATTTCTCACCTGAATCTTCGTCATTATCACATAAAAGCAATATTCATGCTGTTTAAACGAATCACTCTTTAGTGATCAATTCAATGATTAAACTGATCAAATCTGCCGCCATTGTGGCATGCCATTAGCCTACGGTTAGCCTCTCGGTTCTGCTTAGTAAGAAGTAAAATTATACCTTTATATAAAGAAGTGCTTTTTAAATGCAGAACTTGAAAGCGAAATGTTATTTTTAAGGCCTGCTCGCATTAGAGAC